>NC_068443.1:48406854-48721195 GCF_023373465.1 Oncorhynchus keta
CACAATTACATGGCACCAGGGATCTTTTCACAGTCCCCAAGTCCAAAACGAAGTCACGGCAACGCAGTTTAATACAGAGCCATGATCACTATCTGTTTATTTAAAAAAATCTCACCAGGTTCTTCAGAAGTGCGGACAGCTCCTTGACGAGGCTGGAGAACTTGACAAAGGCGGTTCCTAGATCGGGGTTGTCCCTGCTGATGAAGTTGCTACCAAACTTGTCCAGTGCCTGGCCATAATTCCCTTCATTCTGGACGTGATCTGCAAGTGTGACACAACACATGGAAAAACATGTTCACTCAAAACAAGGGTTTCATTAATAACGTTCCTGGAGCTAAGTATCCCTTTCATGTTCAACAGACCAAAATATTTTCTTCACATATAACTGGTACCCTAAGTCTATGAAATGTATATAGACATTATGGATATTATATCGTTACTATATCGTTCTTTATTTGCGGTGGCATTTTGGAAAATCACCTAATATGGCAGCTTAATGAGTTTTTACCATTATGATAACATTGCGCCAAAAGTAGTAGTAGTAACATCAATTTTTTAATTGAGGATTTTCATAAACTGAGGCCACAGATGCTCAAATCTAAGGTCATTAACCCTTGAAAAATATTTAGCTTAAGTGATAATTAATCATTTCACTCACAATGTAATTTCCCTTCATATAAGTTGAGTAACATCAATCAAACTTTGTATTTAGACACACCAAATTATCAATGAAATCCTCAAATGTATGGTGGGATCAGCCAATACTTTTCTTTAATATAGACCCTCCCCCGATAACGGTTTGCCACTGGGGGGAATTCTGAAGGTCCTTGTATATCTTTGTAATGAGTGATTTTGAAGTCGGAAACATCAATGACATAAAATATAGGGACCCATTATATTTGTTTTAAAAAGTTTCCATTTTAACAGCAGACTTTGTTTTTAATGATCAATATAACATCCAAAAGAATAGATAGATCTCAAAATCCAAAAGTACAGAAAGTATTCAGAAAGTATTCGCACCTCTTGACTTTTTCTACATTTTGTTTAGTTTCAGCCTGAAATTAGATTGGATTAAACTGAGATAATGTCAAAGTGGAATTCTGTTTTTAGAAATGTTTACAAATTAATACAAAAATAAAAAGCTGAAAGATCTTGAGACAATAAGTATTCAACCCCTTTATGGCAAGCCTAAATAAGGTCAGGAGTACAATGCTGCTTAACAAGTCACATAATATTTTCAGACGCTTTACTTAGTACCTTGTCGAAGCAGTTTTGGCAGCCATTACAGCCTGGAGTCTTCTTAGGTATGACACTACAAGCTTGGCACACCTGCATTTGGGGAGTTTCTCCCAATCTTCTCTGCAGATCTTCTCAAGCTCCATCAAGTTGGATGGGGAACATTGTTGCGCAACTATTTTCAGGTGTCTCCAAAGATGTTCGATCGTGTTCAAGTCCGGGCTCTGGCTGGGCCACTCAAGAACATTCAGAGACTTGTCCCAAAGCCACTCCTGCGTTGTCCCATTGGAAGGTGAACCTTCACCCCAGTCCACGTTCCTGAGGAGGTTTTCATCAAGGATCTCTCTGTACTATGCTCCGTTCGTCTTTCCGTCGATATTGACTAGTCTCCCAGTCCCTACCGCCTAAAAACATTCCCACAGCATGATGCTGCCACCGCCATGCTTCACCGTAGGGATGATGCCAGGTTTCCTCCAGATGTGACGCTTGGTATTCAGTCCAAATCTTGGTTTCATCACACCAAAGAATATTGTTTCTGATTCTCTGAATCCTTTTTTGCGAACGCCAAGTTGACTGACGTGCCTTTTACTGTGGAGTGGCTTCCGTCTGGCCACTCTACCATAAAGGCCTAACTGGTGGAGTGCTGCAGAGAGGGATGTCCTTCTGGAAGGTTCTGCAGCATTATGAATGCTGCTGAAATATTCTGGTACCCTTCCCCAGATCTGTGCCTCGACACAATCCTGTCTCGGAGCTCTACGGACAACTCCTTCGACCTCATGGCTTGGTTTTTGCTCTGACATGCACTGTCAACATTTACATTACATTTAAGTCATTTAGCAGACGCTCTTATCCAGAGCGACTTACAAATTGGTGCATTACCTTATGACATCCCGTGGAACAGCCACTTTACAATGGTGCATCTAAATCTTTTAGGGGGGAGTGAGAAGGATTACTTATCCTATCCTAGGTATTCCTTAAAGAGGTGGGGTTTCAGGTGTCTCCGGAAGGTGGTGATTGACTCCGCTGTCCTGGCGTCGTGAGGGAGTTTGTTCCACCATTGGGGGCCAGAGCAGCGAACAGTTTTGACTGGGCTGAGCGGGAACTGTACTTCCTCAGTGGTAGGGAGGCGAGCAGGCCAGAGGTGGATGAACGCAGTGCCCTTGTTTGGGTGTAGGGCCTGATCAGAGCCTGGAGGTACTGAGGTGCCGTTCCCCTCACAGCTCCGTAGGCAAGCACCATGGTCTTGTAGCGGATGCGAGCTTCAACTGGAAGCCAGTGGAGAGAGCGGAGGAGCGGGATGACGTGAGAGAACTTGGGAAGGTTGAACACCAGACGGGCTGCGGCGTTCTGGATGAGTTGTAGGTGTTTAATGGCACAGGCAGGAGCCCAGCCAACAGTGAGTTGCAGTAATCCAGACGGGAGATGACAAGTGCCTGGATTAGGACCTGCGCCGCTTCCTGTGTGAGGCAGGGTCGTACTCTGCGGATGTTGTAGAGCATGAACCTACAGGAACGGGCCACCGCCTTGATGTTAGTTGAGAATGACAGGGTGTTGTCCAGGATCACGCCAAGGTTCTTAGCGCTCTGGGAGGAGGACACAATGGAGTTGTCAACCGTGATGGCGAGATCATGGAACGGGCAGTCCTTCCCCGGGAGGAAGAGCAGCTCCGTCTTGCCGAGGTTCAGCTTGAGGTGGTGATCCGTCATCCACACTGATATGTCTGCCAGACATGCAGAGATGCGATTCGCCACCTGGTCATCAGAAGGGGTAAAGGAGAAGATTAATTGTGTGTCGTCTGCATAGCAATGATAGGAGAGACCATGTGAGGTTATGACAGAGCCAAGTGACTTGGTGTATAGCGAGAATAGGAGAGGGCCTAGAACAGAGCCCTGGGGGACACCAGTGGTGAGAGAGCGTGGTGAGGAGACAGATTCTCTCCACGCCACCTGGTAGGAGCGACCTGTCAGGTAGGACGCAATCCAAGCGTGGGCCGCGCCGGAGATGCCCAACTCGGAGAGGGTGGAGAGGAGGATCTGATGGTTCACAGTATCGAAGGCAGTCGATAGGTCTAGAAGGATGAGAGCAGAGGAGAGAGAGTTAGCTTTAGCAGTGCGGAGCGCCTCCGTGATGCAGAGAAGAGCAGTCTCAGTTGAATGACTAGTCTTGAAACCTGACTGATTTGGATCAAGAAGGTCATTCTGAGAGAGATAGCGGTAGAGCTGGCCAAGGACGGCACGTTCAAGAGTTTTGGAGAGAAAAGAAAGAAGGGATACTGGTCTGTAGTTGTTGACATCGGAGGGATCGAGTGTAGGTTTTTTCAGAAGGGGTGCAACTCTCGCTCTCTTGAGGACGGAAGGGACGTAGCCAGCGGTCAGGGATGAGTTGATGAGCGAGATGAGGTAAGGGAGGAGGTCTCCGGAAATGGTCTGGAGAAGAGAGGAGGGGATAGGGTCAAGCGGGCAGGTTGTTGGGCGGCCGGCCGTCACGAGACGCGAGATTTCATCTGGAGAGAGAGGGGAGAAAGAGGTCAGAGCACAGGGTAGGGCAGTGTGAGCAGAACCAGCGGTGTCGTTTGACTTAGCAAACGAGGATCGGATGTCGTCGACCTTCTTTTCAAAATGGTTGACGAAGTCATCTGCAGAGAGGGAGGAGGGGGGAGGATTCAGGAGGGAGGAGAAGGTGGCAAAGAGCTTCCTAGGGTTAGAGGCAGATGCTTGGATTTTAGAGTGGTAGAAAGTGGCTTTAGCAGCAGAGACAGAGGATGAAAATGTAGAGAGGAGGGAGTGAAAGGATGCCAGGTCCGCAGGGAGGAGAGTTTTCCTCCATTTCCGCTCGGCTGCCCGGAGCCCTGTTCTCAACTGTGGGACCTTATATAGAAAGGTGTGTGCCTTTCTAAATCATGTCCAATCAATTGAATTTACCACAGGTGGACTCCAAACAAGTTGTACAAACATCTCAAGGATGATCAATGGAAACAGGAGGCAACTGAGCTGAATTTCGAGTCTCGTAGAAAATGGTCTGAATACTTACATAAATAAGGTATCTGTTTTTTGATTTTTATTAAATTTGCAAACATTTCAAAAACCTATTTTCACTACGTCATTATATGGTATTGTGTGTAGATTGATGAGCTTTAAAACATTTTTTTTGACAAAATGTGGAAAGTCAAGGGGTCTGAATAATTTCCAAAAGTATATGGACATCCCTTCAAATTAGTGGATTAGGCTATTTCAGCCACACCCATTGCTGACAGGTGTATAAAATCGAGCACACAGCCATGGAATCTCCATAGACAAACATTGGCATTAAATTGGCCTTACTGAAGAGCTGGATGAGAGACCTTCCTACTGCCTGAGCTATGTTGTTGATGTAAATTGAGAAGAGTGTGGGGCCTGGGATCGACCCTTGGGGTACTTCCTCCCTTAGTGACAGGTAGTGGCTGAGACAGAAGATGTTCTAACTTTACACACTGCACTCTTTTGAGAGAGGTAGTTAGTAAACCAGGCGAAAGAACCCTCAGAGACACCAATACTTCTTACCTACCCACAAGAATGGAGTGGTCTACCATATCAAAAGCTTGGCCAATAAAAATAGCAGCACAACAATTCCTTAGAATCAAGGGCAATAGTGTCATAATTTAGGACCTTCAAGGTTGCAGTGGCACATCCATAACCTCAGGGGAAACCAGATTGCATAGAGAGAATATTACAGACATCAAGAAAGCCAGTCAGTTGATTATTGACAAGTTGTTCCAACACTTTTGATAAATAGGTCCAAACAGAAATAGGCCTATAACATTTAAAGAATGGTTAGGATTAGTGCGGTCTGCACAACGCATCACCGGGGAGAACTACCTGCCCTCCATGACAAATATAGCACCCGATGTCACAGGAAGGCAAAAAAGATCAAAGACAACAACCACCCGAGCCACTGCCTGTTCACACCGCTACCACCCAGAAGGTGAGGTTGGTGCATCAAAGCTGGGACAGAAAGGGTTCTCCTTCACCCATTTTAGATGTGTGTGTATTAGGTAGTTGTTGGGTAATTGTTAGATTGCTTGTTAGATATTACCGCACTGTCAGAACCAGAAACACAAGCATTTCACTACACTGGCATTAACATCTGCTAACCATGTCTACATGATAACAAAATTTTGATTTGATTGGTATTATTGTTATTATTACAATTATTATGATTGTTAAGTTCCCCAGCAAGAAAACCATAGTGAACCTCAAAAGGGGGAACTACTACTTACCAACATCCAAAGGTGGAAAAATCCAATCAAATTATATTTGTCACATGTTGAGCAGATGTTGTTGCGGGTGTAGTGAAATGCTTGTGTTTCTATCTCCAACAGAGCAGTAATATCTAACAATACACACAATCTAAAGTAAAGGAATGGAATTAAGAATATATAAATACTTGAATGAGCAATGTCAGCGCGGCATAGACTAAGACAGTAGAATAGGATAGGATACAGTATATACATATGAGATGAGTAATGCAAAATATGTAAACATTATTAAAGTGACGACCGTTCCATTATTAAAAATTGGTCAGTGTTTTCAAGTTTGGGCAGCAGCCTCTAATGTGCTAGTGATGGCTATTTAACAGTCTGATGGCCATGAGATAGAAGCTGTTTTTCAGTCTCTCGGTCCCAGCTTGATGCGCCTGTACCGACCTCGCCTTCTGGATGATAGCAGGGAGAACAGGCGTGGCTCGGGTGGATGTCGTCCTTGATGAAGTTTTGGCCTTCCTGTGACATCGAGTGCTGAGTGTGGGGCCCTAGTGTTGAGAATCAGCGAAGGAGAGGTGGTTTCCTATCTTCACCACAAGGTGGCAGCCAGTCAGGAAGTCCAGGACCCAGTTGCACAGGGCAGGGTTCAGACCCAGGGCCTCAAGCTTAATGATGAGCTTGGAGGGTACTATGGTGTTGAATGGTGAGCTATAGTCAATGAACAACATTCTTGAAGTCGGAAGTTTACAAACGCTTTAGCCAAATACATTTAAACTCAGTTTTTCACAATTCCTGACATTTAATCCTAGTAAAAAATGACCTGTCTTAGGGCAGTTAGGATCACCACTATTTTAAGAATGTGAAATGTCAGAATATTAGGAGAGAGAATGATTTATTTCAGTTTTATTTCTTTCGTCACATTCCCAGTGGGTCAGAAGTTTACATACACTTAATTAGTATTTGGTAGCATTGCCTTTAAATTGTTTAACTTGGGTCAAACGTTTTGGGGATCCTTCCACAAGCTTCCCACAATAAGTTGGATTAATTTTGGCCCATTCCTCCTGACAGAGGTGGTGTAACTGAGTCAGGTTTGTAGGCCTCCTTGCTCGCACACGCTTTTTCAGTTCTGCCCACAATTTTCTATAGGATGAGGTCAGGACTTTGTAATGGCCACTCCAATACCTTGACTTTGTTCTCCTTAAGCCATTTTTCCACAACTTTGGAAGTATGCTTGGGGTCGTTGTCCATTTGGAAGTCCCATTTGCGACCAAGCTTTAACTTCCTGACTGATGTCTTGAGATGTTGCTTCAATATATCCACATAATTTGCATTTCTCATGATGCCATCTATTTTGTGAAGTGCACCAGTCCCTCCTGCAGCAAAGCACCCCCACAACATGATTCTACCACCCGCATGCTTCACAGTTGGGATGGTGTTCGTCGGCTTGCAAGCCTCCACCTTTTCCCTCCAAACATAACGATCGTCATTATGGCCAAACAGCCTGAAATCGGACACTGTGGCTGGATTTACAACAAGTGTATCTTTAAATGGTGTAACATACTTGTATGTTTGAGGAATTTTAATTATGGGATTTCTGTTGTTTTGAATTTGGCGCCCTGCACTTTCACTGGCTGTTGTCATATCGATCCCGTTAGCGTGATCTCTGCCCAAAGAGGTTTTAACTGACTTGCCTAGTTAAATAAAAGGTTAAATAAAAACACATTTTAAAATGTGGAGTTTTGTGCTTAGACATGTAGCTTGCTAGCTAGTTAAACAATGAACCATAATCGCAACTCATAACATTATTACCCTGAATGAATCTGCAGGTACCTAACCAACCAGGTTCAATGTTAGCTGGCTAACATTAGGCTATAACTAGCAATGCAAATGGATCTGAGATACAAATAATAGAACTACACAGATCATACACTTAACATTAGCTAGGCAGCCTACTAACGTTAGCTAGCTAGCTAACAGTACGCTTTAAATTGAAATGAAAACGACGTCCTGACAAAATTAGAAACGTGTAATATTTGAAATTACTCAGGCCCAGAAGCTAAGATATGCATATAATTGGTAGATTTGGATAGAACACTAACGTTTCTAAAACTGTTAAAATAATGTATGCGAGTGTAACAGAACTGATATGGCAGGTGAGAACCTGAGAAAAATCCATCCAGGAAGTGGAATTATTTTCATGTGGCTGTTTTTCAACTCAATGCCTATAGATAATCCAATAAGTTAGGACCCAGATTGCAGTTCCTATGGCTTCCAATAGATGTCAACAGTCTTTAGACATGGTTTCAGTCTTTAATTTTGAAAAACGACGAGTAAACAGCAATGTTGGTCAGAGGACAAAGGAACTTAACAGACCTGATTCGGCGTGCTCCCGTCAGCACACCGTTTGTTATTTTTCCTTTCTATTGAAAACAGTATTATCCAGTTTAAAAAGTATTGATTATAAAGACAAACAACCTGAGGATTAAATATAAATATTGTTTGACATGTTTCAACTAACTTTACCGGTGTTTTTCGTATGCATTCGTCTGCCTGCTGTGACCGCCTTGGAGCCATCAGATTACTGAACAAAACGCGCCAACAAAACCGAGTTTTTGGGACATAAAGAGGGACTTTATTGAACAAAACAAACATTTTCTGTGTAACTGGGAGTCTTGTGAGTGCAACCATATGAAGATCATCAAAGGTAAGTGATTCATTTTATCGCTATTTCTGACTTTTGTGACTCCTCTATCTGGCTGGAAAATGCTTGTATGCTTTTGTGTGCTGGGCTCTGTCCTCAGATAACCGCATGGTATACTTTCGCCGTAAAGCCTTTTTGAAATCTGACATAGTGTCTGGATTAACAAGAAGTTCGTCTTTAAGGAGATGTAGAACACTTGTATGTTTTATGAATTTTTAATTATGAGTATTTCTGTTTTTGAATTTAGTGCTCTGCAATTTCACCGGATGTTGGCCAGGTGGGACGCTAGTGTCCCACATATCCTAAAGAGGTTATTACGTGTATTACGAACACAAACACCCCTCTATCCTATCAATGGCGCAGTCACATGACTCCCAGGCGTCCTACACCGAACGTTCAATAATTTTTTTTCTTGAATAGAAATGTCATGTCCTAATATGGAACCTGCCACAGAAGCCTTCTCCGTAAAGACCATTGGATTTCACCTGATTCACATTCAAGGAGCAGTAGCTAACATTTGCTAGGCAGCATCGACAGTGAAAATGCAGTGTTTCCCCCAAAGGGATCTTTGTCTTGGAGGATTATTGATCCCTTGGGAGATCACCAACCTACTACAGGTCAATATGGGACATAAGGCACAAGATAAGTTTAAATCTGTATCGAACTGCAGCGGTTAGCTCTAATGAACCACAGCCCCTGCTGACTTCAAGACCCAACAAAGTGTCCTTCTATTGTAAATCTAATGATAACGAATGTTTTGTATTGTTTCACAACAAAGAATTGTATGAAATTGGCAACAATTACACTTATACTTTATCCCTTATACTTTAAAAAACACATTAGAAACACAAACTATGAAAATGTTTTAGCCTTTGTCATCATCTGTTTAGCAAGTGAACCATGGCCTATATAAGTAGTTATAGTGTATATAACACACCTTCCTTCTCACCCCTGGGGGCCAGTGTCTGACGAGGCATAGTCTTAGCCACTAGTCCCATTCCAATATGTAGCTCTGAATTGTGTAAGCCATCACAGATATTGAGTTAAGTTGAGAAAGGGCGAGGCCATAAGGGCATTGTGCATGTCCTGGCCTTGGTGGTTGAATATCCCTCCAGGGTTGACGCATGGGCTAACAAGGGGGCAGCAGTAGACAGATGGGGGTTGGATAGAATGGAACAGGCTAAAGGAAGATTGAGCATACAGCTACAGGTTGAAGCTGTAGTGACCTAGTAATATAGTCATTAGGTGTACGCCACTTATAGAACTGTCAACTTTAACAGTTCGACAAACTCACTGCAGTAAAAATGAAGCGGTTGCCGGAATAACATATTGTTGTCCCACCCAATCAAATATTTTTTTAAATACTGTGCCCGACACACACTCCATAATTGACAGACAATCTATGGTGAAGTCGTTAATGTGAAAGCCTTGCATCGATTTATATTGGAGGGACGCAGGATGACAAAGTATCGTCACTTATATGTGAATTAGAATATAAATTGTGGGGAAAAACTATGAGGCGTTGGTACTAGCTGGGACTGTCATTCAGACGTGGGTGTTTTAAAATTCAGCTTTCGATATTTGAACTCCCTCCACTGTGACTGTACACCAGCTTGTAACAAACCAACTTGTAATTGTGCTTACTGCCACATGGTGCACCATGGGTCTCCTTCACTGAGGTAAAACAAGAAAACTTCATTTTGAAGGGTCAGAACTATACACCCACTCACTGTGGTACATACAGGAAGAAAACCAATAACACAATGTCGACAGTCCCACCGCCACACATACAATTTTTGTGCAGTGATTAATCACATATTTCATGCACTGAGCTAGAAATTTGGGCTTGAAAAAAAAATTGGGAGGCGCAAAACCAGAACAGTTGAGACGATGAGGCCTTTCGGGGACGTGTAGGAGTATGGACTGAGTAAGAGGACGAGACTACCTTGACCAGAGTTGTAGATGGCTTTCACAGACTTCTTCACCTTCTGTAAAGCAGTCCGGTCTTGATCCAAAGCCTGAGGACGGGGAGATAAGAGAAAAGGGAGATGAGATCAGACACATTTGAAAGTCTTCAAGATACAGTGCATCCTTGTATTACCGGAACATGTGTTAAACTATATTTTAAACATAATCATCAATGACTGTAGAAGTTGAGGGGATCAGCATTTTTCAGGGAGGACCCTTACAGACCTAAGCAGAAAATAGTATTTTGTAGTTTATTTGATTTTTGAAATATTGCTTGTTTGTAGGTGACCAAATACTTAATTTCCACCATAATTTGCAAATGAATTCATTTTAAAAAATCCTACAATGTGATTTTCTGGATTTTTCTTCTCATTTTGTCTGTCATAGTTGAAGTGTACCTATGATTAAAATTACAGGCCTCTCACATCTTTTTAAGTGGGAGAACTTGCACAATTGGTGGCTGACTAAATACTTTTTTGCCCCACTGTAGTTAATGTTTTTTCTTTAAATATTCAAATACAGGTCTGAGAAAAACAAATGATATTTGAAGGTATTTAAATAAAGTTATCTGAAAACAAATTACAAACATATTTCTTATATATACTTGATTTTATTTTATCTTAAATTTATTTAACCTTTATTTAATCAGGTAGGCTAGTTGAGAACAAGTTCTCATTTACAACTGCGACCCGGCCAAGATAAAGCAAAGCAGTGCGACACATACAACACAGTTACACATGGAATAAACAAACATACAATCAATAATACAGTAGAAAAGTCTATATACAGTATGAGCAAATGAGGTAGGATAAGGGGGGTAAAGACAATAAATAGGTCATGGTGGCGAAGTAATTACAATATAGCAATTAAACACTGGAATGGTAGAATGTGCAGAAGATGAATGTGCAAGTAGAGATACTGGGGGTGCAAAGGATAAAGATAAATAAATACAGTATGGGGATGAGGTAGATTAGATGGGCGTGTACAGGTGCAGTGATCTGTGAGCTGCTCTGACAACTGGTGCTTAAAGCTAGTGAGGGAGGTAAGAGTCTCCAGCTTTACTGCTTTTTGCAGTTTGTTCCAGTCATTGGCAGCAGAGAACTGGAAGGAGAGGCGGCCAAAGGAATAATTGGCTTTGGGGGTGACTATTGAGAAATTCCTGCGGGAGAGCGTTCTACAGGTGGGTGCTGCTATGGTGACCAATGAGCTGAGACAAGTTTAAGATCTGTTTAAGAGGGTATGTTTGGCAGCATGAGTGAAGGATGCTTTGATGCAAAATAGGAAGCCGATTCAAGATTATATTTTGGATTGGAGATGTTTAATGTGAGTCTGGAAGGAGAGTTTACAGTCTAACCAGACACCTAGGTATTTGTAGTTGTCCACGTATTCTAAGTCAGAACAGTACATAGTAGTGATGCTGGACGGGCGGGCAGGTAGCAATCGGTTGAAGAGCATGCATTTAATTTTACTTGCATTTCAGAGCAGTTGGGGGCCACGGAAGGAGAGTTGTATGGCATTGAAGCTCGTCTGGAGGTTAGTTAACACAGTGTCCAAAGAAGGGCAAGAGGGATACAGAATGGTGTCGTCTGCGTAGAGGTGGATCAAAGAATCACCAGCCGCAAGAGCGACATTGATGTATACAGAGAAAAGAGTCGGCCTGAAAATGGAACCATGTGGCACCCCAAGAGAGACTGCCAGAGGTCCGGATAACAGGCCGTTCGATTTGACACACTGAACTCTATCAGAGAAGTAGTTGGTGAACCAGGCAAGGAAATCGTTTAAGAAACCGAGGCTGTTGAGTCTGCCAATAAAAATGTTGTGATTGACAGAGTCGAAAGCCTTAGCCAGGTCGATGAATACGGCTGCACAGTAATGTCTCTTATCGATGGAGGTTTTGGACCTTGAACATGGCTGAGGTACACCCATGACCAGCTCTGAAACCAGATTGCAAAGCGGAGAAGGTACGGTGGGATTCGAAATGGTCGGTAATCTGTTTGTTAACTTGGCTTTCGAAGACCTTAGAAAGGCAGGGAAGAATAGATATAGGTCTGTAGCAGTTTGGGTCTAGAGTGTGTCACCCTTTGAAGAGGGGGATGACCGCAGCAGCCTTCCAATCTATGGGAATCTCAGACGATACGAAAGAGGTTGAACATGCTAGTTAGTAATAGAGTTTGCAAGAATTGAGGCGGATCATTTTAGAAAGAGACAGTCCAGATTATCTAGCCCGTCTGATTTGTAGGGGTCCAGATTTTGCAGCTCTTTCAGAACATCAGCTATCTGGATTTGGGTGAAAGAGAAGTGGGGGAGACTTGGGCGAGTTGCTGTGGGGGGCAGAGGGCTGTTGATCGGGGTAGGGGTAGCCAGGTGGAAAGCATGGCCAGCCATAGAAAAATGCTTATTGAAGTTCTCAATTATAGTGGATTTGTTTGTGACACTGTTTCCAAGCCTCAGTGCAATGGACAGCTGGGAGAAGGTGCTCTTATTCTCATTGGACTTTACAGTGTCCCAGAACTTATTTGAGTTTGTGCTGCAGGATGCAAATGTCTGCTTGAAAAAGCTAGCCTTAGCTTTCCTAACTGCCTGTGTATATTTGTTCCTAACTTCCCTGAAAAGTTGCATATCACGGAGGCTGTTCGATGCTAATGCAGAACGACACAGGATGTTTTTGTGCTGGTCAACGGCAGTCATGTCTGGAGAGAACAAGGGGCTATATCTGTTCCTGGTTCAAATTTTTTTTTAAGGGGCATGCTTATTTAAGATGGTGAGGAAGGCACTTTTAAAGAATAACCAGGAATCCTCTACTGACAGGATGAGGACAATAACCTTCCAGGATACGCTGGCCAGGTCAATTAGAAAAGCTGGCTTGCTGAAGTGTTTTAGGGAGAGTTTGACAGTGATGAGGGGTGGTCGTTTGACCGCAGACCCATTATGGATGCAGGCAATGAGGCAGTGAAGCTGATATCTTGGTTGAAAACAGTAGAGATGTATTTGGAGTGCAAGTTGGTTAGGATGATATCTATGAGGGTGCCCGTGTTTACATATTTGGGGTTGTACCTGGTGGGTTCATTGATAATTTGCGTGAGATTGAGGGCATCAAGATTAGATTGTAGGATGGCCGGGGTGTTAGCATGTCACAGTTTAGGTCACCTAGCAGCACGAGCTCTGAAGAGAGATGGGGGGCAATCAATTCACATATGTGTCCAGGGCAGGGTGGTCTATAGCAAGCGGCAATGGTGAGAGACTTGTTTCTGGAAAGGTGTATTTTTAAAAGTAGAAGCTTGAATTGTTTGGGATAGTAAGACAGGACTCTGCAGGCTCTATGCAGTAGATTGCAACACCACCCCCTTTGGTAGTTCTCTCTTGTCAGAAAATGTTATAGTTAGGGATGAAAATTTCAGGGGTTTTGACACTTCAGGATTTCAGGATTCAGACACGGCTAGGACATCCGGATTGGCAGAGTGTGCTAAAGCAGTGAATAAAACAAATTTGAGGCTTTTAATGTTAACATGCATTTTTTTTCATCTTATTTTACCTTTATTTAACTAGGCAAGTCAGTTAAGAACAAATTCTTATTATCAATGATGGCCTAGGAACAGTGGGTTAACTGCCTTATTCAGGGGCAGAACGACAGATTTGTACCTTGTCAACCCGGGGATTTGAACTTGCAACCTTTCAGTTACTAGTCCAACGCTCTAACCCCAAGGCTACGCTGTCGCCCCAAACCAAGGCTTTTACGGTTACAGAAGTCAACAATTGAGAGCACCTTGGTAGTAGGAGTGGAGCTAGGCACTGCAGGGCCTGGATTAACCTCAACATCACCAGAGGAACAGAGGAGGAGTAGGATAAGAGTACGGCTAACGGCTATCAGGACTGGTCGTCTAGTGTGTTCAGAGCAGAGTAAAAGGAGCAGATTTCTGGGCGCGAGAGAATAGATTCAAGGCATAATGTACAGACAGAGGTATGGTAGGATTTGAGTACATTGGATGTAAACCTAGGCATTGAGTAATGATGAGAGAGATATTGTCTCTAGAGACGTTTAAACCAGGTGATGTCACCGCATTTGTTCAAGGTGGAACTAAATGGTGGTTAAGGCATATTGAGCAGGGATAGAGGCTCTAGAGACAATAATCACTAACCAGGACAGTAATGGACAAGGCATATTGATATTAGAGAGAGGCATGCGTAGCCAGGTGATCAATAGGGGTCCATTGAGTGGTTGGGCTGGCTGGAGATACGGCTAGCAGACCGGGGCTCGCAAGCTAGCAGACCGGGGCTCGCAAGCTAGCAGACCGGGGCTCGCAAGCTAGCAGACCTCAGAGGGACGTCTCGACAGAGGAAAGTCTGTTTTAGCCTCCGTATGCAGTGACATTGATAGACCAGTCGTGATGGATTAGTAGGGTTCCGAGTAGCAGAGGGGTCCAAGCAAAATAGGTATAGTGGCCTGAGAACTTGGCAGATGGATCTATACAGCTAACAGTCCAAAATGCTCTAGACAGCTAGCGGGCCGCTGCTAGCAGATGGGCATTCAGGGGACGTCGCAATGTAGAGGCCAGTTGAGTACCCCCTCCAGCAGACTACGTCGTAGTCCAGTCGTGAGGAATCGGCGTGATTCCGTGCCCCGTACCGGCAGTAGAAGGGGTCCGGGTACTGGAACCCAGGAGTGGCTGATGGGCCTTTTTACCTAGCCGGGAGAAAGGGCCTAGCATGGGCTAGCTCCAGGCTAATTGGTGCTTGCTCCGGGACCGACGTTAGCCACTAGTCACTTGGATAGCAGCTAGCTAGCTGCGGATGATGAAGAACAAAAAAACTATAACAGTTAGTTGAATTAGTTTAGATATATTATCATAAGCACATGGTTTGGAGAGCTCTCAGATATTAATCCTAATATAGCCTAAATCTTAATATAGCCTAGAGTTAAATACGAGGGACATGAAATCGCCTCAACATTAGAGTAAACCACTTTTACATCTTCAAAATGACTAGCAAATATATTTCCATAATGAGTGACATAAGGTATTACAGTAATTTTCAGTTTTTAAACATGTGAAGTAACTAGTGATTATTAAAATAGCAACATTGTTGTTACATAGGACTTTAGAAATTGCTTTGTAAAGTGGAATAAGTTAGTCACTATTCCTCATGTACAGTAGTTACAAAGTCTCAGCTCATTGCTATGCAATTAAAATGCAATTACCAAAGTATTTTGTAACATGCTAATAAAACATTGCTCCAAAAGTAACACTTATATTATTACACAGGCAGTTTAATATTACGTTTTACTAATACAAGATACTTTAATGCCAAACAACCAAGGTTGGTGGTATGTGTTTACAGTGCAGTATGGCATCTCTGAAGTGAGGAATATACACACAGTACCAGTCAAAAGTATGAACACACCTACTCATTCAAGGGTTTTTCTTTATTTTGTTACTATTTTCTACATTGTAGAATAATAGTGAAGACTTCAAAACTATGAAACAACACATATGGAGTATTCTAGTAACCAAAAAAAGTGTTAAACAAATGAAAATATATTTATAGTAGCCACCCTTTGCCTTGATGACAGCATTGCAAACTCTTGGCATTCTCTCAACCAGCTTCATGAGGAATGCTTTTCCAACAGTCTTGAAGGAGTTCCCACATATGCTGAGCACTTGTTGGCTGCTTTTCCTTCACTCTGCGGCCCATTTCATCTCAATTGGGGTCGAGGTCGGGTGATTGTGGAGGCCAGGTCATCTGATGCAGCACGCCGTCCCTCTCCTTGGTCAAATAGCCCTTACACAGCCTGCAGGTGTGTTTTGAGTCATTGTCCTGTTGAAAAGCAAATGATAGTGCCACTAAGCACAAACAAGATGGGATGGTGTGTTGCTGCAGAATGCTGTGGTAGCCATGCTGGTTAAGTGTGCCTTGAATTCTAAATAAATCACAGACTGTGTAACCAGCAAAGCACACACTCACCATCACTCCTCCTCCATGCTTCACGGTGGGAACCACACACGTGGAGATCATCCGTTCACCTACTCTACGTCTCACAAAGACACGGCGGTTGGAACCAAGAATCTCAAATTTGTACTCACCAGACCAAAGGACAGATTTCCACTGGTTCACTGCTCGTGTTTCTTGGCCTAGTCAAGTCTCTTCTTATTATTGGTGTCCTTTAGTAGTGGTTTCTTTGCAGCAATTCGACCATGAAGGCCTGATTCACACAGACTCCTCAGAACAGTTGATGTTGAGATGTGTCTTTTACTTGAACTCTGTAAAGCATTTATTTGGGCTGCAATCTGAGGTGCAGTTATTCTAATGAATTTATCCTCTGCAGCAGAGGTAACTCTGGCTCTTCTTTTCTTGTGCCGGTCCTGATGAGAGCCAATTTCATCATAACTCGTTGGTTTTTGTGGCTGCAGTTGAATAAACTTTCAAAGTTCTTGAAATTTTCTGCATTGACTGACCATGTCTCAAGTAATGATGGACTGTTGTTTCTCGTAGCTAATTTGAGCTTTTCTTGCCATAATATGGACTTGGTCTTTTACCTGTATTACCACCCCTACGTTGTCACAACACAAATGATGGATCAAATGTATTAAGGAAAGAACTTCCACAAATTAACTTTAAAAACTTCTTGCGACAAGGGGGCGATATTTAAATTTTTGGATGAAAAACGTTTCCGTTTTAAACAAGATATTTTGTCACGAAAAGATGCTCGACTATGCATATAATTGACAGCTTTGGATAGAAACACTGACGTTTCCAAAACTGCAATGAATGAGCTAACGTTTTCTATGTATTCCAAGGTGTCTACAGCATTGTGACGTCTTTTTACGCATTTCCTTTGAAGAATAGCCGTAAGGGACCATATTTAGAAAGTGGTCACATGGTGTCTCCCGCAGAAAATCTTGCGTAAAATACTGAGGTAGACATTTTTCCAATCGCTTCTTATGAGAAACAAATTGCCTCAACGGATATATTATCGAATATATATGTTAAACCTTAAACCTTCAAGCTGTATACTGGACCCTATTCCAACTAAACTACATTTACATTACATTTAAGTCATTTAGCAGACGCTCTTATCCAGAGCGACTTACAAATTGGTGCATTCACCTTATGACATCCAGTGGAACAGCCACTTTACAATAGTGCATCTAAATCTTTTAAGGGGGGATTACTTTATCCTATCCTAGGTATTCCTTAAAGAGGTGGGGTTTCAGGTGTCTCCGGAAGGTGGTGATTGACTCCGCTGTCCTGGCGTCGTGAGGGAGTGTGTTCCACTATTGGGGAGCCAGAGCAGCGAACTGTTTTGACTGGGCTGAGCGGGAACTGTACTTCCTCAGTGGTAGGGAGGCGAGCAGGCCAGAGGTGGATGAACGCAGTGCCCTTGTTTGGGTGTAGGGACTGATCAGAGCCTGGAGGTACTGAGGTGCCGTTCCCCTCACAGCTCCGTAGGCAAGCACCATGGTCTTGTAGCGGATGCGAGCTTCAACTGGAAGCCAGTGGAGAGAGCGGAGGAGCGGGGTGACGTGAGAGAACTTGGGAAGGTTGAACACCAGACGGGCTGCGGCGTTCTGGATGAGTTGTAGGGGTTTAATGGCACAGGCAGGGAGCCCAGCCAACAGCGAGTTGCAGTAATCCAGACGGGAGATGACAAGTGCCTGGATTAGGACCTGCGCCGCTTCCTGTGTGAGGCAGGGTCGTACTCTGCGGATGTTGTAGAGCATGAACCTACAGGAACGGACTACCGCCTTGATGTTAGTTGAGAACGACAGGGTGTTGTCCAGGATCACGCCAAGGTTCTTAGCGCTCTGGGAGGAGGACACAATGGAGTTGTCAACCGTGATGGCCCAACTACTGAAAGAGCTGCTTCCTGTGCTTGGCCCTCCTATGTTGAACATAATAAACGGCTCTCTATCCACTGGATGTGTACCAAACTCACTAAAAGTGGCAGTAATAAAGCCTCTCTTGAAAAAGCCAAACCTTGACCCAGAAAATATAAAAAACTATCGGACTATATCGAATCTTCCATTCCTCTCAAAGATTTTAGAGAAGGCTGTTGCGCAGCAACTCACTGCCTTCCTGAAGACAAACAATGTATACGAAATGCTTCAGTCTGGTTTTAGACCCCATCATAGCACTGAGACGGCACTTGTGAAGGTGGTAAATGACATTTTAATGGCATCGGACCGAGGCTCTGCATCTGTCCTCGTGCTCCTAGACCTTAGTGCTGCTTTTGATACCATCGATCACCACATTCTTTTGGAGAGATTGGAAACCCAAATTGGTCTACACGGACATGTTCTGGCCTGGTTTAGGTCTTATCTGTCGGAAAGATATCAGTTTGTCTCTGTGAATGGTTTGCCCTCTGACAAATCAACTGTAAATTTCGGTGTTCCTCAAGGTTCTGTTTTAGGACCACTATTGTTTTCACTATATATTTTACCTCTTGGGGATGTTATTCGAAAACAATGTAAACTTTCACTGCTATGCGGATGACACACAGCTGTACATTTCAATGAAACATGGTGAAGCCCCAAAATTGCCCTCGCTAGAAGCATGTGTTTCAGACATAAGGAAGTGGATGGCTGCAAACTTTCTACTATTAAACTCGGACAAAACAGAGATGCTTGTTCTAGGTCCCAAGAAACAAAGAGATCTTCTGTTGAATCTGACAATTAATCTTAATGGTTGTACAGTCGTCTCAAATAAAACTGTGAAGGACCTCGGCGTTACTCTGGACCCTGATCTCTCTTTTGAAGAACATACCAAGACCATTTCGAGGACAGCTTTTTTCCATCTACGTAACATTGCAAAAATCAGAAACTTTCTGTCCAAAAATGATGCAGAAAAATTAATCCATGCTTTTGTCACTTCTAGGTTAGACTACTGCAATGCTCTATTTTCCGGCTACCCGGATAAAGCACTAAATAAACTTCAGTTAGTGCTAAATACGGCTGCTAGAATCCTGACTAGAACCAAAAAATTTGATCATATTACTCCAGTGCTAGCCTCTCTACACTGGCTTCCTGTCAAAGCAAGGGCTGATTTCAAGGTTTTACTGCTAACCTACAAAGCATTACATGGGCTTGCTCCTACCTACCTCTCTGATTTGGTCCTGCCGTACATACCTACACGTACGCTACGGTCACAAGACGCAGGCCTCCTAATTGTCCCTAGAATTTCTAAGCAAACAGCTGGAGGCAGGGCTTTCTCCTATAGAGCTCCATTTTTATGGAACGGTCTGCCTACCCATGTCAGAGACGCATACTCGGTCTCAACCTTTAAGTCTTTACTGAAGACTCATCTCTTCAGTGGGTCATATGATTGAGTGTAGTCTGGCCCAGGAGTGGGAAGGTGAACGGAAAGGCTCTGGAGCAACGAACCGCCCTTGCTGTCTCTGCCTGGCCGGTTCCCCTCTTTCCACTGGGATTCTCTGCCTCTAACCCTGTTACTGGGGCTGAGTCACTGGCTTGCTGGGGCTCTCTCGTGCCGTCCCTGGGGGGGGTGCGTCACCTGGGTGGGTTGATTCACTGTTGTGGTCGGCCTGTCTGGGTTGGCGCCCCCCCCCCTTGGGTTGTACCGTGGCGGAGATCTTTGTGGGCTATACTCGGCCTTGTCTCAGGATGGTAAGTTGGTGGTTGAAGATATCCCTCTAGTGGTGTGGGGGCTGTGCTTTGGCAAAGTGGGTGGGGTTATATCCTTCCTGTTTGGCCCTGTCCGGGGGTGTCCTCGGATGGGGCCACAGTGTCTCCTGACCCCTCCTGTCTCAGCCTCCAGTATTTATGCTGCAGTAGTTTATGTGTCGGGGGGCTAGGGTCAGTTTGTTATATCTGGAGTACTTCTCCTGTCCTATTCGGTGTCCTGTGTGAATCTAAGTGTGCGTTCTCTAATTCTCTCCTTCTTTCTTTCTCTCTCTCGGAGGACCTGAGCCCTAGGACCATGCCCCAGGACTACCTGACATGATGACTCCTTGCTGTCCCCAGTCCACCTGGCCATGCTGCTGCTCCAGTTTCAACTGTTCTGCCTTACTATTATTCAACCATGCTGGTCATTTATGAACATTTGAACATCTTGGCCACGTTCTGTTATAATCTCCACCCGGCACAGCCAGAAGAGGACTGGCCACCCCACATATGCTCTCTCTAATTCTCTCTTTCTTTCTCTCTCTCGGAGGACCTGAGCCCTAGGACCGTGCCCCAGGACTACCTGACATGATGGCTCCTTGCTGTCCACAGTCCACCTGACTGTGCTGCTGCTCCAGTTTCAACTGTTCTGCCTTATTATTATTCGACCATGCTGGCCATTTATGAACATTTGAACATCTTGGTCATGTTCTGTTATAATCTCTACCCGGCACAGCCAGAAGAGGAATGGCCACCCCACATAGCCCGGTTCCTCTCTAGGTTTCTTCCTAGGTTTTGGCCTTTCTAGGGAGTTTTTCCTAGCCACCGTGCTTTTACACCTGCATTGTTTGCTGTTTGGGGTTTTAGGCTGGGTTTCTGTACAGCACTTTGAGATATCAGCTGATGTACGAAGGGCTATATAAATAAATTTGATTTGATTTGATTTGATTTAAAAACACCTTGAGGATTGATCCTAAACAATGTTTGCCGTGTTTCTGTCGATATTATGGAGCTAACTTGGAAAAAAGTTTGGCGTTGTAGTGGTAGCATTTTCCGGTCGATTTCTCAGCCAAGCATGATGAAGAAACGGGAGCTATTTCGCCTACAAAAATAATATTTTTGGAAAAAAGGAACATTTGCTATCTAACTGGGAGTCTCCTATTTTGAAAATCTGAGATGACAGTGTGATTAACAAAAGGCTAAGCTTGTGTTTGAATATATTTCATTTGCGATGTTCATGAATAGGAAAAGTTTAGGGGTATTTATGTCCACTGCGTTATGCTAATTCGTTTGAGGCTATGATTACGCTCCCGGATCCGGGATTGCTAGTCGCAAAAGGTTAAAAAAGGCACACCTGTAAATTACTTCATAAGCTGTTTGAGAGAATGCCAAGATTGTGCAAAGCTGACATCAAGGCAAAGTGTGGCTACTTTGAAGAATCTCAAATATATAACCTTTTGATTCATTTAACACTTTCTTTGTTACTACATGATTCCATATGTGTTATTTCAAAGTTTTGATGTCTTTACTATTATTTTACAATGTAGAAAATAGGAAAAATAAAGAAAAACTTGAGTAGCTGTGTCCAAACTTTGGTACTGAATACGTTTCATTTTCACACCTTTATATGACTCCCCAAATTCAGCATTATGGCACAAGGTGGAATTTATATTAATTCAATCTGAGGTCATGTTTGATTAAATAGGCTTTTGGTAGTAGCACATTGAAGTAGGCTAGCCTAGAGAGAAAATAACTTGAGAATTCAATTCTTGTAGTCCTTTTTACAATGTTCACACATCTCCTCAAATCACCGTTGGATGACTTTCAGCTATGCCACAAGGTCACAAGGTCATAGGTTCTCACAAGAGACAGAGGCAACACCTGTTTTCTGCAGCAAAGGCAAAGGGCTTGAGAGAAGCAAAAATAAACTGTATGCAACACTCCCAACAACAGATGCCTCAAAGAGAAGAGGTGCTCATAACAATTAAACAGCTTGCTGTTACCGTAATTTGAAAACTTATGAACAAAAGACTTAAATACAAGGTAACTGAGATGACAGAGATGTAAAGAAAGCACTGACCAACGTTAGCCTTGTGTGATAATGTACACGATATGGTAAAGACAATCATCAATTGATCAATCATCAACTCCCTCACGACGCCAGGACAGCGGAGTCAATCACCACCTTCCGGAGACACCTGAAACCCCACCTCTTCAAGGAATACCTAGGATAGGGTAAGTAAGGGTAAGTAATCCTTCTCACCCTCCCCCTTCTCCCCCCCCCCCAACAAGATTTAGATGCAAGTGGCTGTTCCACTGGTTGTCATAGGTGTTTGCACCAATTTGTAAGTCGCTCTGGATAAGAGCGTCTGCTAAATGACTTAAATGTAAATGTAATAGGCAATGGGAACCGAAACTACACTAACATTGCCATTTGAGAGAGCAATTTCGCTTTATAATTGCTGACTCAAGCAGTTCAATATGTGCTATGGAAAGGGAGGCGGTGCCATTTATACCGAAAGGGGAAAGATCCATTCCTTCCCTACATTAGTGAGGAATCAATTTCAACACAATGTATTTATGGCCATCAGTAATAATATAGCAACAGGATCCAAGGTCCCAACCCCTCATATTCAAAGCAAAAAGGCATAAGACAAAAGCAACATCCATTAGTGCAAGTAAAGTACAGCCCTGGAGAACACCCTTACATGAGGCAAAATAAATTAAATCAAGGAATATTGATTTTCCATGTGCCCAAGCGTGTTAACACAGACGCAGTACTCATATCAGAGAATGTGCGTGTGTGTGTGTGTGTGTACGTGTACGTGTGTGTGTGTGTACGTGTGTGTGTGTGTACGTGTGTGTGTGTGTGTGTGTGTGTGTGTGTGTACGTGTGTGTGTGTACGTGTGTGTGTGTACGTGTGTGTGTGTGTACGTGTGTGTACGTGTACGTGTGTGTACGTGTACTGTTGCTCCCATGAGGCCGGTTTCACAGACAGAGGCTTGATGAGGGGTATTGTCACACAGTAACCATAGAAACCATCTTGCCAGTCTTTTTTGGAACAAGTGCTTTTCTTGGACAACAGTCTTCAAACCCAGATGGGATGTAAGGCTGTGAACCAAAGGAAGATGTTGTAGGGCAATTCCACAGACCAAATCTGTACCAATCATAGATGTTTATGTATCACAGCACAGAAGAGCTCAGTACAGTAGAGCACAGTAGAATAGAGTTTATTTCCGTTAGAGCACAGTAGAATAGAGTTTAGTACAGTAGAGCGCAGCAGAATAGAGTTTAGTACAGTAGAGCACAGTAGAATAGAGTTTATTTCCGTTAGAGCACAGTAGAATAGAGTTTAGTACAGTAGAGCACAGTAGAATAGAGTTTATTTCCGTTAGAGCACAGTAGAATAGAGTTTATTTCCGTTAGAGCACAGTAGAATTAATTTTAGTACAGTAGAGCAGAGTAGAATAGAGTTTAGTACAGTAGAGCACAGTAGAATACATTTTAGTACAGTAGAGCAGAGTAGAATAGAGTTTAGTACAGTAGAAGAGTTTAGTACAGTAGAAGAGTTTAGTACAGTAGAGCACAGTAGAATAGAGTTTAGTACAGTAGAGCACAGTAGAATAGAGTTTAGTATAGTAGAGCACAGTAGAATATAGTTTAGTATAGTAGAGCACAGTAGAATAGAGTTTAGTACAGTAGAGCACAGTAGAATAGAGTTTAGTACAGTAGAGCACAGTAGAATAGAGTTTAGTACAGTAGAGCACAGTAGGAGAGTTTAGCACAGTAGAGCACAGTAGAATAGAGTTTAGTACAGTAGAGCACAGTAGAATAGAGTTTAGTACAGTAGAGCACAGTAGAATAGAGTTTAGTACAGTAGAGGACAGTAGAAGAGTTTAGTATAGTAGAGCACAGTAGGAGAGTTTAGTATAGTAGAGCACAGTAGAATAGAGTTTAGTACACTAGCATTACTACCACTACTATCTGTACCTACTAAAACTATTACCACCACCATCATCACTACTAGCATTACTACCACTACTATCTGTACCTACTAAAACTATTACCACCACCATCATCACTACTAGCATTACTACCACTACTATCTGTACCTACTAAAACTATTACCACCATCATCATCACTACTAGCATTACTACCACTACTATCTGTACCTACTAAAACTATTACCACCACCATCATCACTACTAGCATTACTACCACTACTATCTGTACCTACTAAAACTATTACCACCATCATCACTACTAGCATTACTACCACTACTATCTGTACCTACTAAAACTATTACCACCATCATCACTACTAGCATTACTACCACTACTATCTGTACCTACTAAAACTATTACCACCATCATCACTACTAGCATTACTACCACTACTATCTGTACCTACTAAAACTATTACCACCATCATCATCACTACTAGCATTACTACCACTACTATCTGTACCTACTAAAACTATTATCACCATCATCACTACTAGCATTACTACCACTACTATCTGTACCTACTAAAACTATTACCACCATCATCACTACTAGCATTACTACCACTACTATCTGTACCTACTAAAACTATTACCACCATCATCATCATCACCGTTACATCAGTACTACTACAACTACCATTACTACTACCACCACCACCATTAAACTACTAATGATCTCTCTATCTGTACTGTCTTTCTGACAATCTCTTGAGATCATTTCTTAAAAGCTTTCCCAATAATGCCCTCCTAGGTCTACATAATGTTTCAAGTTCTTTGCCAATATCCTTCTCTCATCATTTTGACCTCCTCGGCTCAAAGACTGGGCTTCGACTATACAAAAAGTGAGCATTCACTGTCTTAATCTGATGTAAAATATAAATCCCAAGAATACATGAAAGGTGAGGTAGACAAAGGTCTACAGCCAGAGGTGAGGGGGAGGGAAGAGAACCGCGGAATGATGCTACGTGTCTCCGGCGGTCCTTGTTGCCACAGCAACCACGACCCCGGGATGTGGGTCACCTCAGTGTCAGATGTACTGCCTGAACTGGAGCTGATGACAAAGTCTGCTTAGTGAACGTCTACAGACTCTTTGCACAGTTGTGACATTGTGCTGCCTGTAATTTCTGTATTTTCAAGTAATGTGTTGGCAGCATCACTTTATGGGTATGCTTGTCACCAGCAGGGAATGGAGAGTTTGTCAGGATCATGAAAGGAGCAAAGCCCAAGTATAAAGTTGAAAACCTAACCCCAGTTTACATTAGTTTGTAAGATGGCCTTAACTTTTGGCTATTTACTGTATTAGAAAAGTGATGTTTTTCAGTGGCACAATTACACTTTTATTTACAATATTCCTGTCCATCAATGATTCCCAACCAAATGTACAGCGCTTGAGCAATTTTGACAAAACAATGGATATATGTTGCCCTAAGAGTGCTGTCAAAGATGCTTCCACCATGTATTAACTGCCAATGCAAAGAGTGTGCAAAGCTGTCATCAAGGCAAATATATTTTGATTCATTTAACATGTTTTTTTGGTTACTAGATGATTCCATATCTGTTTTTTCATAGTTTTGATGTCTTCACTATTATTCTACAAATGTAGAAAATAGTACAAATAAAGAAAAACCCTTGAATGAGTAGGTGTTCTTAAACTTTTGACTGGTAGAGTAATTATAGGCCTAGGCTAGGGTTTCAACCCCTGATTTAAAATGTAATGATATTAAGTGATGTTGAATTGTGTTTGGTTGTCAATGCAACCACATATTAAACATTGAAGGATCATCTGTGTCACTGACTTATTTTAGCTTTAATTCCAGTTTGTCTACAAATTAATAATTGATATGTCAGATTCACGTCTCAATCTCAACCAAAAGTGAAAGACTAGGACTAAAGCAAATGAAACTCAATTTAAAGTTTCAATTTAGTCCTATTTTTCTATTTCTATAATTGTTTGAGATGGAGACGTGCATCGAACATATCAATTATTAATTTGTAGACAAACTGAAATTAAAGCCAGACGAAGTCAGTGGAACAGATGGAAGTATCCAAGAGAAAGAGACATCTCCTTCAAATGTTGATATTCGATTATTCGATGACATTATTGATGACAACCAAAAGAATTCAAGTTCTTTTGAAATACAATAAACTTTTTTTTTTTTAATTAACAAGTTAAAAAATGAGTTGGATTCACGTATCCAAATCAACCAAAAATAAAAGTAAAACATTTAGATTATGCCAGCGGCTCAGATGTAAATGTACATTTGTTGGATGAGTTGTCAACCCAGCACAATTCAATATCACTTTTCTAATACAGTAAATAGCCAAAAGTTGAGGCCATCTTACAAACGAATGTAATATTCAACCTTAAAATGAGTAACACGTCCATGGCCACATTGAGGTTAGTGTACCTATACATTTCTTCTTCTGTAATCATATACCTGTAAAGCATACATGTTCAAGATACCATGTATAGGTCATTGATACCATGTATAGGTCATTGATACCATGTATAGGTCATTGCAGGTCTGTGGAGATCTTCACGATTGCTGTAATAATCTGTGCAGAATTTCTACAGCACTGATCACTTGCATTTTGTACTTTTAATGTAATCTCAACTGCAATTCAGGTAATTTGGTTGTGCTTTTAGATGAATCACAGTGATAATACAATAAACTGATGAATAAATAAACTAAATATCTGATTTGAACTTCGCTGTGCTTTTAAGATAGTTGAAAGAGCAGTGATAGACATTTGGGTGACAACTAAAACATAAATTGGACATTGTTTTTCCATTGGAATTCAGTGGTGCTTTTAGATGGTTGAAAGCATAGTGATAATTCAATTCACTTTTAGCTGTCTTTTTAAGGTGAATCCCTGACCAACTCCCAGTTAACAACTTTTTTTTAAAACTTCTCATTCTATTCTAAATAGGCACCAGTCTGATTTTAGAACTGGACATAGCACTGCCACTATGCTTGTTTTAGATGATGCATTAAATTGCCAAGATCGTAAAAAAAACATTGTGCTGCCCTATTTCTAGAGCTTTTTAAGGCATTCAACATCGTTGACTATTCCGTACTCATTCTTAAATGGGCCTGGAAGTAAGTCTTGCAAATGGTTTAAGAGCTATCTGACAAACAGGATACAATGTGTGCTTTCTGATGGTGTCAAGTGTAGTTTCCTGGATATTACGAAAGGTGTACCACAGGGGTCGGTACTGGGACCTGCTCTCTTTACTATACTGAATAAATGCAACAT
Organism: Oncorhynchus keta; assembly: GCF_023373465.1. Taxonomy (NCBI): domain Eukaryota; kingdom Metazoa; phylum Chordata; class Actinopteri; order Salmoniformes; family Salmonidae; genus Oncorhynchus; species Oncorhynchus keta. The sequence goes on from NC_068443.1 coordinate 48,433,878, forward strand.
TTTTAAATATTTAATGAGTTACAGTTCATATAAGGAAAACAGTCCATTTAAATTAATTAATTAAGCCCTAATCTATGGATTTCACATGACTGGGAAAACAGATAAGCATCTGTTGGTCACAGATACAGTGGAAAAAAAAGTAGGGGCAGAAAACCCATCAGTAGCTGGTATGAGCACCATTTGCCTCATGCAGCACGACACATCTCCTTCGCATAGAGTTGATCAGGTTGTTGATTGTGGCCTGTTGCTGGATATTGGCGGGAACTGGAACACGTTGTCGTACACGTCGATCCAGGGCATCTCATCATGCTCAATGTGTGACATGTCTGGAGAGTATGCAGGCCATGGAAGAACTGGGACATTTTCAGCTTCCAAGAATTGTGTACAGATAGTTGTGACATGGGGCCTTGCATTGTCATGCTGAAACATGAGGTGATGGTGGCAGATGAATGGCATGACTTGGGCTTCAGGATCTCTTCACAGTATTTCTGTGCCTTCAAATTGCCATCGATAAAATGCAATTGTGTTCGTTGTCCATAGCTTATGCCTGTCCATACCATAACCAACCACCACCATGGGGCACTACGCTCACAACATTGACAGCAAAACCAGCAAACCACTCACCCACAAGACAACATACACTTGGTCTGCGATTATGAGGCCAGTTGGACATACTTACAAATTCTCAAAAGATATGTTGAAGGGCCTCCCGAGTGGCGCAAGGCACTGCATCGCAGTCGATTCTGGGTTAGAGTCCAGGCTCTGTCACAGCCGGCTGCAACCAGGAGACCCATGGGGCGGCGCACAATTGGCCCAGCGTCATCCCGCTTAGGGGAGGGTTTGGCCAGCAAGGATGTCCTTGTCCCATTGAGCACTAGCGACTCCTCTGGTGGGCCGGGCGCTGTGCACACTGACACAGTCGCCAGGTGTACAGTGTTTCCTCAGTGCGGCTTGGTTGGGTTGTGTGTCGGAGGACGCACAGTTCTCAACCTTCGCCTCTCCCGAGTCCATACAGGAGTAGCAGCGATGAGACAAGACTAACTACCAATTGGATACCACGAAACTGGGGAGAAAAAGGGGTAAAATAAGAAAATAAAGAAAAAACATGGAAAAATAACAAAAATGTATTAAATAAAAAAATAACACATATATATAATTATATGTAGAAAGTGGATTATGATAGAGAATTTAAATGACAGTTTCCTGCAGTCAGCATACCAATTGCCCACAGCCTCAAAACTTGAGACATCTGTGGCATTGTGTTGTGTGACAAAACGGCACATTTTAGAGTGGCCTATTATTGTCCCAGCACAAGGTGCACCTGTGTCATTACCATACTGTTTAATCAGCCTCTTTGGTTTACATCCCATTTGTGCACAAATTTTGAGAGAAATACGCTTTTTGTGCATATGGAACATTTCTGGGATATGAACAAAAACTCTCTATAGATAGATATTTAAATAATATTGGTCCATGTATTAAATCCTGTAATATTAATCTGTATGCAGACGTAAATAATATTGGTCCATGTATAGTTATGTACAGTTATGTATGCAATTGCACCAATTGTTGACCAAGCTAAATTAGAGCTGCAATCTGATTTTGTTGAATTACAGAAAGCCCAATTTGATTTAAAACGTGTACTTAGTGCAGGAAAAACTAAATATATGTGACTCACCACCTGGATTTGGTCATATGTAGCAAAATTCGAAATTGTGTTTTTTACATTGGATAAAAGTAGAGACTCAGAGATACAAAATGGTATATCATACAGTGTATTTTTGAGGAACAATGGGAAAGTAATTCTGCATTGAAAATTGATCAACTTGTAAACTCACTTTTGAGAAAATGGCCTTCGAACGTTTTGGTATCGAGTGAAGATTTCTTCTTGTCTACACACCCATTCAGCATTGTTCACACCTTAAAATTTACCCATATCGTTTCGCTCTCGGAGCGTTCAGAGCCCACACTTGACGCTCTAGCCAATGATTTGTGTTCCTCTGGATAACATAAAAACAGCCTAACCAGCTCTGCTGGCAAAGATTTCATTATACTTTTTTGCTGATGTTTACTGACACGGGCCATATTCAAAGGGTGTTGTACACTTTAGCTTAAGACATAAAGCTAGCTAGCTAGCTAGCTAGTAAACAATGAACCTAGTTAGGTAAACAATGTTTAAGATCACACACACGTCAAGTAACGAGCCAGCCAGCTAATGTTAGCTAGTTAAACAACAATGAACATAGTGCCAAATCATGTCGGTACTACCCTGCATGAATCTGCTGGGAGCTAACCAACCAGGTTCATTGTTAGCTAGCTCATATTAGGTTCTAACTAGCAAAGCAAATGCTTCTGGGATACAAATAATAACATCATACATGTAACGTTAGCTAGGGAGCCAGCCAGCTAATGTTAGCTAGCTAGCTAACAGTACACTAACTTGACATAAAACCACCTTGTGTAATATCTGGAAAATGTAGCTAGCTGACGCTAGACTATCTTACCTGTATACATCATCATGCATGATGGACTCGTCTCCCTGTCACAGATGCCATGCCACGGTTGCCCTTAGTTTGAAGATGTAATCCGGAGACAGGTTCTCAATCTCTTCAGCTATCATTCTCTAATTCGACCGATTTCAAAACTTTATCCTCCAGAAAGTGGAGAGCAACACTTATGCAGCTTCACTATACAATAAATTTTTTTAACTGCGTTCAACAGGATTACCGACACAGACTGACCAGCTCATATTGACAGAAACATTCTATATGGCAGACCAATCTGAACTCCTCTCTCGGCATGTCCAGCCCACTAATCTCAGCCAATAATGGCTAGTGGGAAGGTTGCTGACTTTTGCTGTGGCTTAACCAACAAGGTTTGTAATTAAACATTTTGATTCATATTTACAGATGGCATACACGTTGTTTATTAAGGCACATGAAAGTTCACATGTTCCAGAAGGCATTTCTGCCAAAAACACAGTGACACTGGCTGTAACACAACAAAATGTAGAAAAGATCAAGAGGTGTGAATACTTACAGAAGGCACTGTACCTTACTTCCCTGTTGAAATATAAGATACCAAACCCGTTTGTTGGTCAACTCAAGGACCCGCTTGTCTCCAAAGTTGGTTAAATCCACCTTTAGTTTTAACGCACCACAGTTATGGAATACCTTACAGAACAAATTCCACCTGGATTCCCTGGTGCTGATAGGGCAGTTTAAAACAAATTCCACCTGGATTCCCTGGTGCTGATAGGGCAGTTTAAAACAAATTCCACCTGGATTCCCTGGTGCTGATAGGGCAGTTTAAAACAAATTCCACCTGGATTCCCTGGTGCTGATAGGGCAGTTTAAAACTCTGCTATTAAAAGGAGTACACTGAAGTGTGCAATTGTTTTAATTGACTATTATAACTTGTTGTAATAACCTGATTCAATGTATTTATAGCTGTCTTTTTTGGGAGTGGGGGGTATTTATGGAATGTTTGTCCTCAGGGCACCATTGCAAATGAGACAGGGTCTCAATTGGGCTCCCCTGAATAAATACAAATAAATAGGTTATAATCTCTCTGATCAACATATCAACCAAACATTACCCAATTATCCATCTTGAAATGATGTGGTGTGCTCAGTGGGTTGGATCTGAGTCAAAATGCTCTCACAGCAAGGAACTTGGCAAGTGGTACAGGCAGACTTCTCCTTTAACCAACGGCGGGGTAGTTTTTGTCCTCGAGGACCACAACAGTGTCACACTTTTGCTGCAGCGCTAATTAACACAACTGATTAAACTCATTGTGATGATTTCCTGGACCCAGATTGAACCTATTCCTAGACTAAAAACACCTTGAATAAAGATTCTCCATAGACCTTTTTCATAGCTATTCTCCATAGACGACTAGTGCAGTTAGCTAATAAAGCACTATTAAAATCAAGGTGGTAGAGGACAAAGACTAGGGCTGTTCTGAGTACTCCATCAAAACTAGTATCGTAACGATATGGAAAATTGTCACAATATGATTATGATAAGAGTATTTTTTGTAATTATGCGTGATCTAAAAATAATATATGTTTTTAGCAGCCAGCACGCATCTCTTTCATGTCACTCAAAAAGTGTGCTCTAAATAATTCAACTATTTTAAAAACAATTAAATTTTTTAGATCATGAGTATCAGCCAATCTGACTATTAACTGTCAATTTAGGGATCCGGTTACGAATACGGCCAGATCGGGACACCCAATAGCAATGACAGTGCACTAGCAATGGTTCTACAGCAAAGTTCTCCTCAGCTCACCCAGTACTTAAAAAGCCTGGATCTGACCGAGATGACCTTGAGAACTCCAACCTGCCCTTTTCAGGTAAGCTCCTTGAACATGCTGTGTCTAGACAACTCCAACACCATCTGACCCCTCACAAGCTACTGGAGCACTTCCAGTCAAGTTTCTGGGCTAGACACCGCAGCGAGACTGCCCTGGTAAAAGGCCACCAATGACCTCTTCATGAGTGCTGACTCTGGGACTGCCAGCATCCTCATACCATTGGACCTCAGTGCAGCATTGGACAAGGTCCTCCCTTCGAGTGAGGGGAAATCTATTTTTGTATTTTTTACTATGGCATGTATGCGCCTTGGGTGGCAGAAACGCGCTTTACAATTTAAATTAATTATTATGAGTATGATTATTATTCCAAATCGAAATATAACATTTTTGTGCATTGGTGTGCAGCCATTTATAATATACAGCCTACAGATCACACTATGGGAAGGTTTTTCACTCTTCACTTCATACTTCATTAGAAAATGTGCCTTGTTGGAAAATTTTAATGTTCAAATGGCTGTGGTGTGGATAAAATGAATTAAGCATGGCTTTTAGTCCAGGAGACACCTGATAATGAGAGTTCTCTCTCTTGCACACAGGCATGCAGGCACACACACACACACACACACACACACACACTTCCAGAACTCAGATGCAAGACCATTTCTGCAGTGTGAGCCAAACAACTGACAACCTGATTCAGCATTCTCTTGTCCAAGTCCAAAACAATGAACTGGGTCAGCAAAGACCATAAAGAAAGGTGTCAATCACCAGTATTTAGATTTGCCAAGGACAAGCGTGCAAAGTGATGTTACTCAGCAAAAACCTACCAAACACATCACAAACAAACACATTCAGGCTTAACATAGCCATTGTGTCCATTTCAAGTTTGTAGGAAAAGTAACACATCTATGGGACAATATCAAATGATGTCATGAGAGAGACTGGATTTTCAAGACCCTGTCTGAAGGGTAGCATAAAAAATACACACACACACACAATCTCTCACCCACACTGATGTGCATACAGCCAGACAACGCAGCTGAACATACATCACACTGCCAAGCTATTTGGTCAGAAGGTACACGCACTCACGTCTCTTGATCTCAATGGAGCCACTTCACTAAACCCAACATTTAGCCCTCAACTCTTTCTTTCGCTCTTCCTCTACCTATTTTTCTTGTCCATTCTCCCTTCTCCTCTGTCCTTTTCCTAACCCTCTATCACTACCTGTCCTGCTCTCCCTATCAGACCACCACTATTCAACTCCCTTTCCCTTTCCAAACCAAAACATCCCTGAGAGCGACTGCCAAAGGCAAATTAGACAACACTCATGTAGAGCTGCACCAGTTATCGTCAAGGAAGAAACACTAAACCTTTGCAAGATTACAACCTTCCCTCTCAGCACAGCTAAAAATGGCCCACTTTGCAAGTGGTCAGGGATAGATGGAAGTGTATAGCACAGAGACAAGTGCTGAGGTGGACGTTTCATGAACTCTTATGACAGAAGGCTGCAGGGCTTTCAACATTATGTTGAAGGCAAAATAGCAGACGTGCATAAAGATGTCCGCATCCATGCAGTTCCACAAATGCCACGTATGCTAAGTTTGCCGTGTTAGAAATTGCTCTCTGTTACTCTTATTTTGTATCTGCATTATCACAGTATACATGACCCCAATTCTATTTCCATGACCCCGGCATTTTTTTTTTTTTAATCATTAAAAAATTGCACTGATTTATGGGCATATTGAACCACGCAGTGGATCTGTATTCTGACATCTTTATGACTATTGAGAATTTGCTAAATAAATTTAACCCAGTGTATTACCCAAAAAAGGCTCAGACTTTTCCGTTTCTTTGTGGGCCGGCACCCGTGTCACACTGGGCCATGGCTCCGGCAGACCAAAGCCAGGACATGGTACTTTTCAGCTTTCATTTACATAACAATGGCTAACTGTGAATGTTAACACCTCACAAAGCTCTGTTTTGATTATCCAGAGGTTGTTTCTCACAATCAAAGCTAGCTATGGAAATCCAATTTCCCTAGTATAACCACCTGCATTCTTTGCAATTAATTATTTCAATTAAAAAAATCAATATTTTTTATTTCCTATTCAATTTGCAACTCATTTCATGTATGTTTTCATGGAAAACAAGGACATTTCTAAGTGACCCCAAACTTTTGAATGGGAGTGTACATTTGAGATTCTTCAAAGTAGCCACCCGTTGCCTTGACAGCTTTGCACACTCTTGGCATTCTCTCAACCAGCTTTTCCAACAGTCTTGAAGGATTTCCACATATGCTGAGCACCTGTTGGCTGCTTTTCATTCATCCTGCAGTCTGATTCATCCAAAACCATCTCAATTGGGTTCACTCAATCTTGGTAAAATAGCCCTTACACAGATTGGAGCGGTGTTGGGTCATTGTCCTGTTGAAAAACAAATGATTGTCCCACTAAGCACAAACCAGATGGGATGGCGTATCGCTGCAGAATGCTGTGGTAGCCATGCTGGTTAAGTGTGCCTTGAATTCGCAATAAATCACTGACAGTGTCACCAGCAAAGCACCCCCACATCACACCTCCTCCTCCATGCTTCACGGTGGGAACCACACATGCGGAGATCATCCGTTCACCTACTCTGCGTCTCACAAGGACATGGCGGTTGGAACCAAAAATGTCTTCTTATTGGTGTCCTTTAGTAGTGGTTTCTTTGCAGCAACTCGACCATGAAGGCCTGATTCACACAGTCTCCTCTGAATAGTTGATGTGGAGATACGTCTGTTACGTGAACTCCGTGAAGCATTTATTTGTTCTGCAATCTGAGGTGCAGTTACTCTAATTTATTGATCCTCTGCGGCAGAGGTAACTCTGGTTCTTCCTTTCTTGTGGCGGTCCTCACGAGAGCCTGTTTCATCATAGCGCTTGATGGTTTTTGCAACTGCACACACATTTTCCGGATTGACTGACCTTCATGTCTTAAAGCAATGATGGACTGCCATTTTTCTTTGCTTATTTGACCTGTGCTTGCCATAATATGGACTTGGTATTTTACCAAATAGGGCTATCTTAGTTGTTTAACACTTTTTTGGTCACTACATGATTCCATGTGTTATTTCATAGTTTTGATGTCTTCGCTATTATTCTACAATGTATTAAATAGTAGAAATAAAGAAAAACCCTGGGATGAGTAGGTTTGTTGATGGATGACAATAGCTGGAATGACAATCCTAAATACTTTTGGTGGACAATAAGATTTGGAAGACGAGGTGCATTATAATATATAATAAATATATGCCATTTAGCAGACGCTTTTATCCAAAGCGACTTACAGTCAGTCATGTGTGCATACATTCTACGTATGGGTGGTCCCGGGAATCGAACCCACTACCCTGGCGTTACATGCTCTACCAACTGAGCTACAGAAGGACCATTATGACTATAAAATAACTTTTTGTCCCTCGAACACTATTTTTAAAGCAAATCAAAACGGAATTAAAAAGGAGAAAGAAAGCTGGACTCCAAAAAAACAGGTTCACCTACAAAAACTTTCATGGACACTTAAATATAACAATCATGTTAAGTAGGCTAATAATGAACCCACTAATAATGAACCCACTAATAATGAACCCACTAATAATGAACCCACTAATAATGAACCCACTAATAATGAACCCACTAATAATGAACCCACTAATAATGAACCCACTAATAACGAACCCACTAATAATGAACCCACGTATTGATGTCAAAACAGATTGTATTTATATGGATTCATCTATTATAGTAAAATTTAATTTAAAATATTTTCAATTTTAAAAAAAGCCAAAGAGACTTACTAGATACAGGCTGAAAAAACGACTATTTTCACACCAGAACGACAAATGGCTAAAAGCAGCAGGTGACTGCGGTGTGTTATCCCCCTGCTCCAACCTGTATATGCATGTGTGTCTTTTGGAGGGGTTAGGATAAAGCGGAAGTCAAATTTCCGCTGGACCTTGTGTACAATTCATGAATAAAGTGACATCTTAATTGGGCACTATGAACAGGATAAAGGAAGGGTGAAATGTTTCACCTACGAACAATCCTCACAGCTGTCTTACATGCTGACCAGACCGGACACGTCGCGTGCGCGAGCGTCGCAAAATACATTTAGAAATCCATGTTATTCAATTATTGCGCCCACAATGCTCGCGAGCGACTGCGTTGCCAAGGGCTAAAATAGAAGTCATTCCTATTTCTGATGCAGATCGCGCTGCAAGTCCTGCCTCTCCCATCTCCTCATTGGTTTAAAGAAGCAGGTACCCACATGCCATCTCCTCATTGGTTATACCCACGTGGGTGACTAAAAGATGTTTTGCCGGTTGTCGTGGTAATACTATGGAAGTGTAGATGCCAATCACCATATAAGTTCAAAGATGAAAAAGCCTGGAAGGAAGAGAGATGACTAGAAACTATTTGGTTGGCCGTTTTATGTGTGGATTAATTGTTGGAGTAGAGGACCTTGTGCATTTCAGGTAAAATAACAACTCAATGTTTATATCCCAGGACAAATTAGCTAGCAACAGCAAGCTAGCTAAATAGGACAAATTAGCTAGCAAGTGCAAGCTAACTATCTAAATTGCCATACATGTTTAATGATTTTCGACCTGTCCCCAAATTAATGTCATTGGTTCAGAGTTTGTTTTAATATTTTAACCTGCGTGTCGTGATCGCATTTGGTGTAGGGGGACAAAATGTATTTATGCACGATGCGCGTGCAGCCGGTTTGGGTTCCGTGTTACAGTAGAGTTAGTAACATTTCTGACATGATACATCAGGAAACAAATTGTTAACCACAAACCCCTCACTCCTTGACACAGGTTAGGGGAGTTGTTATTGTTGCCTTGACAGGAAAGAAGTAGTAGGGGGCAAAGTTTTACAAAGAGGGAACTTATTTAATGACACTGAAGAGCACTTCAAATATGCAAAATCGTGTTTGGGTGGTTTCCACTGACCAAAACAACAGATGTGGAAATCAACATTAACTGACTACTGTATAGGTGAGTCGTGTGTGTATCAATCAGATGTGCTGTTCTCTAACTGCCATACTTTTAATTAAGTATTATGATAGTCTTACTGCCCCATCTATCACGACACTGCACCATCCTAGTGTTTCTACCATTACACCTGAAACTCAAGACAAATTGAGCAGCTCAACCCCTTCTTTTGTTACATTTAGGGCACACTGTTTTCCTATTACAGTGACAAAGAGAATCCACAAGACTCAAATCTCAGTCGAGACAACAACAGCAGTAACCATGAATGGTTTGGTGACCTCACTCCCGAGGACAGGAGACAGGGCTTGTGTAACGCTGCCATAGAGCATCGCCGGGCACCGCCCTGCCACTGTCCCCAGGCAAAGTCACAACAGCGTCAGTCAACTCCACCACAATGACACCAGCTGAGCCAGGCAATTTTCCTTCCACAAAGACACAGCTCAGTCCCAAAAGCTACCCTATAAACCAGTCGAGACAACCATGTATTCTTTACCTTTCAAACTGACCCCCCAAAAAATCCTAAATCAGAGCGAGTGATTCTGGTACAATTGTACTGATGATGATCAAAGAGGTACAGTATGTAAAATAATGTAAAAAGTCAGTCGCAAAATTTCATAGACTGATATTTGGACCAATAGTTTAATTCTTCTTAACTGCTGTTAGTCATGGGGCGCACCATTTTTTTTTTTATCAACGGCAGATCACATTGACCATCCATAGAAAATGATCCTTAGATTGCGCATCTTAATACATAAATCATCTTTACCCTATAGAGAGGACACCAGTTTGATTATTTTGAAGGTTCATGTTTGAGATTTCAACCCAGCATTTAGAATGTGAGGCTCAAAAGCTTATAATTAATATTGGACTGCTCATGTTGGAAGAATGCATGTTATTCATTTATGTAGTTCACAATAGTGTTGTACGGTATACCGTAACTTTGGTACATTTTCGATACTACAACATGAAAAACGGTTCGGTACCTGCATTTCTCTAACTCCCGTTTCTTCCATCAAATGTGTCTCATGTCAACAAAATTTTATCAAATGTTATTCGTCACATGCTTTCTAAACAGGTATGGGCTAACAGTGAAATGCTTACTTACGGGCCCTTGTAAACGATGCAGAGAGAATATAGAGAAATAATAGAAAAGTCATTATACGTAATAATAAATACACAATGAGTAATGATAGGTTGGCTATATACACAGGACACCAGTACCGAGTTGATGTGCAGGGGTACGAGGTAATTGAGGTAGATATATATACATATAACGAGGAATATAGTGACAGATAATAAACAGTAACAGCAGCGTATGTGATGAGTGAAAGTTAGTGCAGAAAGGGTCAATGCAGCGAGTCCTGATAGCTTTTTGATAAACTATTTAACTAAGTTAGCATTCTTATGGCTTTGGCGTATAAGCGGTTCAGGGTCCTGTTGGTTCCAGAATTGGTGCATCGATACCTCTTGCCATGTGGTAGCAGAGAGCACAGTCTCTGACCTGGGTGGTTGGAGTCTGACCATTTTTAGGGTCTTCCTCTGACACCGCCTGGTGTATTTATATTTATCATGGATCACAATTAGCTGCTGCCAAGGAAGCAGCTACTCTTCCTGGGGTCTGGCAAAATTAAGGCAGTTCCACAATTTTTAAAACATTACAACACATTAATAACAGCGTTCACAACACACTAAGTGTGTGACCTCAGGCCCCTACTCTTACTACCACATATCTACAACACAAAATCCATGTGTGTGTGTGTGTGTGTGTGTGTGTGTGTGTGTGTGTGTGTGTGTGTGTGTGTGTGTGCGCATGTGTCTGCGCCTATGTTTGTGTTGCTTCACAGTCCCCACTGTTCCTTAAGGTGCATTTTTCTGTTTTTTTAAATCTGATTCTACTGCTTGCATCAGTTACCTGATGTGGAATAGAGTTCCATGTAGTCATGGCTCTATGTCGTACTGTGAGCCTCCCAAAGTCTGTTCTGGACTTGGGGACTGTGAAGAGACCTCTGAGCTGTGTGCTAGTCGTTTAACTCTCTGGGATATGTGGGATGGTAGCGTCTCACCTCGCCAACAGCCAGTGAAATTGCATGGTGCCAAATTCAAAACAGCAGATTTCAAATAGGCTTTACGGCGAAAGCACACCAAACGATTATGTTAGGTCAGCGCCTAGTCACAGAAAAACATCCAGCCATTTTCCAAAGAAGGAGAGGTGTCAGAAAAGTCAGAAATAGCGTTATAAATAGAAACTTACCTTTGATGATCTTGATCGGAATGCACTCCCAGGAATCCCAGTTCCACAATAACTGTCCAATGTTCCAACCGGAGAATTCCTTAGTCTTTAGAAATGCAATGTAACGCAGCTACCTCTCACGAGCGTGTGCGAGACTGTGCTCATGGCACTCTGACAGACCTCTGGCTCAAACAGCTCTCATTCTCTCCTTCACAGTAGAACCTCAAAAAAGGTTCTAAAGACTTAAAATCTAGTGGAAGCCATAGGAAGTGCAATATGAATCCATAGACACTGTATATTCATTCAATAGGCAATAACTTGAAAAACTACAAACCTCAAGATTTCCCACTTCCTGGTTGGATTTTTTCTCAGGTTTTTGCGTGCCATATGAGTTATGTTATACTCACAGACATCATTCAAACAGTTTTAGAAACTTCAGAGTGTTTTCTATCCAAATGTAATTATATGCATCTTCTAGCTTTTGGGCCTGAGTAGCAGGCAGTTTACTCCGGGCACCTTATTATTATCCAAGCTACTCAATATTTCCCCCCAGTCCCTAAGAAGTTAAACATCTGTGCTTTTAACATGCCAATACCTCTCACAAATACAAGTAGTGATGAAGTCAATCTCTCCTCCACTTTGAGCCAGGAGAGATTGACATGCATAGTATTAATGTTTGCTCTCTGTGTACATCCAAGAGCCAGCCATACTGTCCTGTTCTGAGCCAATTGCAATTTTCCTAAGTCCCTCTGAACAGGGACTTAAGGTGTGACAAAACTAGAGCCTGTAGGACCTGCCTTGTTGATAGTTCTGTAAAGAATGTAGAGCAGCGCCTTATTATGGACAGACTTCTCCCTATCTTAGCTATTGTTGTATCAATATGTTTTGACCATGACCAACTTGCTCGATTTCCACATTATTCATTAGGAGGTGTAGTTGAGGTTTAGGGTTGAGTGAGTGATTTGTCCCAAATACAATGCTTCATTTTTTATATTTTTTTTATTTAGGGCTAACTTATTCCTTGCCACACATTCTGAAACTAACTGCAGCTCTTTTGTTAATTGTTGCAGTAATTGTAGTCACTGTAGTAGCTGACATGTATAGTGTTGATTCATCAACATACATACACACTGGCCTTACTCAAAGCCAGTGGCATGTTGTTAGTAAATATTGAAAAAGTAAGGGGCCTAAACCTGTTTCTACATGGATTATGTTGGAGGCCATCATTAAAGAACACCCTTTGTGTTCTGTTAAACAGGTAACTCTTTATCCATATTATAACAGGAGGTGTAAAGCCATAACACGTTTTTTCCAGCAGACTTTGATGGATAATGTCAAAAGCTGAAATGAAGTCTAACAAAACAGCCCCCAGAATATTTTTATTATCAATTTCTCTCAGCCAATCATCAGTAATTTCTGTAAGTACTGTGCTTGTTGAATGTCCTTCTCCATAAACATGCTGAACGCCTGTTTTTTACTGTAAAATAGCATTGTATCTGGTCGAACACAATGTTTTCCAGAAGTTTACTAAGGGTTGGTAACAGGCTGGTTGGTCAGCTATTTGAGCTAGCAAAGGGGGATTTACTATTTTTAGGTAGCAGATTGACTTTTGCTTCCCTCCAGGCCTGAGGGCACACACTTTCCTAAGATGCTTAATTTGAAGATATGACACATAGGAGTGGCAATATCGTCCACTATTATCCTCAGTAAATTGCGATCCAAGTTGTCAGACCCCGGTGGCTTGTCATTTTTCACCTCTTCCACACTGACTTTACAGAATTCAAATATACGTGGATGTGTAGTGTCAGCGTTTGTTGCTGGAATGTCATGCCTAAATTTGCTAATCTTGGCAATTAAACAATCACTAAAGTGGTTTGCAATATCAGTTGGTTGTGTGATGAATGAGCCATCTGATTCAGTGGATGAAGGAGCTGAGTTTGCCTTTTTTCCCAACATTTCATTGAAGGTGCTCCAAAGCTATTTACTTTACTTATTTACATTCTTTATGTCATTTATCTTTGTTTCATAGTGTAGTTTTTTCTTTTTATTCAGTTTAGTCATATGATTTCTTAAATTTGCAGTACTTTTGCCAATCGGTTGTGCAGACAGAATTATTTGCCATTCCTTTTGCCTCATCCCTCTAAACCATACAATTGTTCAATTCCTCATCAATCAAAGGGGATTTAACAGTGTTTACAGTTTTGATTTTCTTATTGGGTGTGCTTATTAGTAATTTCATAAATCTGTCAAGTGAAGTCAAGTCTGTTTGCTCCTAATTACACACCACGGACCAACAAATATTCTTTACATCAACAACATAGGAATCACTACAAAACTTATTGTTATGACCTCTTATACATTAGATTAGGCCCAGAATTTGGAACTTTGGATTTCCTAGATATGGCTACTATGTTGTGATCACTACATCTGATGGATCTGTACACTGCTTTCAAGCACATTTCTGAAGCATTACTAAAGATATGTTCAATACATGTTCATGATTTCAACATGTCCTGAATGGCAGTGATGTACTGGGCCGTACTCACTACCCTCTGTAGCGGCTTGCGGTCGGATGCCAAGCAGTTGCCATACCAAGTGATGATGCAGCCAGTCAAGAACTTTTTAATGATCTGAGGGGCCAGGCCAAATCCTTTCAGCCTCCTGGGGCGGCAGGTAGCCTAGTGGTTAGCGCGCTAGGTCAATAACCAAAAGGTTGCTGGATCAAATCCCCGAGCTGACAAGGTAAAAAATCTGTCTTTCTGCCCCTGAACAAGGTAGGTAACCCACTGTTTCCAGAAGGCCGTCATTGTAAATGAGAATTTGTTCTTAACGGACTTGCCTAGTTAAATAAAGGCTGAATCCTGAGCGAGAAGAGGCATTGTTGTGCCCTCTTCAAAACCGTGTTGGTGTGTTTGGACCATGATAGATAAAAGCCCAACAAGCATGTGTTACTAGAATGCTAACAAATCCTATACATGGGAATTCTGTAGCACAGTTGGTAGAGCATGGCGCTTGTAACGCCACGATAGTGGGTTCGATTCCCGGGACCACCCATACGTAGAATGTATGCACACATGACCATACGTAGAATGTATGCACACATGACTGTAAGTCGCTTTGGATAAAAGCGTCTGCTAAATGGCATATATATATATATTTTTTTTTTTTAATTCCTGTATTGGATACATGGTAAATGCTAACTAGCGTGAGCAAACAAACTAACCCCAAGGACAGACAACTCAACGTTATACAAGTATCTCAAAAGGCTACTCATAGTTTACTGCACACACAAAACAAATATTACACAGCAGGAGGGGATCCAGGATCCCTTGATCCAGAAGGGTATTGTCTCTAGCAGCTGCTGTTACCAAGATGCTTGATATTGCAAGCCACTAGCTAACAAGTTAGCAAACCAAATACACAGCTGGATATAATAAATGTTGCACATCTTAGATAATTCACTTTAAACTAGGGCTGCCAGAATTAAATCAGTTTTGTCAAGTTAACTTTTTGTAATTTCAGTGCACTCATTTTCATTAAACGTGATTCATCGCACTGAAAGTATTGAAAGTATTCTAAATACACTAAAACATCCTAAATATATACAGCTAAAAAACAACAATGTCAAAACAAGTTTACATTAAGGTTAAAGAAAGTGGGCTTTGTCAATTTACCAGATTTTCCTAACCGTTACAAAAAAGGTGAATATTCATGTCATGTTTTTTAATAATATTTTGGTATTAATCACAGCAAATCCTGCAATTAACTTGATTAAAAAACTACTTTAAACAATAGTTGTGAATTTCATACAGATGTAAATAACACGCTGACCTGGAGTGACTGACATCACAAGGCTCCCATTTGCTCCCATTTGCTCATTGTGTTTCTATGTCAACACAAATGCCATGGCTTAAATCAGCCGTTTGGGGAATGTTTCATAATGAATAATCTGACACGTGAAATTAAGAACATGATGTGCTTTTTATATTACCTTGTGCACAAGTTGACTGGAGGTATTTATTCAAAGAAGCACAAATATTGAAATGTATTCAAAAATACAAAAAAATATTTAACAGTAGTTACTATTGAAAATCAGAACATGGGTGTTTCAAAATACATACAGTATAAGGTATACCGCCCAACCCTAGTGCTAAAACACACACATTTGTTAGAAACATAAATACAGATATCGCCTCGCAGAACCACAGTGCGATTATCTTCAAACTACATAAACTGAAAAAAGGCCCAGATTGAAACAACAGTTGATTGAATAGAGCCACCTCATATTTGACATGCACAATTTAAAGCAGTCCACACTGAGATGAAGTCTGTCGTTACCGCATTATTACTGCAGTAAGTTTCTACTGGTGGGTTTTATGTCTGCATTGGTAGCCCTGAAATCCTCTGACTGCAGTGTCTGTGCCTGGGGTTTTTCTCTATGTTTGGAAAGCCCAGAGGCTCTATCGCGCTCTCTCTCGCTCTCTGGATTAGATTATCAGTATCGGAAAATGCATTACTCTCTGTTCATGCTCTCCCTCTATGTTCTTTCTCTCGCTCTCTGACAGATCTGGTCATAGTCCAACTCTGGATCCCCTTTTGACAATACCAAACTAATGGTTCTAGTTAATTTTTTGCTACCCCCTTTTTCTACCCAATTTCGATCTCGTCTCATCGCTGCAACGCCCCAACGGGCTCGGGAGGCGAAGGTCGAATCATGCGTCCCCCGAAACATGACCCACCAAACACCCAGCCACTTAACCCGGAAGGAAGCCTGCCGCAGCAATGTGTCGGAGGAAACACAGTCCACCGAGGTCAGCCTGCAGGCACCCGGCCTGCCACAACGAGTCGCTATAGCGTGATGAGTAAAGCCCCCCGGTCAAACCCTCCCCTAACCTGGACAACACTGGACCAATTGTGCCCCGCGCTATGGGACCGCAAATCACAGCCGGTTGTGATACAGTCTAGGATTGAACCCGGGTCTGTAGTGACGTCTCTAGCACTGCGCCACTCGGGAGGCCCATGGTTCTAGTTTCTATTGAGGAAAATCACCAGCTGATGTTGATTATCTGCACTTGTTAGAATCTCAGCCCTAATCATGAAAAGCTTCTTTTTTTTCCCCATGGACAATGACATTCAACCGCCATTGCAAATGGACAGTTCAGTCAAGTGTTTATTGTACAATGCCTTCACTTGTTTTTTTTAAGATATTTTATTTTCTGGCATGGCGTATACTGGCATCCCTGCGGACTGATTGTCTGTACATTGGAATTGCTATCTGTGCTTCTATTCCAAAATAAATCAGACTTGTGCCATGGTAACCATGGCTCTTTAAGGGATGAATGATTTGTACGAGTGATCACACAAGTAGACGTCGGCAAGAATACACACTCAAGCACAGATCTCTCCATTTGCCGCTTTTTTGCTGATGCAACTCAAAATCGACACAAAACACAAATCTACATTACAGTTTACAGTATAAGCCGAATATAGGCCCATTGAACTATGCCTGTGTGTGTGTGTATGAATCATGGCTTGAATCATCGTCAATAAATGAACACACAAACACACCTCAGTTCTATGGCAGTGTGTGTAGGCAGGGAAGTGGGGTGATTGAAGGCTTTGTTTTAACAATGAAGGCAAGATATCAGTTTGTCTCTATGGATCGTTTGTCCTCTGACAAATCAAATGTAAATTTCAGTGTTCATCAAGGTTACGTTACAGGACCACTATTGTTTTCACTATACATTTTACCTCTTGGTGATGTCATTCGGAAACATAACTTTCACTGCTATGCGGACAGTCACAGCTGTACATTTCGATGAAACATGGCGAAGACCCAAAATTGCCTTCTCCGGAGCCCCAAAATTGCCTGTGTTTCTGACATAAGAAAGTTGCTGCAGAAAATGTTTTACTTTTAAACTCGGACAAAACAGAGATGCTAGTTCTAGGTCCCAAGAAACAAAGCAATCTTCTGTTGGATCTGACAATGGAAGCCATAGGAACTCCATAGACTCTCGGGTAAGGGATTTGCATTTTTACCTTTCAAGACGATTCGATACCCATCTACATGGACCCCAATACCACAGGAACAACACATTTTAGTTTGAAATGATTCGGTTCGATTAGAGAATGAATCGATGAGAAACAATGCATAAACACATTCATGATGCTGATGGAGATGATGAGGGTGTGTGTGTGTGATGCATGTCTATGGTATAGGTACCTAAGTCATTTGGGGGACGAGGCAACTACCACCCCCATTAAAAATGAACTCTTTAACCATTAATAATTAGGGAAAGGGGATACCTAGTCAGTTGCACAACAATGCATTCAGCTGAAATGTGTCTTCCCCATTTAACCCAACCCCTCAAATCAGAGCAGTGCGGGGGGATGCCTTAATCAACGTCCATGTCATTGGCGCCCAGGGTGCAGTTGCTGTTGGGGGTTAACCGCCTTGCTCAAGGGCATTTTTACACCTTGCCGGCTCGGAGAGTCGAACCAGCAACCTGCCACCTTAACTGTGTATAGTATGTCTTCACTGGCATTTTCAACCTCTCCCTGTCCGAGTCTCTAATCCCAACATGTTTCAAGCAGACCACCATAGTCCCTGTGCCCAAGAACACTAAGATAACCTGCCTAAATGACTACCGACCCATAGGCTGGTCATGGCTCACATCAACACCATTATCCCCAAAATCCTAGATCCACACCTGGACAAAAAGGAACACCTATGTGAGAATGCAGTTCATTGACTACAGCTCAGCGTTCAACACCATAGTGCCCTAAAAGCTCATCACTAAGCTAAGGACCCTGGCACTAAATACCTCCCTCTGCAACTGGATCCTGGACTTCCTGACGGGCTGCCCCCAGGTGGTAAGGGTAGGTAACAACATCTGCCACGCTGATACTCAACACGGAGGCCCCTCAGGGGTACGTGCTCAGTTCCCTCCTGTACTCCCTGTTCACTCATGACTGCACGGCCAGGCACGACTCCAACACCATTATTAAGTTCACTGATGACACAACAGTGGTAGGCCTGATCACCGACAACGATGAGACAGCCTATAGGGAGGAGGTCAGAGACCTGACAGTGTGGTGCAAGGACAAGAACCTCTCCCTCAATTTGATCAAGACAAACGAGATGATTGTGGACTACAGGAAAAGGAGAAATGGGCACGCCCCCACTCTCATCGACGGGGCTGTAGTGGAGCAGGTTGAGAACTTCCTTGGCGTCCACATGACCAACAAACTAACATGGTCCAAGCACAGCAAGACAGTCGTGAAGAGGGTACGACAAACCTATTCCCCCTCACGAGACAGAAAAGATTTGGCATGGGTCCCCAGATCCTCAGAAGGTTTTACAGTTGCACCATCGAGAGCATGGTTGCTTCACTGCCTGGTATGGCAACTAATCGGCCCAGACCGCAAGGCACTACAGAGGCTAGTGCGTACAGCCCAGTACATCAGTGGGGCCAAGCTTCCTTCCATCCAGGAGCTCTGTACCAAGCAGTGTCAGATGAAGGCCCTAAAATGTGTCAAAGACCCCAGCCACCCTAGTCATAGACTGTTCTCTCTGCTACCGCACGGAAAGCGGTAACGGAGCGCCAAGTATAGGTCCAAGAGGCTTCTAAACAGCTTCTACCCCCAAGCCATAAGTCTCCTGAACAGCTAATCAAATGACAACCCGGACTATTTGCCTTGCCCCCATCCCCCCCACCCTCTGCTGCTACTCTCTGTTATCATCTATGCATAGTCACTTTAATAACTCTACCTACATGTACATATTACCTCAATTACCTCGACACCGGTGCACATTGACTCCACCAGTACCCCCTGTAAATAGCCCCGCTATTGTTATTTTACTGCTGCTCTTTATTTGTTATTTTTATCTCTTACTTTTTTTGTTAGGTATTTTCTTCAAACTGCATTGCTGGTTAAGGGCTTGTAAGTAAGCATTTCACAGTAAGGTCCACACCTGTTGTATTCAGCGCATGTGACAAATACAATTTGATTATGCAGACAAAAGACATTTAAGTTTAAGAGATGTGAAGTGTGACAGGAAGAGAGCTGTGCAGTCACTGCAGTGCAATGAACCCAGTGTGCCAACATCAAAAGACCATCATGCACCTCTTCTCTGCCCCAGGCGATTCATCACTTTTGCCTTGCATTTCCCCAAGAGAATATGAACACACTAGGAAACCAGAGAGTTGTCAACTGGAAGCCTAAATAGAGTCATTAAAATTATTCAAAGGGAAAACAGTAGCCTATAATAGACCGACAACTGCGTCAAAGCAATCTGTGAGCTCATCGGTCTTCCTTTACGTTCCAATGCATTCGCCACAGTTGACCAATTAGCTCTACGGCATATCAAAGTTCCAGTGTGGGAACCCTGCTCTACGGCATATCAAAGTTCCAGTGTGGGAACCCTGCTCTACGGCATATCAAAGTTCCAGTGTGGGAACCCTGCTCTACGGCATATCAAAGTTCCAGTGTGGGAACCCTGCTCTACGGCATATCAAAGTTCCAGTGTGGGAACCCTGCTCTACGGCATATCAAAGTTCCAGTGTGGGAACCCTGCTCTACGGCATATCAAAGTTCCAGTGTGGGAACCCTGCTCTACGGCATATCAAAGTTCCAGTGTGGGAACCCTGCTCTACGCCATATCAAAGTTCCAGTGTGGGAACCCTGCTCTACGGCATATCAAAGTTCCAGTGTGGGAACCCTGCTAGTTTTAAAGATATGGTCCATTTTATTCAGAGAAATTGGAATAGTAGGCAATATAACCAATCATTGCCCACCTTTCACTTGTATCATTGCACATACTGCAAATCACTGGCAGAGGGCAAACATTTTTTATAAATGTTCACATTAATTCTGTTGGTAATGCAAATTGGATAGTAAGTCTAAAAGTAGCAGAAATCCCACTCTAGACCTTTGATATGCCCATACAGAATATTATGTTCAGCAATATAAAGAATAATTTGCCACAAATTGTGTTTTCAATATTCATCTTTATATTTGTTTTATATTCATAAATTAATGTCATATAACTACATATTTTTGTATTGATATCAAAATACTACTCATATTACAGAGCAAAAAGTAAAGCTTCATATGACACCAAGTGTTGCTTTGTAGCACCTACAGATTAAACATGATGGTGTCTTAAAGGGATAGTTCACCCGAATTACAAAATGACATTTTGGGTTCCTTACCCTGTAAGCAGTCTATGGACAAGGCATGACAGCAACCCATACCCTGGTTTAGTTTCCCTGACACTGTTTCCAGAGGCTAACATTTTAGCATGTGGCACAAATACTTTTCAAGTCATGGGACCAATATTAGCAGGTGGAAACAAGCAAAGCATGGATTGCTGTCACACCTAGTCCATGGACTGGTTACATGGTAAGGAAACCAAAATGTCATTTTGTAATTTGGGTGAACTATCCCTTTAAGACACCATAATGTTTACTCTGTAGGTGCTACAAAGCAACACTTGGTGTCATATGAAGCTTTAGCAGACACTTATCCAGAGCGATTTAATTAGAGAGATAAGTGCCTTGCTCAGGAGCACATGAGCAGATTTTTTACCTTTCAGTTTCTGGTCAACCCTCTTAACTACCTGCCGCCTATAAAAGGAGGCCGGGTATGGCCAAAATGTAATCAATATGGCAACTTTGATCAATTATTTCTCAATTATGCTTTAAGATACAGATGTCAAATGTATGTCAACAGTCTTCCTCCACGTTGTTTTATTTAATTTCGTGAAAATCCCCCCAATCATGGTCTTTTTCTGTCCTGGTTTCGTATGGAATCACTCCTACCATCCTTGGGACCGCTATAAATTAAATATTAAAATAGACCTAGCAGAACAATGGGCTTATCTGACCATTCATTCTTCCGCATGCCAACACTCATCCCTGTGGAAAATGCGTGGCCCCTATTGCACAACGTGGACGCATTGTAGCCTAACATAGCCTGCCCTTCAGGTAAAGCAGAATGAATGCTGTGTTGAAGCAGTTCGAGAGAGTTGGGGCCGATTTCATTCAATTTCAAGAGCCGAGTATGGACTAATTGCAAGTGCAATTGCATGACATTCACGTAACTCATAGTTGAGTTTATACGTTTGTCCCCTGTGCTCATCTCATTGCCAATTAAGCGTTTTCTGCACGGCCTTACCTCCTCCAGAACATTGACGGTGTTCTTACAGCTCTGCAACCGGGTGGTGAAACTGGAAGTCGTGGGGGAATTGTAGTCCTCGGTGGTCTCCGAGAGGAACTCGGATACCGAGATCTGGTCTGGCATCCTTTACCACGGAAAAAGATGAGTGGAAAATCAAAAAACCAACACCACAAATTAGATTGAAATGGGAATTGTAGGCTACGGAATCAACCTCTGTTTAATAACACACGATGAGATCATTTTTTTAAAGTATCCGTTGGATATGGTGAAATGTCCTGCCCAAAACGTCCTCTCCACACTATTTCCAACCTTTCCCTATATCCAAGCTTTAATTACACCCTTTCAGCTGTAAAAACCCGATTCAGTTGTGTCCCCGAATCCTCCAAAAACAAATGGTATGCACGGGCGACAGATGTCCTCATTGCCAAATGTGGTGATACGTTTTTCAAGAACAAGCTTTTAGGCACCGAGAGACAATTCCGTTATTGCAATTATTGTCGAGGCTCTGGCAGCCGCTTATCTTTTCCCCTTGTTTTTTATTCTCTCGCCCTATCTGCTGTCTGTCATTATCTGCTGTCTGTCTCTCCCCGCGTTCGTGACGAAAATAAACAAGGAAAAGCTTTGCGCATGTCTCTGCCCTGTGGAGGTAAATCATGGACATAATGATTTGGGCGTGTAGAATACATTTGTAAGTGTGGAACTGATTAATAGTGAACATGAAATAATACTCTGTAGTTGTAAACACATTTACTCAAACGTGTAACTGATGAGTTGTGAACATTTAAAAAAACTAATTTAAATTACGCAATTATTGCCACACATGTCAATTTCACACTCAGACTTTAAGCTGTACTTTTGCGCCCTACAATGACAAAAATATTGGTAGATGTGCAAACAGCCATTTGCAAGTAAGGCCAGAGCGAGCATGAGATCTGGGAGGTGGGACCTGTTTCTTCTTCTATGAGGTTTAATGACTGTGGCATCAAATAAATGTTGCATTACCGCCACCAACTAGTCTGGAGTATAACTCCCTTATACCTTGCTTTAAAAAAAAATCCACAAATAGTCTACAATAACCCATACACTCATTTAAAACCCACCTACCTACTCCGCTAAATCTATTTAGTCGCACCTCAGGCCAAAAAATATTGTAAGGGATTACTGATATCCTAACATCACTGTCGGGCAAAGAATCAATATCAAAACTCAAAAGAACAGACAATGACTTCTGTTTCACCACTCACGCCACCCGTTCTGCGTCACATCAAACGATGAGCATCACAAATACCGGGAATCTTCCACTTCGGTTGGTCCATTTTCACATTTACCCCAACCCCCATTAATCACTCCTTTCAATGGTGCCCTGCTCCCACTGAACAACAGAAACAAACTATTATTACTAAACCACTTCAGCAGGAGCAGCGGCCAACCCCCTCCCATCGATGGAGGAACGTGTTCTCCACCACACCACCGTCCTCCATCGGATCGGATCCGCCATGGACCAAATGATGGAGAGAATGGACCGATGGGGGAGGAGTAGTCTCCTCTCTCCACCTTCGGCTTCCCCAGCTCAAGACTTCCCTTTCTCCTTTCTCCCCATCCCCCGGCTCCAGCGCTCTCCGTCTTGCGCTCCCGAGGGATTATGATGGAGCGGCGGCGGGGTGTCAGGGGTTCTTACTCCAACTGGAACTGTACCTGGCGACCGTGAGACCCACTCCCTCGGGAGCGAAGAGGGTGAGTGTCCTCGTCTCCTGCCTGATGGGTCGTGCTCTGGAGTGGGCGAACGTGGTCTGGAATGGCCCAGACTCAGCGAAGGAGCACTACCCAGAGTTCACCCGCCACTTTCGTGCCGTGTTTGACCACCCTCCAGGGGCACGAGCGGCGGGAGAGCGACTGTTCCATCTTAGGCAGGAGAGGAGGAGCGCCCAGGATTACGCGCTGGAGTTCCGGACCTTGGCCGCTGGATCTGGGTGGAACGACAGGGCCCTTATCGACCACTAGTGTGTCGGGACACCGCTCTCTCCCTAGATGAACTAATTGACATGTCCATCCGGCTGGACAATCTGCCTGCTGCCCACCGGCATTCGGAGAGGGTCCTGTGCGTTCCACCACCCAGCACCCCTGCTCCCATTCCAATGGAGTTGGTAGGGGCCGTGCCGAGGCGTACCGGAGGAGGAGGCTCCCCATGCACCAGCTGTGGTCGCAGAGGTCACATGGCCGATCGGTGCTGGGGGGGTCCGTCTGGGAGTCGAGATGGCAGGCGGAATGCTTCTCGGTCACCCCAGGTGAGTCAGCACCAAACTCACCCAGAACCCCTTGTTGGTCACATGTTTCTCTTGATTTTATTTCTTGATTTTTTCCCCCTCTTTCCAGCATAAGACGCTAGTCGATTCAGGTGCAGCTGGGAACTTTATGGATCGTGGACTCGCCATCAAGTTGGGTGTTCCGCTTGTGCCGATAGATTCTCCCTTTCCCGTACACTCCCCATTAGGGTCAGGATTGGTCAGGGAGGCCACGGTTCCACTGGACATGGGGACGCAGGGGAATCATAGGGAGCGTATAAGTCTCTTTATTATTGATTCGCCTGCGTTTCTAGTGGTGCTGGGGATTCCCTGGCTGGCTCGGCTCGGTTCTGGAAGGTGTCTGGGAGATTCCATCGGTGCCACGTCAGTGGAGAGTCCAGACCAGGGTTCCACGGTGCACATGCCCCCCGAAAATGTCGATTTGGCAATCGCTTTCAGTAAAAAGAAAGCGACTAAATTACTACCTCATCGACCGGGAGGGGATGAGTCATGTCCCAGGAGGAGACGTTGGCTATGGAGACATATGACACGGAGTCTCTGAGACTGGGGTACATTCGGCCCTCCATCTCACCCATCTCCTCAAGTTCATTTTTTGTGAAGAAAAAGGAGGGAGGTTTTCTGTCCGTGTATTGATTATAGAGGTCTAACTGCCATCACAGTGGGGTTTAGTTACCCACTACCTGTCATCGCTACAGCGGTGGAATCATTTCACGGAGCCCAGTTCTTCACAAAACTGGATCTCAGGAGCGCGTATAGTCTGGTGCGTATTCGGGATGGAGACAAGTGGAAAACCGCGTTTAGTACCACGTCGGGCCACTATGAGTACCTCGTCATGCCGTATGAGTTAAAGAATACTCCAGCCGTCTTTCAATCCTTTGTAGACGAGATTCTTAGGGACCTGCACGGGCAGGGCGTGGTTGTTTATATCAATGACATTCTGATCTACTCAGCCACCCGCGCTGCGCATGTGTCCCTGGTACGCAAGGTGCTTGGTAGACTGCTGGAGCATGACCTATACGTCAAGGCTGAGAAGTGTGTGTTCTCCAAATGAGCCGTCTCCTTCCTGGGTTATCGCATTTCCACCTCGGGGAGGGGGTGATGGAGTGTGACTGCATTAAGGTCGTGCGTAATTGGCCGACTCCGACCACGGTAAACGAGGTGCAGCGGTTTTTGGGTTTTGCCAACCACTACTGGAGGTTTATCCGTGGTTTTGGACAGATAGCGGCTCTCATTACCTCACTGCTGAAGGGGGGCCGGTGCATTTGCGGTGGTCAGCAGAGGCGGACAGAGCTTCAACAGGTTGAAGGCGCTGTTCACGGATGCACCCGTGTTGGCGCCCCCGGACCCCTCTCTAACATTCATAGTGGAGGTGGACGCGTCCGAGGCTGGGGTGGGTGCGGTGCTATCACAGCGCTCGTGTACGCCACCAAAACTCTGCCCCTGCGCTTTCTTTTCGAGGAAGCCTGCGGGCTCTCCACTGCAGCCAACTTGAGTAAAACATTTAAACTTGTTAACCCTCACAAGGCTGCAGGCCCAGACGGCATCCCCAGCCGCGTCCTCAGAGCATGCGCAGACCAGTTGGCTGGTGTGTTTACGGACATATTCAATCAATCCTTATCCCAGTCTGCTGTTCCCACATGCTTCAAGAGGGCATCCATGGTTCCTGTTCCCAAGAAAGCTAAGGTAACTGAGATAAAAGGCTACCGCCCCCGTAGCACTCACTTCCGTCATCATGAAGTGCTTTGAGAGACTAGTCACCTCCACCCTACCTGACACCCTAGACCCACTCCAATTTGCTTACCGCCCCATAGGACCACAGACGACGCAATCGCAAACACACTGCACACTGCCCTAACCCATTTGGACAAGAGGAATACCTATGTGAGAATGCTGTTTGACTATAGCTCAGCATTTAACACCATAGTACCCTCCAAACTCGTCAGACCCTGGGTCTCGACCCCGCCCTGTGCAACTGGGTACTGGACTTCCTGACGGGCCACCCCCCAGGTGGTGAGGGTAGGTAACAACACTGGGGCCCCACAAGGGTGCATTCTGAGCCCTATCCTGTACTCCCTGTTCACCCACGACTGAGTGGCCATGCACGCCTCCAACTCAATCATCAAGTTTTTGGACGACACTACAGTGGTAGGCTTGATTAGAAACAACGACGAGACGGCCTACAGGGAGGAGGTGAGGGCCCTCGGAGTGTGGTGTCAGGAAAATAACCTCACACTCAATGTCAACAAAACAAAGGAGATGATTGTGGACTTCAGGAAACAGCAGAGGGAGCACCCCCCTATCCACATCGACGGGACAGTAGTGGAGAGGGTAGTAAGTTTTAAGTTCCTCGGCATACACATCACGGACAAACTGAATTGGTCCACCCACACAGACAGCGTTGTGAAGAAAGTGCAGCAGCAACCTCAGGAGCAACCTCAGGAGGCTGAAGATATTCGGCTTGTCACCAAAAGCACTCACAAACTTCTACAGATGCACAATCGAGAGCATCCTGTCGGGCTGTATCACCGCCTGGTACGGCAACTGCTCCACCCACAACCGTAAGGCTCTCCAGAGAGTAGTGAGGTCTGCACAACGCATCACCGGGGGCCATAAAAACAGCTTCTATCTCAAGGCCATCAGACTGTTAAACAGCCACCACTAACATTGAGTGGCTGTTGCCAACATACTGACTCAACTGCAGCCACTTTCATAATGGGAATTGATAGAAATGTATGTAAAAATGTATCACTAGCCACTTTAAACAATGCCACTTAATATAATGTTTACATACCATCTCATATATGTATATACTGTACTCATTTAAACTGCTGCATCTTGCTGCATCTACTGCATCTTGCCATCTTTATGTAATACATGTATCACTAGCCACTTTATGTTTATATAGCCTACATTACTCATCTCATATGTATATACTGTACTCTATACCATCTACTGCATATTGCCTATGCCGTTCTGTACCATCACTCATTCATATATATTTATGTACATATTCTTTATCCCTTTACACTTGTGTGTATAAGGTAGTAGTTGTGGAATTGTTAGGTTAGATTACTCGTTGGTTATTACTGCATTCACGGAACTAGAAGCACAAGTATTTCGCTACACTCGCATTAGCATCTGCTAACCATGTGTATGTGACAAATAACATTGGATTTGATTTGATTTAATGCTTTTCAACCTGTCTCCAAATGTAATATAATTTGTTCAGAGTTTGTTTTGATATTTTAACCTGTGTGTCGTGATCGCGTTTGTTGTGGGGGGACAAAATACATGTATGCACGATGGCGCACAATGGCGCATGCGCGCAGCCGGTTTTGGTTCCATGTCAGAGTTACTGTAAGCGGCGTATGTTCTCAGGTGTGAAACCCACTTCTAGTGGTGAGGAAGAGTATGACGCAGTGGCTGAACAAACCACCAATTTTCTACTAGAGGGATGGCAGTGCACCGACAATGTGAAAGAACAGAGAATAATAGAAAGTCTTAAAGGGCCTCTGCTGCTGACATTGTGAGGTTCTGCAAGACAGGAAACCCCCATGCTACAGCGATCAAATACATGAAGGCTCTAGAAACAGCATTCGGTACCACCGAAAGTGCACCTGATCTCATGGTAAGGTTCAGAAAACACATTCCAGAGTGAAGGAGAAAAGCGTTCAGCTTACCTGTTGAGACAAATTGCTGCATACTGTGTATCGAAAAGGAGGCATTGAGCTGTCAGAGATGAATCGCACAAGCATTGGCCAAGTAGTGAGAGGTGCATCCTTACATGACATGGTTGCACTTTGTATTCGCATGACCTATAAGCTGTGTGAACCACCAACCTTTACTGAGCTGCTGCAAGAAGTAAGGGAGGAGGGGGACGGCATGATTCAAGACAGGAACACAACGAAGAGTGTTGTGAAGTAATCAGCTGTTGCTCCTGTTGCTACAGTTTGCGAAGAAGCTAATTCTGAGATAGAAGAAAAGAGCTAAAATGTTTAAAAACTGAAATGATGCGTCTCCTGTCTGCTAATGTCACAGCAGCTCAATCTGACACACAAAAACAAGAAAGTAAATCAATCACAAGAACAGACACAAGCCGACAGCAAACCTGGAGTGTTCTGTTATAGATGTGGAGAAGATGGCCATTTCAAGAGAAACTGTGAAGGTGAAGATAACTTGAGGAAAGTCAACTCACACCTGATCAAACAAAAGCGGTCTATGGGAAACTACAGTGGGACCCAGTAAAGGAGCGGCCTGACATCCCGGTGAAGATATGTTCCACAAAGTGCCACAAGTATGAAGACATGAAAGACCTACATGTTTAGTTGGTCCAAGTTCTGTTGTTCCTGTACAGATTGAAGGTATCTATGCTAAAGCTTTACTAGATAGTGGTTCTCAGATTACGCTACTTTACAGATACTTTTACTTTTATACTTTTACTTTTATTTATCTTTTATGACAAGTACCTGACGCATTCGCCATTGATTCCAGTAGGAAACTTAGAGATATGGGGACTTAGCTCTGATCAGTATCCATTTGATGGCTATATGTCGCTCAAGCTTGAGTTATCAGCATCGGTTGCGTGTGTTGCAGAGACCATGGAAGAACTTGTGTTGGTATGTCCTGATCCGGCCATGAAAGGTGACGTGTCTATTTTGGTCGGCACAAATACGTCTGTAGTGTAGAGACTTGCAGAGAAAAGGAAGGTGAAGATGTCCTTAGCACATTACAAGTCCATCCTGTTATCAAGGAGGCATATGAGAGAAAGCGCAACTGATGAAGACGAAAAGAGAGGAGCGGTCTGGTTCGCACAGACAACCTGTCACCCTGCCACCTGGTGGGCAGGTGAGAGTTACCGGAATTCCAAAGATAGCTTCTACTAAAACGCCAGGGCCCATAGGGAATAGGGTGCCATTTGGGACACTCCCTATTGCTTGTCATTTCTGGTCACAACTAGCAGACTTGTTTACGTGCTGCTGTGCGTTTTGTTGCCAACCTTACCTTGCTACCTGACAACTTTTACGTTTTTTACTTTTAAATTACCGTTTATATTTTTAGTTTTTCCCTCACTCAACTTTTTTTCATTCAACTTTTTCACTCTGGACGTTTTATCTGGACATGGTTCGTCAGGACTTCTGTTGGTAAAATTATGATTAAATGACTGAACGAATCATTTTAAATGGAACTGTAACTAAGTCAAACTTATACTCTGTTTTATTATATCTGATTAACAATATGAGTTCA
Source organism: Oncorhynchus keta (assembly GCF_023373465.1). Classification (NCBI taxonomy): domain Eukaryota; kingdom Metazoa; phylum Chordata; class Actinopteri; order Salmoniformes; family Salmonidae; genus Oncorhynchus; species Oncorhynchus keta. The sequence continues at coordinate 48,463,190 of NC_068443.1, forward strand.
TAAGAAGGGATTGTGAGACACGGACAAGGAGTAATTAAAGTTAATGAACACCATTCCAACTAGGAAGAAACTAATGGGTTGGGGACTGTGTAAACACATAAGGTCGTTCAACCTAGCATTGAACCTACAGAAACTTAGCTCTGGGGTTTTTAGATAAGACAGTGAGTGCATTCCTAGGTTTTCTGTTAATTAGAAATGTCAGCTCAGTGGTGATCGATAATGTTGAGGGGTCAAAAGTTACCTGGGAGTTGTCGCCCCCTCCTTGGGTTGTGCCATGGCGGTGATCTTTGTGGGCTAACATCAGCCTTGTCTCAGGATGGTAAGTTGGTGGTTGAAGATATCCCTCTAGTGGTGTGGGGGCTGTGCTTTGGCACAGTGGGTTATATCCTTCCTGTTTGGCCCTGTCCTGGGGTGTCCTCGGATGGGGCCACAGTGTCTCCTGACCCCTCCTGTCTCAGCCTCCAGTATTTATGCTGCAGTAGTTTATGTGTCGGGGGGCTAGGGTCAGTTTGTTATATCTGGAGTACTTCTCCTGTCCTATTCGGTGTCCTGTGTGAATGTAAGTGTGCTCTCTCTAATTCTCTCTTTCTTTCTCTCTCTCTCGGAGGACCTGAGCCCTAGGACCATGCCTCAGGACTGCCTGGCCTGATGACTCCTTGCTGTCCCCAGTCCACCTAGCCGTGCTGCTGCTCCAGTTTCAACTGTTCTGCCTGTGGCTATGGAACCCTGACCTGTTCACCGGACCTGCTACCTGTTCCAGACCTGCTGTTTTCAACTCTCTCTGTCCTCGCTGTTCCATAAGGTGTTTTTTTCACCTCTGGTGACATGTCTTGTGGGGTAATCATGGATGTCTGAGCTGGAGCCGGTAGTTTAAACAGACCTCTGGTGACATGTCTTGTGGGGTAATCATGGATGTCTGAGCTGGAGCCGGTAGTTTAAACAGACCTCTGGTGACATGTCTTGTGGGGTAATCATGGATGTCTGAGCTGGAGCCGGTAGTTTAAACAGACCTCTGGTGACATGTCTTGTGGGGTAATCATGGATGTCTGAGCTGGAGCCGGTAGTTTAAACAGACCTCTGGTGACATGTCTTGTGGGGTAATCATGGATGTCTGAGCTGGAGCCGGTAGTTTAAACAGACCTCTGGTGACATGTCTTGTGGGGTAATCATGGATGTCTGAGCTGGAGCCGGTAGTTTAAACAGACCTCTGGTGACATGTCTTGTGGGGTAATCATGGATGTCTGAGCTGGAGCCGGTAGTTTAAACAGACCTCTGGTGACATGTCTTGTGGGGTAATCATGGATGTCTGAGCTGGAGCCGGTAGTTTAAACAGACCTCTGGTGACATGTCTTGTGGGGTAATCATGGATGTCTGAGCTGGAGCCAGTAGTTTAAACAGACCTCTGGTGACATGTCTTGTGGGGTAATCATGGATGTCTGAGCTGTGTGCTAATATTTTAAACAGACCTCTGGTGACATGTCTTGTGGGGTAATCATGGATGTCTGAGCTGTGTGCTAATAGTTTAAACAGACAGTTCGGTGCATTCAACATGTCAATAACTTTCATAAATACAAGTCCTTTTTTCGTGGCACCTGATCACACGACTGAACAGTAAAGTCTAACACAACTAGGGCCTGTAGGACCTGCCTTGTTGATAGTGTTGTTAAGAAGGTAGAGCAACACTTTATTATGGACAGACTTCTCCCCATCTTAGCTACTATTTTATCAATATGTTTTGAACATGACAGTTAACAATCCAGGGTTACTCCAAACAGTTTAGTCACCTCAACTTGCTAAATGTTCACATTATTCATTCACGAGATGTAGTTGAGGTTTAGGGTTTAGTGAGTGTTTTTTTCCTTAAAACAATGCTTTTAGTTTTAGAAATATTTAGGACTTAACTTATTCCTTGCCACCCATTCTGAAACTAACTGCAGCTCTTTGTTAAGTGTTGCAGTCATTTCAGTCGCTGTAGTAGCTGACATGTATGGTGTTGAGTCATCCGCATACATAGACACTCTGGCTTTATTCAGTCAGTGGCATGTCGTTTGTAAAAAATGTAAGAAGCAAGGGGCCTAAACAGCTAATTCCTGATTCTACCTGGATTATGTTTGAGAGACTTCCATTAAAGAACACCCTCTGTGTTCTGTTAGGCAAGTTTTTATCCACATTATAGCAGGGGGTGTAAAGTGATAGGGGTCATGATAGGGGCTGCACTAAATTATTGATGTATTATAATAATTGATGATGCTTATGTTGTATTAATAGAAGGGGAAGGGCTATAAGACCCGAGGTAGAAGCCACCGGAGAGGGAGACAGAACCGAGGATGAAGCCACCGGAGAGGGAGACAGAACCGAGGTAGAAGCCACCGGAGAGGGAGACAGAACTGAGGATGAAGACGCAGGTACCTCCGGATCCATGCAGGATTATCCGTAATCCGTAAAACTGTAATGTAACAAAATGTGAAAAAAGGGAAGGGGGTCTGAATACTTTCCGAATGCGTTGTTATTTACAATGGCGTGGATAGACAGCGTGGATATGAATAGAAAAGGTGTGTACAGCAGTAGTTACAGAGGCAAGAAAAAGTATGTGAACCCTTTGGAATTACCTGGATTTCCGCATAAATTGGTCATCAAATGTAATCTGATATTCATCTCAGTCTCAACAATAGACAAACGTAGTGTGCTTAAACTAATAACAGACAAATTATTGTATTTTTCTTGTCTATATTGAATACATCATTTAAACATTTACAGTGTAGGTTGGAAGAAGTATGTGAACCCCCCAAGGCTAATGACTTTTACAAAGCTTATTGGAGTCAGGAGTCAGCTAACCTGGAGTCCAATCAATGAGACGAGATTGGAGATGTTGGTTAGAGCTGCCCTGAACTATAAAAATCACTCACAAAATGTGAGTTTTCTATTCACAAGAAGCATTGCCTGATGTGAACCATGCCTCGAACAAAAGAGATCTCAGAAGACCTAAGATCAAGAATTGTTGACTTGAATAAAGCTGGAAAGGGTTACAAAAGTATATCTAAAAGCCTTGATGTTCATCAGTCCATGGTAAGACAAATTGTCTATAAATGGAAAAAGTTCAGCACTCTTGCTACTCTCCCTAGGAGTGGCTGTCCTGCAAAGATGACTGCAAGAGCACAGCACAGAATGCTCAATGAGGTTAAGAAGAAACCTAGAGTGTCAGCTAAAGACTTACAGAAATCTCTGGAACGTGCTAACATCTCTGTTAACGAGTCTACGATACGTAAAACACTAAACAATAATGATATTCATGGGAGGACACCACAGAAGAAGCCACTGCTGTCCAAAAAAAACATTGCTGCATATCTGAAGTTTGCAAAATTGCACCTGGATGTTCCCCAGCGCTACTGGCAAAATATTCCGTGGACAGATGAAACTACAGATGAGTTGTTTGGAAGGAACATACAACACTATGTGTGGAGAAAAAAGGGCCCAGCACACCAACATCAGAACCTCATCCCAACTGTAAAGTCTGGTGGAGGGAGCATCATGGTTTGGGGCTGCTTTACTGCCTCAGGGCCTGGTCAGCTTGCTATCATCACCAGACAAAATTAATAAAAATGAAGTTTATCAAGACATCTTGCAGGAGAATGTAATCCAATTGATGCTCAACAGAAGTTGGGGGATGCAACAGGACAACGACCCAAAATCACAGAAGTAAATCAACAACAGGATGGCTTCAACAGAAGAAAATACGCCTTCTGGAGTGGCCCAGTCAGAGTTCTGACCTCAACCCCGATTGAGATGTTGTGGCATGACCGCAAGAGAGCGGTTCACACCAGACACCTCAAGAATGTTGCTGAATTGATACAGTTTAGTAAAGAGGAATGGTCCAAAATTCCTCCTGACCGCTGTGCAGGTCTCATCCGCAACTACAGAAAATGTTTGGTTGAGGTTATTGCTGCCAAAGGAGGGTCAATCACTGAAGCTGGAGACTCATGTCTCCCTCACTAACTTTAAGCATCAGCTGTCAGAGCAGCTCACAGATCACTGCACCTGTACACAGCCCATCTGTAAATAGCCCAACCAACTACCTCATCCCCATATTGTTATTTATTTATTTTGCTCCTTTGCACCCCAGTATCTCTACTTGCACAGTCATCTTCTGCACAATTATCACTCCAGTGTTTAATTGCTAAATTGTAATTACTTCACCACTACGGCCTATTTATTGCCTTACCTCCCTAATCTTACCTCATTTGCAGACACACTGTATATAGACTTTTCTATTGTGTTATTTACTGTATGTTTTTTTTATTCCATGTGTAACTCTGTGTTGTTGTTTGTGTCACACTGCTTTGCTTTATCTTGGTCCAGGTCGCAGTTGTAAATTAGAACTGGCTCTCAACTGGCCTACCTGGTTAAATAAAGGTGAAATAAATCAAATTTTAAAAATTATTAAATCCAAGGGTTCACATACTTTTTCCACTGTGTATATTTACACGGTGTGTTCAATAAAGACATGCAAATGTATAATTGCTTGTTTGTTATTAGTTTAAGCAGACTGTGTTGGTCTATTGTTGTTACCTAGATGAAGGTCAGATCAAATTTTATGACCAATTTATGCAGAAATACAGGTATTTCCAAAGGGTTCACATACTTTTTCTTGACACTGTATACAGGATGAGCCATGACTAGAATACAGTATATACATATAAAGTGGTTGAAACAGTATGTAAACACTAGTGTTAAAGTAGACAAATAGCATTGGATGCTTTGTGAATATGGGCCTGGTGTGATCTTAAGCATGAAACACACTGAGAATCTCACTGCCGATAGGTACATATCCCAGTGGGAGTCCGTTCCTTCTCTTGCTAGAGCAAAAGCGATACCTGGTGCATGCAGACTCGGTAGCGGCAAACCTACCGATTTTACTTGTATAATCTCAATGCCCGTCAGTGGCCAAAAACTTGACATTGAGCCAATCAGGGAGCATGAACCCATACACTAAATACTTCCATCCAAGCTAGCTAACCACTGTAGCTAGTATTGACATTATGATTAAATCTCAATGGATTAGCTATTTTACATGAAACAGCTGCCTGTGTTAGCTGCCGAATTAGTACAGTGTCCTTACCTAGTTAGCTAACTAGCTATGTTGTGCTAGCTAGTGAATATGCTAACATTAGGTAGCTAGATAAACATTTGGCTGGGCTGGCACTGGCAGTATGGTGAGTAAATTACATTTTCTTTTGTCATCTTGCTATGTAGTTATCTAACTGTGGCAATCTGGCTAGTATCAACAAGGGCTTTCTCCAAAATAGCAACATTAGCGCAGATAGCTTGGAATCTAGACCATAAGCAATACACATGGATATGCATAGCCAAACAACGCTACTGCCACCTTCTGGTTTGGTTGTATTTTAACAATGTGGCTGACAACTTCCAAGGTTTTTGCTGCTGGTCAGATTGAAGCTGTGAATCCCTGACCTGATTTCACTAGGTGTGTTACCTTGTCCCACTGATCAAGTTTTGCCAGGTAGTCACTGTGCTTCTGCCTCTGCATTGCTTGTTCTGTGGGGTTTTAGGCTGGGTATCTGTAAATCACTTTGTGACTGTTGTCCTGATTAACGTGAGACCAATAGTCAAGGTTTTGGAAGAGCAGTGAATGTTGTGTTAGGGTTGTGTATCCTTATTTTGCAAATGTGAATATTTAGCTGATCAGGAGTGGACTACATTTCAATTTAAATTATTCATCCATTATTATCCATGACTACCATCCACATGCAATCAACCACCACTTTTCTAATGACCACTCCTCAATCTATTGTACATGGAACAACAACATTTTCTATTGATTTATGATTCTTCAGTCAATAACAGCTTCTACACATCATGACAACATAATTGACTCAAAAAATCTTTAAACATGTATTTAGACTATGAAGGTTATGGGGGTGATGTTGTTGCCCATTTTTCCAGTGAGATATTTCACTAACTCGCCCCTCCTCCACCCATTTACTCTTCCTCCCTCCCAGGATCTTACTTGCAGACTTCTTCCTGATTTCACCTGTCAATCACATGTATGTATAAATAAGTATTTCAGATCATCTTACATCATATGCATTTGCAGTCTCTTTCACACTGGCATAACAATCAGAGAAAACATATCACACTATCAAGGGTCTAAGAATGTCCTGATGAGTTTCTATGCTACTCCCTGTGCAGGCAATTGAGCAGCCAGTGTGAATTTTTATTTAATTTAATTTTTTATTTCACCTTTTTAGTTAACCAGGAAGGCAAGTTGAGAACAAGTTCTCATTTACAACTGCGACCTGGCCAAGATAAAACAAAGCAGTTCGACACATACAACGACACAGAGTTACACATGGAGTAAAACAAACATACAATCAATAATACAGTAGAAAAAAAAGTCTATATACAATGGGAGCAAATGAGGTGAGATAAGGAAGGTAAAGGCAATAAATAGGCCATGGTGGCGAAGTAAATACAATATAGCAAGTAAAGCACTGGAATGGTAGATTTGACAGTGTGCAAAGTAGAAATACTGGGGTGCAAAGGAGAAAAATAAATAAATAAACACCGCAGGGGAAGAGGTAGTTGTTTGGGCTATTTATAGATGGGCTATGTACAAGTGCAGTGATCTGTGAGCTTCTCTGACAGCTGGTGCTTAAAGCTCGTGAGGGAGATAAGTGTTACCAGTTTCAGAGATTTTTGCAGTTCGTTCCAGTCATTGGCAGCAGAGAACAGGAAGGAGAGGCGGCCAAAGGAATAATTGGCTTTGGGGGTGACAAGTGAGATATACCTGCTGGAACGCGTGCTACGGGTGGGTGCAGCTATGGTGACCAGCGAGCAGAGATAAGGCGGGACTTTACCTAGCAGGGTCTTGTAGATGACCTGGAGCCAGTGGGTTTGGCGACGAGTATGAAGCGAGGGCCAGCCAACGAGAGCGTACAGGTTGCAGTGGTGGGTAGTATATGGGGCTTTGGTGACAAAACGGATGGCACTGTGATAGACTGCATCCAATTTGTTGAGTAGGGTGTTCGAGGTTATTTTGTAAATGACATCGCCAAAGACAAGGATTGGTAGGATGGTCAGTTTTACGAGCGTATGTTTGGCAGCATGAGCGAAGGACGCTTTGTTGCGAAATGGGAAGCCAATTCTAGATTTAATTTTGGATTGGAGATGCGTAATGTGAGTCTGGAAGGAGAGTTTACAGTCTAACCAGACACCTGGGTATTTGTAGTTGTCCACATATTCTAAGTCAGAACCGTCCAGAGTAGTGATGCTGGACGGGTGGGCAGGTGCGGGAAGCGATCGGTTGAAGAGCACGCATTTAAGTTTTACTTGCATTTAAGAGCAGTTGGAGGCAACAGAAAGGAGAGTTGTATGGCATGGAAGCTCGTCTGGAGGTTAGTTAACACAGTTTGTGTAGTTTCGGTGGATAAAGTTGTCAGCTGTTGGGGTGGCCATGTTGCTGGGGGCCGGAAGTGTCCTGTATCGCAGAGGCAGGTTGAGGTGGCTCGAGTCAGAGTAGTGCAGAAGGTGTCGTATGCTGAGGCAGTGAAGAAAGCAGAGGAGGATGGGTCAAGGGTGAGGGATCCTGAGAGTAGTAGATATGTGCCAGCACAGAGTGATAGTCCAACGACTGATATACAGTGCATTCGGATAGTATTCAGACCCCTTGACTTTTTTGTTACATTACGGCCTTATTCTAAAATCAATCTACACACAATACCCCATAATGACAAAGCAAAGACAGGTTTTTAGAAATTACAAGCTTGGCACACCTGTATTTGGGGAGTTTCTCCCATTCTTCTCTGCAGATTCTCTCCAGCTCTGTCATGTTGGATGGGGAGCATCGCTGCAGATATTTTCTGGTCTCTCCAGAGATGTTTGATCGGGTTCAAGTCTGGGCTCTGGCTGGGCCACTCAAGGACATTCAGAGACTTGTCCTGAAGCCACTCCTGCGTTGTCTTGGCTGTGTACTTCGGGTCGTTGTCCTGTTGGAAGGTGAACCTTTGCCCCAGTCTGAGGTCCTGATTAGGTTTTCATCAAGGATCTCTCTGTACTTTGCTCTGTTCATCTTTTTCTCAATCCTGACTAGTCTCCCAGTCCCTGCTGCTGAAAAACATCCCCGCATCATGATTCTGACGCCACCAATCTTCACAGTAGGGATGGTGTCAGGTTTCCTCCAGAAATGATGCTTGGCATTTAGGCCAAAGAGTTCAATCTTGCTTTCATCAGACCAGAGAATTTGGTTTCTCATGGTCGAAGAGTCCATTCAGTGCCTTTTGGCAAACTCCAAGTAGGCTGTCATGTGCCTTTTTTCTTTTACTGAGGAGTGGCTTCCGTCTGGCCACTCTACCATAAAGGCGTAATAGGTGGAGTGCTGCAGAGATGGTTGTCCTTCTGGAAGGTTCTCCCATCGCCACAGAAGAACTCTGGAGCTCTGTCAGAGTGACCATCAGGTTCTTAGTCACCTCCCTGACCAAGGCCCTCGTCCCTTGATTGCTCCGTTTGGCCGGGCGGCCAGCTCTAGGAAGAGTCTTGGTGGTTCCAAAATTCTTCCATATAAGAACGATGGAGGCCACTGTGTTCTTGGGGACCTTCAATGCTGGATACATATTTTTTGTACCCTTGACACAATCCTGTCTCAGAGCTCTACGGACAATTCCTTCAACCTCATGGCTTGGTTTTTGCTCTGACATGCAGTCAACTGTGGCACATTATACAGACAGGAGTGTGCCTTTCCAAATAATGTCCAATCAATTGAATTCACCACAGGTGGACTCCTGTTGTAGATCGTCAATGGAAACAGCATGCACCTGAGCTCAATTTCGAGTCTCATAGTAAAGGGCCTGAATACTTATGTAAATAAGGTATGTTTTTTTATTTATTTTTATAAATTTGCAAACATTTCTAAAAACCTGTTTTGCTTTGTCATTATGGGGTATGCAGATTGATAAAAAAAATGTTTAATCAATTTTAGAATAAGGCTGTAACATAACAAAATTTGGAAAAAGTCAAGGCGTCAAGGTTAGCGTTCATAGCAATGGTTTTCAACTGTACTGCAGAAATGGAATGTAAAATCTGAGAAAATAGATGTGGTGGCAGCTGCAGAAAAGTAGTTTGATGGAATATTCTCGTAAACCGTAGGAAACTGGACACAATGTTCTTGCTATGTCCCATAAAAGTCATCTAGTGTTAATGTTATATATTTTGAAAATGTAACCACATTTTAGATAAATTAATATTGACATTAAGGGAAGGTTCTCCTCACTTTAACACCACAACATGCTAAAATGTTATCAGAAAGTTAACATAGATAGAATGTTCCCCTAACTAACGGAAAACTGGACACAGACATAAGGGGAACATTACGGGTAACATCACAAAAACAATCTCTCTCCTTTGAATTGTTAGCTGGGAGTCCTCCCTATAGGCCGTCCTGTTCTGCTTCCCTTTGGCACCAGCTCTTGCTGCAACAAAAGAGTGCTCTGAAGAGTTCCTGCTGGATACAGGTAATTCAAATGATATCACACACATGTACAGTGCCTTCAGAAAGTATTCACACCTCTTGACTTTGTCCACATTTTGTGTTAAAGTGGGAATAAAATGTATTTAATTGTAGTTTTGTCAACAATCTACACAAAATACTCTATCAAAGTGGAATAATAATCCTGACATAATCCTACAAATAAAACAATAATACAGTGAGGGTAAAAGTATTTGATCCCCTGCTGATTTTGTACGTTTGCCCACTGACAAAGAAATGGTCCGTCTATAATTTTAATGGTTTATTTGAACAGTGAGAGACAGAATAACAACAACAAAATCCAGAAAAACACATGTCAAAAAAGTTATACATTTATTTCCATTTTAATGAGGGAAATAGGTATTTGACCCCTCTGCAAAACATGACTTAGTACTTGGTGGCAAAACCCTTGTTGGCAATCACAGTCAGACTTTTCTTGTAGTTGGCCACCAGGTTTTCACACATCTCAGGAGGGATTTTGTCCCACTCCTCTTTGCAGATCTTCTCCAAGTCTTTAAGGTTTCGAGGCTGAAGTTTGGCAACTCGAACCTTCAGCTCCCTCCACAGATTTTCTATGGGATTAAGGTCTGAAGACTGGCTTGGCCACTCCAGGACCTTAATGTGCTTCTTCTTGAGCCACTCCTTTGTTGACTTGGCCGTGTGTTTTGGGTCATTGTCATGCTGGAATACCCATCCACGTCCCATTTTCAATGCCCTGGCTGAGGGAAAGAGGTTCTCACCCAAAATTTGACGGTACATGGCCCCGTCCATCGTCCCTTTGATTCAGTGAAGTTGTCCTGTCCCCTTAGCAGAAAAACACCCCCAAGCATAATGTTTTCACCTCCATGTTTGACGGTGGGGATGGTGTTCTTGAGGTCATAGGCAGCATTCCTCCTCCTCCAAACACGGCGAGTTGAGTTGATGCCAAAGAGCTCCATTTTGGTCTCATCTGACCACAACACTTCACCCAGTTGTCCTCTGAATCATTGATGTTCATGGGCAAACTTCAGACGGGCATGTATATGAGCTTTTTTGAGCAGGGGGACCTTGCGGGCGCTGCAGGATTTCAGTCCTTCACGGCGTAGTGTGTTACCAATTGTTTTCTTGGTGACTATGGTCCCAGCTGCTTTGAGATCATTGACGAGATCCTCCCGTGTAGTTCTGGGCTGATTCCTCACCGTTCTTGTGATCATTGCAACTCCACGAGGTGAGATCTTGCATGGAGCCCCAGGCCGAGGGAGATTGACAGTTCTTTTGTGTTTCTTCCATTTGCGAATAATCGCACCAACTGTTGTCACCTTCTCACCAAGCTGCTTGACGATAGCCCATTCCAGCCTTGTGTAGGTCTACAATCTTGTCCCTGACATCCTTGGAGAATCTGATTGATTGCTTCTGTGGACAAACTGAGATTAGGAGCACTCCCTTTAAGAGTGTGCTCTAATCTCAGCTCGTTACCTGTTTAAAAGACACCTGGGAGCCAGAAATCGTTCTGATTGAGAGGGGGTCAAATACTTATTTCCCTCATTAAAATGCAAATCAATTTATAACATTTTTGACATGCGTTTTTCTGGATTTTCTTGTTGTTATTTGGTCTCTCACTGTTCAAATAAACCTGATCATAGACAGATCATGTCTTTGTCAGTGGGAAAACGTACAAAATCAGCAGGGGATCAAATACTTTTTTCCCTCACTGTTTATTTTTTATTTTACCTTTATTTAACTAGGCAAGTCAGTTAAGATCAAATTCTTATTTTCAATGACGGCCTAGGAACAGTGTATAGTGAACTGCCTGTATATCTTGATTAGATAAGTAATCAACCCCCACCTTTTGCAGCAATTACAGCTGTGAGTCTTTATGGATCTCTAAGAGCTTTGCACACCTGGGTTGCACAATATTTGTACATTATTTTAAAAATTCTTCAAACTGTGAAATTGGGTGTTGATCATTGCTAGCCAGCCATTTCCATGTCATCCTGCTGCCAATGACTGGAACGAACTGTAAAAATCAGTAAAGCTGGAGACTCTTACCTCCCTCACTAGCTTTAAGCACCAGCTGTCAGAGCAGCTCACAGATCACTGTACATAGCCAATCTGTAAATATCCCATCCAATCTACTTCATCCCCATACTGTATTTATAATATTTATGTATTTATTTATCTTGCTCCTTTGCACCCCAGTATCTCTTCTTGCACATTTAACCATTCCAGTGTTTATTTGCTATATTGTAATTACTTCGACACCATGGCCTATTTATTGCTTCACCTCCTTTAGCCTACGTCATTTGCACATGCTGTATATAGACTTTTCTACAGTATTATTGACTGTATGTTTGTTTATTCCATGTGTAACTCTGAGTTGTTTAATGTGTTTTGCTTGATCTTGGCCAGGTCGCAGTTGTAAATGAGAACTTGTTCTCAACTAGCCTACCTGGTTAAATAAAGGTGAAATAAAATATAGATAAAACATTTTAAAAAATGTTCTGCTGAAAGGTGCAATATTCTCCTAGACTGAACCAGGTTTTCCTTTAGTATTTTTCCTGGATTTAGCTCAATTCCGTTTAATTTTATTATAAAAGAACCTCCCTAGTCCTTGACAATGACAAGCATACTCATTACATGATGCAGGCAGTATTACTTTAGTGCCTTGTTGCAAACAGGATGTTTTGGAATATTTGTATTCTGTACAAGGCTTCCTTCTTTTCACTCTGTTAGTATTGTGGAGTAACTACAATGTTATTGATCCATCTTCAGTTTTCTCCTATCACTGCCATTAAACTCAAACTGTTTTCAAATCACAATTGGCCTCATGGTGAAATCCCTGAGTGGTTTCTTTTCTCTGCGGTAACTGAGTTAGGCTCTAATACAACGACATTTGGAAAAAGTCAAGGGGTGCGAATACCCTCTGCAGGCACTGTGACTCATTCTGTCTCTCACACACACACACACACTATTTAGGTTAGTGTATCGTCAAGGCTTTGTCATTCAAAGAATATTGTGCCTTTCTTTTAGATCTGCCAAGCACATCTTGGCCGCTGCCAGCCACAACACCACTGTCCCTGACAGCTTCTCCCTGTGCTGCCTGCTCTGGGGCCATCAAGCAAGGGTCGTATTGGACCACAGTCGATGGACAGAGCCCATGAGAGCTGCCAATGATGGGATACTGGCCAAGCACCACAGGGAAAGACATCCTGGAGCGGGTGGATCTGCTCTTAACACCAGCCCAGAGAAGCTTCTGGATTCTTGACAGCTGTGGCATTATGTTACTGCAGAGTGTGAAACAGTCCCTGCCACGCTACCTGCTCCTGTAAACCCACCTGCGGGGCGTCCTCCCCAGGATGCCCATGACCCAGGCCGCAGTCAAGAGGATGGTGAAAAAAATGTAATGATTACCTGTCCACCTCAGTGATGGCTCCTTCATTAATTTATTTGGCTGTTAATTTACCACCACAGACAAATGCTGGCACTAAGACCGCACTCAGTCAGCTGTATAAGGAAATAAGCAAACAGGAAACCACACACCGAGGCGGCGCTTCTAGTGGCCAGAGACTTTAAAGCAGGGAAACTTAAATCAGTTCTACCAAATTTCTATCAACATGTTAAATGTGCAACCAGAGGGGGAAATAATTCCAGATCACCTGTACTCCACACACAGAGACGCGTACAAGGCTCTCCCTCGCCCTCCATTTGGTAAATCCGACCACAACTCTATCCTCCTGATTGCCGCTAACAAGCAAAAATTAAAGCAGGAAGCACCAGTGACTCGGTCCATAAAAAAGTGGTCAGATGAAGCAGATGCTAAACTACAGGAATGTTTTGCTATCAGACTGGAACATTTTCCGGGATTCTTCCGGTGGCATTGAGGAATAGACCACATCCGTCACTGGCTTTATCAATAAGTGCATCGAGGACGTCGTCCCCACAGTGACTGTACGTACATACCCCAACCAGAAGCCATGGATTACAGGAAACATTTGCACTGAGCTAAAGGCTAGAGCTGCTGCTTTCAAGGTGCGGGACTCTAACCCGGAAGCTTACAAGAAATCCTGCTATGCCCTGCGATGACCCATCAAACCGGCAAAGGTTCAATACAGGACAAAGATTGAATCATACTACACCGGCTCCAACGCTCGTCTTATGTGGCAGGGCTTGCAAACTATTACAGACTACAAACGGAAGCACAGCCGCGAGCTGCCCAGTGACACGAGCCTACCAGATGAGCTAAATCATGCATGAGAGCATCAGCTGTTCCGGACGACTGTTCCGGACGACTGTGTGATCACGCTCTCCGTAGCAGATGTAAGACCTTTAAACAGGTCAACATACACAAGGCTGTGGGGCCAGGCAGATTACCAGGACATGTGCTCCGGCATGTGCTGACCAACTGGCAGGTGCCTTCACTGACATTTTCAACATGTCCCTGATTGTGTCTGTAATACCAACATGTTTCAAGCAGACCACCATAGTCCCTGTGCCCAAGAACACAAAGACCTGCACGTCCTGGTAATCCTCCCTCTGCAACTGGATCCTGGACTTCCTGACGGGCTGCCTCCAGGGGGTGAGGATAGGTAGCAACATCTGCCACGCTGATCCTCAACACTGGAGCTCCCCATGGGTGCGTGCTCAGTCCCCTCCTGTACTCCCTGTTCACCCACGACTGCATGGCCAGGCACGACTCCAACACCATCATTAAGTTTGCAGAGACCTGACAACAGTGGTACAAAGGCCTGATCACCGACAAGCAGGTTGATGAGACACAAACTAACCTCGCTACTTTTATAGCCTCACTTCTGTTTATAGACTCTTTTTACTGTCGTTTTATTTCTTTACCTACCTATTGTTCACCTAATACCTTTCTTGCACTATTGGTTAGAGCCTGTAAGTAAGCATTTCACTGTATTCGGCGCACGTGACAAATAAACTTTGATTTGATTTTATCAGACCAGAGAGGTAAAGTACTCTACCTGCTCTAAAAAAAGCCAGACTTACAAAGCAGAAGGCCTCACTGCCACTGCCTTCTTTCAAGGGGAGCTGGAGGCCTCTAAGGCGTCCGCATAGCCAAAACAGTTTGGAAGATTATGTGCATATATTACAACGTTTTGTGGTGTTTTTCTTAGTTTTGGACTTCGATTAAGGCTTTTTTGATTGTTCAAGCAATTTTTCTTGAGGCAAGCCGAAGTCCGTACCCAAAGTCTACACCCCTTCGTCGGTGATTGGTAAACAGTAGGGATTCTTCAGTAAAGTCTTTGTTGTCATTCAATGAGAAACGACTTGTTTTCATGCACATAATTTTTCTTTTAGAAATACTGCACCAAACATCTTAGTTTGATAAAAAGTAAAGATAATTGACAGATTTCTTGAGTTATCTTAGATTAATTCTGACTATTTTGAGGAAGTGTATACTGGCCACGGCATCTCAAATTGGACAAACAGTAATGTTGACTATTTTTTTCTAGTTTTTTTAAGCAAATGTCTTAAGGGAGTACTCGAGTACTTTGAGTACTTCGTCTAGCCAACTTCGGCTGTCGGGAACTGAAGCATGCTGAGGCCTTAAGTAGAGGGAGGCAGTGAGGAAGCAGGGATACAAACTGGTGAAGGCCCAAAAAGGTGACAAACTGGTGAAGGCCGAAAAAGGTGACACAAAATGGTGAAGGCCCAAAAAGGTGACACAAAATGTGCATATAGTTTGCAAATTTTCCCGAAAATAATCAGAAGACTATACATATTTTAACAATCTTAATACTCTGGAAACATGTTTATGGTAGGCCAGCATTGCTTATTTGATTACGTGGGTGGGTGGAATTTAATTCACCGAAGTGTATTGTGCCACACTACAACGTGTTGCTGTACTAATGAGCGGCATGATTTTCCATGTCTGAAGTGGGCCTATAGGCCTATTTATTTGGCAAGACAGCTGTGCATGGCTGCATCTCGCTGTGTTTTGGTTCTCCATTCACCTTTTATGGGGTGTGGTCACTGTTAATGTACTGTAACTAGCCTAAATATACATTGTGTCATAGCTTTATTTAGTTTACTAGGCCCACTTGTTGCTGCTGATTTGTTCTGCTTGCATTCATTCGTTCGCATTCCAGTTGTGTTGATATTCTAAGCAAAACTGCTATTCAGTATTTTTGTTTGCGTGCATGAATAACTAGGCTACTCCTTTCAAGCATTTAGTTTTGCATTATTTTGGTAAGACAGCTGTGTGTACCGCTTCTTTCAAAGGGTAATTCACTTATTACAAACAGCCTATCTATCTTGTAGCCTATATTCATTACCAAAACAAGCCTTGCTTTAGTGTATATCCAATTACATATTATTTGTGACATCTGCAGAATACAACATGTAGACCTTAATGTGAAATGCTTACTTATACAAACCCTTAACTATTTCCTGAGCTGCATTGTTGGCTAAGAAAATATTTACTAAATCAAATAAAAACAAACACAATAACATAATGAGGCTATATACAGGGGCTACCGGTACCGAGTCGGTGTGCAGGTTAATCGAGGTCATTTGTACATGTAGGTAGGGGTAAAGTGACTATGGATAGATAATAAACAGCCAACAGCCAGTAGCAGCAGTGTAAAAAGGGGGGGGGGGTCAATGTAAATAGTCAGGGTGGCCATTTGATTAATTGTTCATCAGTCTTTTGGCTTGGGGGTAAAAGCTGTTAAGGAGTCTTTTGGACCTAGACTTGACGCTCCGTTACCACTTGCCGTGCTGTAGCAGAGAGAACAGTCTACGACTAGGGTGACCCTTGGCCCCAAGATGTACTGGGCCGTATGCACTACCTTCTGTACTGCCTTAGGGGCGAAAGCCGAGCAGTTGCCATACCATGTGGTAATGCAAACGGTCAGGATGCTCTCGATGGTGCAGCTGGTGACCTTTTTGAGGATCTGGGGACCCATGCCGAATCTTTTCAGTCTCCTGAAGGGGAAAATGTATTGTCGTGCCCTCTTCACGACTGTCTTGGTGTGTTTGGAACATGACAGTATGTTAGTGTTGTGGACAACAAGGAACTTGAAACTCTCAACCCTCTCCATTACAGCCCCATCTGATCTGAAAGGGTGTGTGTTCGGGAATCCTTTTCCTGTTGTCCATGATCAGCTCCTTTGTCTTGATCACATCGAGGGAGAGGTTCTTGTCCTTGCACCACACGGTCAGGTCTCTGACCTCCTCCCTAAAGGCTGTCTTATTGTCAGTGATCAGGCCTACCACTGTTGTGTCGTCTGCAAACTTAATGGTGTTGGAGTCGTGCTTGGCCATGGGTGAATAGGGAGTACAGGAGGGGACTGAGCACGCACCCGAGGTACCCCCGTGTTGAGGATCATGGAAGCAAATATGTTGTTATCTACCCTTACCACCTGGGGGCAGCCCATCAGGAAGTCCATGATCCAGTTGCAGAGGGAGGTGTTTAATAGGGTTCTTAGCTTAGTGATGAGTTTTAGAATGAACCATTGCATATCTGTTCAAAATGTTGTATCAAGACTGCCAAATTGGTTAAATCCTTTTAAGTTCACAATTGTGCACTCTCCTAAAACAATAGCATGACATCCTCTCTCTGTAAATTGGACAGTGCAGTTAGATTAACAATAATTTAAACTTTCTGCCAATATCATATGTAAACTCAGAAAAAAAAAGTACTTTTTCAGGACCCTGTCTTTCAAAGATAATTCGTAAAAATCCAAATAACTTCACAGATCTTCATTGTAAAGGGTTTAAACACTGTGTCCCATTGGTTGTTCAATGAACCATAAACAATAAATGACATGCACCTGTGGAATGGTCGTTAAAACACTAAAATTAACCTCAAAGTAAAACAATTAACTATCCAAGTTTGTTGCATGAAGAAATAGGTTTTGATCATGAAGCATAGTGTCTTCGGAAAGTATTCAGACCCCTTGACTTGTTCTACAATTTGTTACTTTACAGTACCAAAACATTTCTGCAGCAGTGAAGGTCCCCAAGAACACAGTGGCCTCCATCATTCTTAAATGGGAGAAGTTTGGAACTATCAAGACTCTTCCTAGAGCTGGCCGCCTGGCCAAACTGAGCAATTGGCGGAGAAGGGCCCAGGGTAAGGGAGATGGCCAAGAAGCCGATGGTCACTCTGACAGAGCTCCAGAGTTCCTCTGTGGAAATGTGAGAACCTTCCAGAAGGACAACCATCTCTGCAGCACTCCACCAATACGTTGAGTTTTGGCCACGAGAGAAAAATGCAACCAATCATAAGGTGATATTTTTGTCTTAAAATAATGTTATACTGTGCTATTATATTTGGTTCTGTTATGTAGAATTCTATCATCATGTGATCTTGCAGACATTGATTCAGCTTTGATCTAACTTGTTTAAACGAGCGCCATTCATCACTGACATTCACCGGAGTAGCTTGTTCTCTGGGAAGCCGAATGAGTAGAGCATCCCGTACATGGGCAGAAGCTTCGGGATCTGTGCAATCCACAAAGATGAAATTGCATTGAATCTAATTAATCAAATCCATTGATTTACTGGGGTGCAGATAAATCAATTATTCAAGAATCGATGGGTAAATATCACAAATTAAAATTACCTTCGAACAATTTCCCAAATCCAGTCTGTAGCTTTAATAAATTAATGGTTAATATTGTATATAAAGGCCAAAAACAATGACTGATGCAAACCCAATGTGGAAATATTGAAAACCTCTTCAAAAGATGCACACACAAAAGCCAGCAGTAAATAAAAGAATGATTTAATAGAATTTGAATATTTTCCTTTCAAAAAGCCATATTTTAAACATAAATTAGGCTTTAAGTCCCAACCTACATACATACAGCACAACAGCAGTTGAACCTCCATCACTGCAGTGAGAAAGACAGGCAAACAGACAAATTGTCCTCTGGCCAAGTCCAAGTCTTGCCTCGAGTCAAAAGGGGGTAAGCCCCAAAAATAGACTCTATCTACAGGCAAGCACCAACTAAACTGGAGGCGGTAGCATACCAGAATACATAAGAAAAAAAACTGTAATATTAGGATAGGCACAATGAGAATCGCTATGCAAAAAAAACATGGGGGAGGAGAAATAAAATCACAGCACATCCATCTGGTGACATTGTTCTTTACATGAATGGAGCATTTGGGGAAGGAAAGACAGAAAGCTTGTTTCACAGAGAATCCACGAAGGGAGAGGAACTAAGTAAGGGTACATCTCGATAGTCTAAAATGGCCTCATCTCCCCTTCATCTGCACTCATGTGAAAGCACAATATGGTAGACTAGAGGACACCTACTGAGGCAATAGCTGTCTGTCTTGCTGTTCCACACCAGTGCAGATAAATAGAACGAGACAATCCGGAGCCACTTTTACTACTGCAAATTAACGAAGCTCATTTAAGAACATCCGGGATGTGGCTCGTACCAAAGGGAAACTCACCTCAGCGGCGATAGACCGCAAACGCCACAAAGCTAAAGAAAATGGTGATGCCCACCAGTGACGCGGTGGCGGGCGCGGTGAAGAATTGACGGTACTGTATCTGGAAGTACCAGAGCACAGACAGCATGAGCACAAACAGGGGCACCATGAGGCTGCCCACGTTGAGGGCCACGTGGACCTGGTCGGCAGCCCGGGCCCCTGCTGGTGCTGCCCTGGTGGCGTGCTGGGAGATGTGGCAGTGCAAGACGCAGTTGTCAGACAGGTTTAACGAGGCCAGTGTCTGGCCATCATCCTGTAGCAGCTGGCCCTGGTAGATGAGGCGCACCTGGTGCTCTTGACCGGCGAAGTAGGTCCTGAAGTGGGGTTGGGGAGAAAGGACAAAGGTTACATCAGAGTTAGGTAGTTTTCTGCTGGCTGCCATTACTCTCATATTGTGGTTAACCTCCGGGAAGACCACATGCAACATGTGGACATCTGCCGAGAGTGGTCTCAGACCAGATGATCGAGCAGATGTCATGAACTATATGTTGGAATGTATGCTTTATATGACGAGTTTAAGTAAGAAATTGCATGAATGTTGGCTATTATACTGGACACTCACAGCTGTCCCCCAGTGTTTATGAAGTTAACATCTCAATTAAATAATACAGACCACACTGAAGTGTCCTGGGATTTATTTGCGAGTTCTAAAGTCATGTAAGAAAGAAAGACGATTGCAACTGTAATGTAACAACATCCATGTTTTTTTGTGTGTTTTTTTTAAAAATGTTTTTGTAATACATGCACCTCACATCATCTTGAAACGCTCTGTAAAGCTAACTTCCATCAAGGTTTTATTTGGTCTCCAATTGAATTGGTGGTATAGGCACATGTATATTTTATTACAAATCTCAAATTTGTGTCTACATTCAACTGGTTATGGTTAATTGTGATATACACTGATTGTACAAAACATTATGAAGACCTGCTCTTCCCATGACATACTGACCAGGTGAAAGCTATGATCCCTTATTGATGGCTCTTGTTAAATCCACTTCAATCACTGTACATGAAGGGGAGGAGACAGGTTAAAGACTGACCAGGTGAATCCAGGTGAAAGCTATGGTCCCTTATTGATGGCTCTTGTTAAATCCACTTCAATCACTGTACATGAAGGATTTTTAAGCCTTGAGACAATAATTGAGACATGGATTGTGTATGTGTGTAATTCAGAGAGTGAATGGCCAAGACAAGTGCCTTTCAACGGGGTATAGAAGTAGGTGCCAGGCGCACCAGTTTGTGTCAAGAACTGCAACACTGCTGGGTTTGCGCTCAACATTTTGAGAACGGTCCACCACCAAAAGGACATCCAGCCAACTTGACACAAATGTGGGACACAACATGGTCCAACATCCCTGTGGAACACTTTCAACACTCATGCTCGGAAGGTGTTCTTAATGTTTTGTACACTCAGTGTATGTAAAGAGTACAAATTCCCCTATTTGGGTGTGGTGCCTGGCCTTAGCCTAACGCAGTATATTATTCAGGCTACCCTAAAGTACTTTACCTTCTGCTGAAATGATAATAATAATAATAATATAAAAAATGTTCCAGGCGACAACAAATGTCTATTTCAGACTCAGTCCCATCCACAACAACAAAGGGTGTAACTTCCATAACCGTTGTTTTTTTATCTCTCCAAGGTAATATTGAAAATAACAATATTTTCAAATGTACGATTTTTTTGTGTTCAGTAGAGCCTTCCTTTTGAAATGGCTAACCATGTTTTTACCCTTATGCTAATATGTTTAATCTCCCCCAAAAAAGCTTGGCCATTCACATCCATAAAGTCTGTTTTTTGGGGTATACTCCCTCACCAAGGGGGACTATAGAAACACACACCAAACATTGAATGTATGTTCTGTTTGGCCATTCTCTGAGATATTAAAGTTGTGATATTGCATGGGGGTGTCACATCCAGAATGCTAGAATTGCCCTTATATTTTAGGTTCTGCTGTGGTAGGATAGTTCATTCGGCCCAAATCTATGGATTTCACATGACTGGGAATACAGATATGCATCTGTTGGTCAAATATACCATAAAAAAAAAAAAAAAAGTAGGGGCGTGGATCAGAAAACCAGTCAGTATCTGGTGTGACTATTTGCCTCACGCAGTGTGACGTCTCCTTCATATAGAGCTGATCAGGCTGTTGATTGTGGCTAGATGTTCCACTCCTGTTCAATGGCTGTGCGAAGTTGCTGGATATTGGCGGGAACTGGACACGCTGTCGTACATGTCAATCCAGAGCATCCCAAACATGCTCAATGGGTGACATGCACGCAATGGAAGAACTGGGACATTTTCAGCTTCTTAGGAATTGTGTACAGATCCTTGCAACATGGGACCGTGCATTATCATGCTGAAACATGAGGTGATGGAGGTGGAAGAATGGCACAACAATGGGCCTCAGGATCTCATCACGGTATCTCCGTGCATTCAAATTTTTAAATCGATAAAATGCTATTGTGTTTCTTGACCGTAGCATATGCCTGCCCATACCATAACCCCACCGCTTGCCCACACTACGCCATACACGCTTGTCTGCAATCTGACTGGTACTCTGGCAACAGGTTTGGTAGGCATTCATGCAGTCAGCATGCCAATTGCACACTCCTCACAACTTGGCATTGTGTGAGAAAACATCACATTTTAAAAGGGCCTTTTATTGTCTCCAGCACAAGCTGCCACACCTGTCAGGTGGATGGATTATCTTGGCAAAGGAGAAATGCTCAGCAATGGACATAAACAAATTTGTGCACAAAATAGGTGAGTTAACTTTTTGTGTGCATGGAAAACTTCTGGGATCTTTTATTTCAGCTCATGAATACTTTACATGTTTCGTTTATATAATTGTTCAGTATAAGTTCATGAGACATTTATAAGTTCTATTCCTCAAGAACCACTACTTATTTGGACAGAGAAGCTAAAACTTTACATTTTGCTCCAGCATTTTCTATTTGATATACAATGTTTTATATGACGTGACAGTACGTCACCTTTTATTTCAGGGTATTTTATCTGATTTACTGTTTAGAAATTAAATCACTTTATGTATCTAGTCCCCACATTTGAAGGGGTCATAAGTGTTTGGACAAATTCACTTAGTGTATTCAATTTTGTCAAAAGATTATTTGATTCCGTATTCCTAGCACGCAATGACTACATCAAGCTTGTGACTACAAACTTGTTGGATGCATTTGCAATTTGTTTTGGTCGTGTTTGGAATTGTTGTGCCCAATAGAAATGAATCGTTAAGTAATCTAGTGTCATTTTGGAGTTAGTTTTATTGTAAATAAGAAAATAATATGTTTGAGCACTTCTAGATTAATGTGGATGCTACCACGGTTATGGATGATCATGAATAAATCATGTATAATGATGAAACTCAGACGCACAGTTACAGATGCAAAGAGCACGCCCCCAAAACTATTTTTCCTGGGATAATTATTCCCCGTAACTTTCTATAGTAAAATAGGGTCTGAGCTATAACATATGCAAAACTTTTTTATTTGAGTTTTTGGATAATTTACATTTACAACGCATTTGAAAAGTATTCAGGCCCCTTGATGTGCATTTTGTTGCGCATTTTGTTACATTACATTATTCTAAAATGGATTAAATAGTCCCTGTCCCCCCATTGACACACAATACCTCATAAAAAAGCAAAAACTGTTTAGATATTTTTGCAAATGTATTAAAAACAAAAACTGAAATAATACATGTAATAAAAGTATTCAGACCCTTTACGCAGTACTTTGTTGAAGCACCGTTGGCAGCGATTACAGCCTCTAGTCTTCTTGGGTATGACGCTACAAGCTTCTCACACTTGTATTTGATGGGTTTGTCCCATTCCTCTCTGGAAATCCACTCCAGCTCTGCCAGGTTGGATGGGGAGCATCGCGGCACAGCTATTTTCAGGTCTCTCCAGAAATGTTCGATCGGGTTCAAGTCCGGGCTCTGGCTGGGACACTCAAGGACATTCAGAGACTTGTCCCGAAGCCACTCCTGTTTTGTCTTGGCTGTGTGCTTAGGGTTGTTGTCCTGTTGGAAGGTGAACCTTTGCCCCAGTCTGAGGACCTGAGCACTCTGAGCAGGTTTTCATCAAGGATCGATCTGTACTTTGCACTATTCATCTTACCCTCTATCCTGACTAGTCTCCCAGTCCCTGCCGCTGAAAAACATTCCCACAGCATGACGCTACCACCACGCTTCACAGTAGGGATGGTGCCAGGGTTCCTCCAGACATGATGCTTGGCATTCCGGCCAAAGAGTTTAATTTTGGTTTCATCAGAAAAGAGAATCTGTTTTTTTCATGGTCAGAGTCCTTTAGGTGCCTTTTGGCAAACTCCAAGCGGTCTGTCATGCATTTTACTGAGGAGTGGCTTCCGTCTGGCCACTATCATAAAGGCCTGATTGGTGGAGTGCTGCAGAGATGGTTGTCCTTCTGGAAGGTTCTCCACAGAAGAACTCTGGAGCTCTGTCAGAGTGACCATTGTGTCTTGGTCACCGCCCTAACCAATGTCTTTCTCCCCCGATGCGCAGTTTGGCCGGGCGGCCAGCTCTAGGAAGAGTCTTGGTGGTTCCAAACAGGTGTGTGCCTTTCCAAATCATGTCCAATTAATTGAATTTACCACAGATGGACTCCAATCAAGTTGGAGAAACATCACAAGGATGATCAATGGAAACAGGATACACCTGAGCTCAATTTTGATTCTCATAGCAAAGGGACTGAATACTTATGTAAATGTGATTTTTTTTTTTTTTTTACAGGGGGGGGTCATTAAATTTGCAGAAGGGTCAACTTTGAGAACCTCCATCTCCTTAATATTTTGTAAATCAGGTCCAAAACGTCTCTTTCTGACCTCTTCTACCATGGGCAAACATGTATGGAAGGTTTTGTTCAAATCAAATCAAAGTGAGGTAAAAGAGTGATTGAATTCATATAGAACATCCCTTAGTATATGCCATTTAGCAGACGCTTTTATCCAAAGCGACTTACAGTCATGTGTGCATACATTCTACGTATGGGTGGTCCCGGGAATCGAACCCACTACCCTGGCGTTACAAGCGCCTTAGTAAACCCTAACCCTACAACATAAACAATGGTTTCCCACTTTGAAATAAGCTACATAGTTAAGGGCACCACATTATAAATTGTACACAATCTTCAAATGAGACTCAGCAGTATGTTGCCACAAGCAGCAGTATTTTTTTATTTGGAAATACACTTTCGTGTTTTGGATATTTTCAAATACACAGCCCAAACCAACTAGTCTTCTTCAAATAGACGTAGTTGTAAATGCCTGCCAATATCTTCTAAATGCATTTAATACTAAATTAAATATAGATGTATTTTCAAATAACCTAATCTAAATGGTTTTTGCCAAATGTACTTGAAAATAATTTAAATATAGTTCTATGAACGCAGGTCTGATTGATACACACCCACCCCTTCACCTCTGCCAGCCTCAATAGTGGTCGGCACCAGTGTGAATCTATGTAAACACACTACCCAAATCTTAACCATAGGGATTATATTCAAACAATCTTACTACAACCCACAAATCCCTAGTTTCTGCCTAAGTATTTGGAAAACGATTAAGTCGATTCCCTTGATGCTATAGGTCAGCCTAAAAAGCATCCTGAAACACCTTGCCATGTGTGTCACCATCCCCAAGGTCTATAAGGAGAGACAGAATGCTGTGAGAAGGCTCTGTTAAGAATGAGTTAGCCTTGGACTTGGTTAATCCCTGCAAGTCTCTGCATAAATGTTCAATCACATTAAAAAATTAAAATACATTTAAACTTGCAGATAGACCCTGAAAGAATAGGAGGAAGTGTAGGTCTACTTGAAAGCTGCCCTCTTAACTAAGAGGCAAACCAAATTGAATGTGTCTCAAGTGTTCATATGAATGAATAGGTCAAATGCAATAGATAGATACAAACCTCAAAAGAATAGGTACCTTTTGATGTAACCAATGGTGTCCTCAGGCTTGACCTGGGCCATCCTCTCTGTGTCGTTGAGGAACTTAAGACGCAAGACCATGTTCCTCTCGGCAGCGGCAGTAGTATCCACATCAGGGAAGTGGCTGTCACTTGAGGCACTGTCTAGTGGAGTCGGGGTGGGGAAAGAAGGGGAAGGAGAGGGGCCGGCTCCAGCCTGGCCACCTCCGACGCCCTCTCGGTGTCTCACACCATCCCTCCTGAAGCCCGACCCCTCTTCTTCCAGAAGGCTGCTCTCTCCACCTGCCCCCTCTACTCCCCTTTCTCCACCCACCTCAGGAATCTGTCCTCCGGCCTCTGCCTTGCCTTCCTCCCCCAAAGGTGGGGTCAGGCTGACCAGAGTGGTTGTGGTAGGTGGCAACTCCGAACTGTCGCTGTCATTGGTGGTGATGTTATTGGGAGCCGGGTGCGGATCAGAGGGGGCGGTCCGGAGCTGGAGGGAGGCAGAGACTGAAGAGGAGGAGGATGAGGTAGGGGGTGTTGTGAAGAGGTTTTCGGGGGGCTCGGCCGTGTGCGTGGAGGCCCAGGCAATCACCAGTACCAGCAGCAGGAGGACCGCCCCAAAGAGCAGGGTGACCTCGTCCCCCACCCCCTCGATTAGAGCCATACCCAGGCCGGGGGTCCCACACTAAGGCAAGGTTTGACTAGGCACCTGGAACAAAGGGGGAGGGAGAAAAAGGATTTGGTTGGGGCTCAGTCTAACACATACTCAAATGGTTTGCCTAGCCAGAGCTTAGTCAAATATGACATTCATGTAGGCAACATTCTGAGGTGTTCAGTTCTTACGGCACAAAGTCTACTCAATTATGGATTGTTAAAATCATAAATAAAAACCATGTTTCAAAACAGAAATTGCACTATTCAGCACATTTCTCCATGACATCCGAAAAATAGGAGCATCTAAGATAGATTGGTCTGACTGCGTACTGCAAGAGGAAGTTGAATTGAGTTCTTGAGCTGCAATGATTGTAGGGGGCATGGTAGTGGCTGTGGCCAACATTTGTAAAGGCCCTCTTGGTCACAGAGACAATATTTTGCTTTTTAAAGCAATGATACACTTTTTGTCTTGGGGCTGAGAAAACATTTCAGCTTTAAAGCTAATTTCTTGATATTCTTTGTCATTGTGACATGGCTTCATCCGTCTTCTTATACTATCTGAGCGACTCAAAACATTTTAACAATTGCGGCCACATGCCACGACATTTTATGAATTTTAGATTGTCTCCAACTGTCTAGTTTTTAATTTGTGACTGTTAGTTCTCCAAGATTCTTAGTCAAAAACATTCTTTGTTTTTAGTCATTTCAGTTTACACTGACAATGTTTACCATCAAGAAATATAAAACAATACATGAAGTTTTTTGCTTATTTTTTTGGAGTGGCGGTATCTAGATTGTCAAACTGACCTTGTGCCATCACGGGCCATCCCACCAGACAGGTGTACCATATCAAGAAACTGATTAAACATCACGATCATTACACAGGTGCAACTTGTTCTGGGGATAATAAAAGGGCACTCTAAAATGTCCAGTTCAGTTTTGTCGCAACATAACGACACAGATGTCTCAAGTTGAGGGAGCGTGCAATTGGCATGCTGACTGCAGGAATGTCCACCAGAGCTGTTGCCAGAGAATGTAATGTTAATTTCTCTACCATAAGACGCCTCAAACGTCTTTTACGAATCAAATCAAATGTTATTGTTCACATACACATGGTTAGCAGATGTTAATGCGAGTGTAGCAAAATGCGTGTGCTTCTAGTTCCGACCGTGCAGTAATATCTAACAATTTTACAACAATTACCTTATACACACAAGTGTAAAGAGAAGAATAAGAATATGTACATATAAATATATGGATGAGCGATGGCCGAACAGCATAGGCAAGATGCAGTAGATGGTATCGAGTACAGTATATACATATAAGATGAATAATGTAGGGCATATTAACATATAAAGTGGCATTTTTAAAGAGGCTAGTGATACATTTATTACATTCCATTTT
The DNA here is from genome assembly GCF_023373465.1 of Oncorhynchus keta. Lineage (NCBI taxonomy): Eukaryota > Metazoa > Chordata > Actinopteri > Salmoniformes > Salmonidae > Oncorhynchus > Oncorhynchus keta. The sequence continues at coordinate 48,490,183 of NC_068443.1, forward strand.
TAATTATTAAAGTGGCTAGAGATGAGTCCGTATGTTGGCAGCAGCCACTCACTGTTAGTGATGGCTGTTTATCAGTCTGATGGCCTTGAGATAAAAGCTGTTTTTCAGTCTCTCGGTCCCTGCTTTGATGCACCTGTACCGACCTCGCCTTCTGGATGATAGCGGGGTGAACAGGCAGTGGCTCGGGTGGTTGTTGTCCTTGATGATCATTTTGGCCTTTCTGTGACATCGGGTGTTGTAGGAGGGTAGATCGTTTGCCCCCGGTGATGCGTTGTGCAGACCTCACTACCCTCTGGAGAGCCTTGCGGTTGTGGGCGGTGCCATTGCCGTACCAGGCGGCGATACAGCCCGACAGGATGCCCTCGATTGTGCATCCGTAAAAGTTTGTGAGTGTTTTAGGTGGCAAGCCAAATTTCTTCAGCCTCCTGAGGTTGCGCCTTCTTCATCATAATGTCTGTGTGGGTGGACCATTTCATTTTGTCCGTGATGTGTATGCCGAGGAACTTGAAACTTTCCAACTCCTCCACTACTGTCCCATCGATGTGGATAGGGGGGTGCACACTCTGCTGTTTCCTGAAGTCCACAATCATCTCCTTTGTTTTGTTGACGTTGAGTGTGAGGTTATTTTCATGACACCACACTCCGAGTGCCCTCACCTCCGCCCTGTAGGCCGTCTCGTCATTGTTGGTAATCAAGCCTACCACTGTAATGTCGTCTGCAAACTTGATGATTGATTTGGAGGCGTGCATGGCCACGCAGTCATGGGTGAACAGGGAGTACAGGAGAGGGCTGAGAACAAACCCTTGTGGGGCCCCAATGTTGAGGATCAACGGGGTGGAGATGTTTCCTACCCTCACCACCTGGGGGCGGCCTGTCTGAAAGTCCAGGACCCAGTTGCACAGGGCGGGGTCGAGACCCAGGGTCTGGAGTTTAATGACGAATTTGGAAGGTATAATGGTGTTAAATGCTGAGCTGTAATCGATGAACAGCATTCTTACTTATGGTTGAAGTTGGAAGTATACATACACCTGAGCTAAATACATTTAAACTAAGTTTAACAATTCCGGACATTTAATCCACGTAAAAAATTCCCTGTCTTAGGGCAGTGAGGATCACCACTTTATTTTAAGAATGTGAAATGTCAGAATAATAGTAGAGAGTGATTTATTTCAGCTTTAATTTTCTTTCATCACATTCCCAGTGTCAGAAGTTTACATACACTCAATTACTATTTGGTAGCATTGCCTTTAAAGTGTTTAACTTGGGTCAAATGTTTCAGGTAGCCTTCCACAAGCTTCCCACAATAAGTTGGGTGAATTTTGGCCCGTTCCTCCTGACAGAGCTGGTGTAACTGAGTCAGGTTTGTAGGCCTCCTTGCTCGCACACACTTTTTCAGTTCTGCCCACAGATTTTCTATAGGATTGAGGTCAGGGCTTTGTGATGGCCACTCCAATACCTTGACTTTGTTGTCCTTAAGCCATTTTGCGAGAACTTTAGAAGTATGCTTGGGGTCATTGTCCATTTGGAAGACCCATTTTCGACCAAGCTTTAACTTCCTGACTGACGTCTTGAGATGTTGCTTCAAAACATATTCACATAATTTTCCTACCTCATGATGCCATCTATTTTGTGAAGTGCACCAGTCCCTTCTGCAGCAAAGCACCCCCACAACATGATGCTGCCACCCCCGTGCTTCACGGTTGGGATGGTATTCTTCGGCTTGCAAGCCTCCCCCTTTTTCCTCCAAACATAAATGGTCATCATGGCCAAACAGTTCTATTTTTGTTTCAACAGACCTGAGGACATTTCTCCAAAATGTACGATCTTTGTCCCCATGTGCAGTTGCAAACCGTAGTCTGGCTTTTTTATGGCGGTTTTGGAGCAGTGGCTTCTTCCATGCGGAGCGGCCTTTCAGGTTATGTTGATATAGGACTCGTTTTACTGTGGATATAGATACTTTTGTACCTGTTTCCTCCAGCATCTTCACAAGGTCCTTTGCTGTTGTTCTGGGATTGATTTGCACTTTTTGCACCAAAGCACGTTAATCTCTAGGAGACAGAATACGTCTCCTTCCTGAGGTATGACAGCTGTGTATGACATGGTGGTTATAATTGTGTACTATTTTTTGTACAGATGAACATGGTACCTTCAGGCGTTTGGAAATTGCTCCCAAGAATGAACCAGACTTGTGAGGTCTACAATGATTTTTCTGAGGTTTTGTCTGATTTCTTTAGATTTTCCCATGATGTCAAGCAAAGAGGCACTGAGTTTGAAGGTAGGCCTTGAAATACATCCACATGTACACCTCCAATTGACTCAAATGATGTCAATTAGCCTATCAGAACCTTATAAAGCCATGACATTCTTTTCTGGAATTTTCTAAGCTGTTTAAAGGCACAGTCAACTTAGTGTATGTACACTTCTGACCCACTGGAATTGTGATAGTGAATTATAAGTGATATCTGTAAACAATTGTTGGAAAAATTACTTGTGTCATGGACAAAGTATATGTCCTAACCGACTTGCCAAATCTATAGTTTGTTAATAAGAAATTTGTGGAGTGGTTGTAAAACAAGTTTTAATGACTCCAACCTAAGTGTAGGTAAACTTCTTACTTCAACTGTAGATATTCCTCTTGTCCAGATGGGATAGTGCAGTGTGATTGCATCGTCTGTGGACCTACTGGGGCGGTAAGCAAATTGGAGTGGGTCTAGGGTGTCAGGTAGGGTGGAGGTGATATGTTCCTTGACTAGTCTCTCAAAGCACTTTATGATGACGGAAGTGAGTGCTACAGGGCGATAGTCATTTAGCTCAGTTTTAATCCGATTGGTGAGACCAGCATTGAACAGACCTGAGCACGGGCGTTTCTTGTTTTAGTTTCTGTCTGTAGGCTGGGAGCAACAAAATGGACATAAAAGTCGTGGTCAGATTGGTTTGAAAGGAGGGCGGGGAAGGGCTTTGTATGCATCGCGGAAGTTAGAGTAACAATGATAACAGAATTTTGCCAGCCCGGGTCGTGCAAAATCCCCAGCTACAATAAATGCAGCCTCAGGATATATGGTTTCCAGTTTACATAGAGTCCAATGAAGATCTTTCAGGGCCGTCGAGGTGTCTGCTTGGGGGGGATGTACACGACTGTGATTATAATCGAAGAAAATTCTCTTGGTAGATAATGCGGTCGGCATTTGATTGTAAGGGATTCTAGGTCAGGTGAACAAAAGGATGTAAGTTCCTGTATGTTGTTATGATCACACCATGACTCGTTAATCATAAGGCATACAGCCCCGCCCTTCTTCTTAATTAACAGAAAGATGTTTGTTTCTGTTGGAGCGATGCGTGAAGAAACCGGGTGGCTGTACCGACTCTGATAACGTATCCCGAGAGAGCCATGTTTCCGTGAAACAGAGAATGTTACAATCTCTGATGTCTCTCTGAAAGTCAACCTTTGCTCGGATTTCATCTATCTTGTTGTCAAGAGACTGGACATTGGCAAGTAGTATGCTTGGGAGCGATGCGCAATGTGACCGTCTACGGAGCCTGACTAGAAGACCGCTCTTGTCTTCCCCTCCTGCGGCGCCATTGTTTTGGGACGCCTACTGGGATTCGATCCATTGTTCTGGGTGGTGGTCCAAACAGAGGATCCGCTTCGGGAAAGTCCTATTCCTGTTCGTAATGTTGGTCATTTGCCGTTGCTCTTATATCCAATAGTACTTCCCGGCTGTATGTGATAAGACTTTATATTTCCTGGGGTAACACAGTGTAAGAAATAATACATACAAAAATAAAATACTGCATAGTTTCCTAAGAACGCGAAGTGAGGCGACCATCTCTGTCGGCGCCAGGTGTACCGTGTAAGAGAATTTAGCAGTACATTCAGACAGCCTAACAACCACAGACCATGTTTATAGCGTCGTGTGGGCTAGCGGTTTTCTGATGTCAACGTTGTAAACATGGTGGCAGTAGGGTTATGGTATGGCAGGGATAAGCTACAAACAATGAACACAATTGCATTTTATCAATTGGCAATTTCAATGCACAAAAATACCATTACGAGATACTGAGGTCAATTTTTTTTCTTGTACATATTTGTGACCAGTCATGTGAAATCCACAGATTAGGGCCTAATTTACTTATTTCAATTGACTGATTTCCTCATATGAACTCTAACTTAATTTAAAGTATTTTTACTCAGTGGTGTAAAGTTCTTATGTAGTACTTTCAAGTATTTTTATTTAAGTCTTTTTTGGGGTATATGTACTGTACTATTTATATTTTTGACAACTTTTACTTCACTTACATCCCTAAAGAAAATAATGTACGTTTTACTCCATTTTCCATGACACCCAAAAGTACTTGGAACATTTTGAATGCTTATCAGAACAGAACAATTGTCTAATTCACACACTTATCAAGAGAACATCCCTGGTCATCCCTACTGACTCTGATTTGGCAGACTCACTCAACACATGCTTATTTTATAAATGATGTCTGAGTGTTGGAGCCCCTGCCTATACGTAAATAAAAAATGATGGCATCTGGTTTGCTTTATATAAGGAATTGGAAATGACTTACTTTTGATACTTTAGCATATTTTAGAAATTACAACTACTTTCTGGTACTTAAGTATTAAAAACAAATACTTTTAGACTTTTACTCAAGTAGTAATTTATTGGGTGACTTTCCCTTTTACTAAAGTCATTTTCTATTAAAAAGTTATCTTTAATATTACTCAAGTAAAAGTAAAGATATACTTGCCCTTTGCCAAGCCATCATCGTAAATAAGAATTCGTTTTTAACTGACCTGCCTGGTAAAAAAAAAACATTAATAATAACTAAATTACTTGTCTTGTACATTCAGACAGTCAATGACAACTGTGGGGTCAAAAAGTCCTGCTATGTGGTGATCGGTCTCTCTGTGATCCTGAACGTAATGATAGGCTGGCAATAGGCTATTTATTGGTCAATATGTATTGGATACAAAGTAAGTAGTTAACTGACCTACCATAAATTCTGCATTAGTAGCTACCACCAACTAGTTAGTTAGTTGTAGTGAACAAGGTCGTGACTACACACTTCGAATAATTTACACTAGAAAGCTAACACAAACTATCTAACGTTAGTTTGCTAACAAGCCAGGCCTAGTTAGTTACCTAGCTACGTACGTTCACAAGTTCCTTAACCACTGGCTCTACGAGGGCAGTTGGTTAACTTTAACTTATCGCCTGCAAACTCGCTTAGCTAGCTTGTTAGCTACCTGCTGGCGACGATAGTGTTTAACTAGTACAGCAGCTAGTTACCTAGACTAGCAAGCATCCGCCTAGCCCTAACAGGTAGTCAGTCATTCGTCAAATATCCCAACAATTCAAGCCATAGTAGCTAGTTAACTATTAACTGTAGCGGCTCTAACGGCAAAAGATTAATCAACCAGAGTTTAACGTCAATCAAACGAACGACTAGTGTTACTACAACAATACTTCAACAAAATATATGCATAGTAGAACTTACTGTTAACATTTGAAATAGCATCATTGTAGCTAAATCATTATCCAATTTGATGTGCACTTCCTTACATCAGCATTTCGTCATCAACATTAAAAAAGTACTTCCGGGTCACGGAATATCAAAAGTTTTCAAAATAAAAGTGTGCATGTGTATATATTTAATTGTGTGTCTATATATATATATAATTATTATGTGTATACATGTGTGTGTATATATAAACAAAAAAACTGTCCAAACATTAACAATGATTCATATTTGTTCATATTTATGTGACATTTGCATTATTTGTGGGTTTTAAAACATTTTCCTAAGTTAAATAAATGCCCCCAATGCATTAGGCCTATCAATTACATGTTGGCTTAATGAGACAAAAATGTGTACATGTGGATGTAAAAGTGGGATTGGAAATACTCAGTAGGGTCTTCTTAACAGCTTCTACCCACAAGCCATAAGACTCCTGAATGGCTAATCAAATGGCTACCCAGACTATTTGCATTGTCCCCCCCCTTCTACACTGCGGCTGCTACTCTCTGTTATTATCACTTTAATAACTATACCTATAACTATATATGTACACATTACCTCAATTACCCGAACACCGGTGCACATGCACATCGACTCTACTGTACCAGTACCCCCTGCATTTCGCCCCGCTATTGTTATTTATTGCTGCTCTTTAATTATTTGTTATTCTTATCTCTTACTTTTTTTAAAAGGTATTTTCTTACAACTGCATAGTTGGTTAAGGACTTGTAAGTAAGCATTTCACTGTAAGGTCGACCTACACCTGTTGTATTCAGCGCATGTGACAAATAAGATTTGATTTGATCTATACTGAACAAAAATATAAATGCAACATGCAACAATTTCAACAATTTTACTAAGGTATAGTTCATGTAAGGAAATCAGCCAATTAAAAAAAAAATGTATTAGGCCCTAATCTATGGATTTCACATGAAGTGGGTGGGCCTGGGAGGGCAAAGGCTCACCCACTTGGGAAACTGACTCACCCACTGGGGAGCAAGGCCCAGCCAGTCAGAATGAGTTTCCCCACAAAAGGGCTTTATTACAGACAGAAATATTCTTCCGTTTCATGACTTATGCTAGAGAAATTCACATGAAATTCTCTGTCAACAGCTCTGGTGGACATTCCTTCTGTCATAAGCTCACGTAGTTGCTGTCACAAACTCCACACAGTTGTCACTGACTAGTTGGATATTAATTTAAAATCAAATCCAATTTGTCACATGCGCCAAATACAACAGGTATTACAGTGAAATGTAGGTATAGTTAAAGTGACTATGCATAGATAATAAACAGAGGAGCTGCAGCGTAAAAGGGGGGGGGGGTTGAAAATAGTCTGGGTAGCCATTTGGGGGTAGAAGCTGTTAAGAAGTTTTTGGGACCTAGACTTGGCGCACCGGTACTGCTTGCCTTGCGGTAGCAGAGAAAACAGTCATTGACTAGGGTGGCTGGAGTCTTTGACCATTTTTAGGGCCTTCCTCTGACACCGCCTGGTATAGAGGTCCTGGATGGCAAGAAACTTGGCCCCAGTGATGTACAAGGCCGTTCACACTACCCTCTGTAGTGCCTTCAGAGGCCGAGCAGTTGCCATACTAGGCAGTGATGTAACCAGTCAGGATGCTCTCGATCGTGCAGCTGTAGAACTTTTTGAGGATCTGAGGACCCATGCCAAATCTTTTCAGTCTCCTGTGGGGGAATTGTGAATCTGTGAAAATGATCATGAATGCCAAGCGTAAATAGCAGGTAGGCTAGGCCATGTCAATCCCTTATGAAGCTTAATAAGAATCATGGATTAACTCAAGGCATTTCCATGATTGTTATTTCAGTAGATTAACAACAAGGTTACATGTTTCAGGTCTGGTGTTGTAAGTAGAGAAGGAGAGCCTCCGGGTGAGCATGGACCAGTGGATTTTGAGTAGTGCTTCACGGATAGATTTGGCCTCATTTCTGTAGTTGGTTTTGTATAGACCCTTGTTTCTCTATAGTCCAGTGGTCCATTCAACTCTCCAGATATGACACAATATAGGAACACAGGGTTACTCATAGCTAAAAGGAATACTGATGACACATTCCTTTTCATGACCACTAGCATTGTTACATGTCTGAACTCTTTAGAGCCATAATTATACTGAACACGAAACAATTTCAAGGATTTTACTTAGTTACAGTTCATATGAGGAAGTCCATCGATTAAAATGAATTAATTAGGCCCTAATCTTTGGATTTCACATGTCAGGAAACAGTCTGGAAACACAGATATGCATGTTGGTCACAGATACGATACCTTGGGCCTTACAATGGGCCTTACAATGGGCCTAAGGATCTCCTCAAGGTATTTTTGATTTTTTTTGTGCATTTAAATTGCCACAATGGGTCATTCTGTTCACAACGCTGACAGCAAACCGCTCGGCCACACGACGCCGTACACATACATAGTGTTGGAGCCAAATTCCAATTTTCTTTATTTGTGCTATATTTATTGTTTTGCTCAATTTAGAAAAAAAAACATTATATGAATATAAGTATAAATATTGCATTATGGAGTATGATTGATTAACTCGTGTTTTTTTGGTTTTCTATGGTTATCATGGGTATGTAAAACCATTATGGAGCCTTTCCTGGGCACATTCCTTCTTTCCCCTTAACTATTTAGCAGTATGGGTCAACCTCAGTTCCCTCCGCTACACTAAGCAAGCTGATAGTAGTCTATACACTTTACATCCGATCGCTTTGACTCTGTTAATCGATGGAATATAGCCTATGAAATTACGGTTTGCTTGCATAATAAATGTTTATTTTTACATTATTGGAGTTTTGGACTCCCTGTTCTGTGGTTACTTTGGAAGCGCATCTGACTGCCCTGCATCACATACCTGTGGAGTTGAAATACAAATTGCCAAAAAACTATCGCTGGATGGAAGGCTGACGAATGGGTTATCAGCATGATCAAACATCGGATTGGAGGTAAAGATTTAATTTGAACAAAGGTGAAAAAGCGCTGATGCTCTACTGTATAAATTAAGAAGTGACGGAAGCTATTGTAACTCTCTGACTGTTTGATTTGTGCTACTCACTGTGGAGCGAGGGGAATGAAGTGCAGTTGCTCTTTGTATTGCTCAATCTGCTCGAATTTTGGTTACTCTTCGAGTTTAAATTGTGTGTGTCTTCTGATGTTTGGATTCGCGCTCTGAGTTGAGAACTGGCTGTGGAGCGGAGAGAAAATCGGTCGCTTTGCTGATTGGCTGTTGTGTCTGTTTTGAGGACTGTTGGGCTCATTCATTTAAGCTGTGACGTGCTAAAATGCGTTCATACTGTGCTGATGGTTGCAAATCAATGGAATTGAATGGGATTTATGTTCAGTGTTAGGTGCCTTTACAATGGAAACTGCAGAAATTGAAAGGATCTAGAAGTGCTAAGTTAGGTGCACTTACTAAAAAGATAAACGAGATCACACAGTTTATGGTGGAAATGTTGACTTGGTTGACACAAAGATGTGCACTGATTTCTCAAAGTTGTTTATTAAGGAGTTGCATGATCTCCATGTGTCCATACAATCTTTGTTACCTGCCGAGGAGGCAGGAAAGGATCCGGAAGAATGGTATGGCCCAAATGCATCAACACTGGGTTATTTTGCAACCACAGTGGACACATGGCTGGAAGAACCAGTGGCTGGAAGAACCAGTGGCTGGAAGAACCAGTGCTCAGCGGCTAACAAACCTGATGAGGAGATACTGCCAAGGGACAGTATCTAAAATGTCTCCTCAAAACATGGAAATGGATCACAACACAGCAGGCACTCTGTACAATCCACCACATCTTCTATCAGGCTCCATTTGGAGGCTGAAAAGGTTAAAGTTGAAGTATTGAAAAAAAGGGAACAAGCATCAGAGAAACAAGAGACTCAACTCGAAGCTGAAATATTGGCTAACAGTGCTGTCACGTGAACAGTCCCTTTCAGTGAATTGGCTACAAGAGGTATGTCACAAGTCCCCATAGCACACAACCAAACACCATGGGCTGACCTGGGATCCCTATTGTTCACCACGTCTGTGCTTACTGCACAGGGCCAGGGTCAAAGTAGTATGTTGTAACAAAGGGCTACCACCACATAGCTCTTGTTTCATCGTAGGTCAACTGACACACATGCGGAGCCTTTTTGAACATGCTATTGAAGTCAGTACCGAGAACAGCAAAGAGAGGTGTCACGAATCACGAATCCCGCCGAAGATGGTGCCGCTTCCTGTTTTTCCGGCGGTCGTCGTCGCCGGCCTACTAGCTGCCACCGATCCCCTTTTCTGTGTCATTTAGTTGCACCTGTTTTGTGTTTAGGTTTTGGTTGTGGGCTATTTAAACCCAGTAGGCGCGTCGGCTTTTGTGCGGGCTTGTTTTTCTGTTTATGGTGTGAGATTATTTTGTGGTATTACTTTTCCGATCAGTTTCGTCCTGTTTGTTTGGACTGGGTCTTTACGCACCCTTGTGTGTGTGGCGTGACCGTCTCTCTGTTTTTTTTGGAAAATAAAGATCCACATCTTTTGAACTACCCTGCTCTCTGCACCGGACTCCTCCACCCACTACTTATAGAAGCCGTGACAAGAGGCTGCACCTTTTGGAGCAATTCCACATGGGGCAACCCAGAGATCTAGTTGCCAACATTTGGTGGCTGACAGAGGTTCTGCAGAGGCCAAAAGGCTTCTGATAAAACACTTTCGAGATATTTATTTAACCAGGTAGGCCAGTTGAGAACAAGTTCTCATTTACAACTGCGACCTGGCCACGATGAAGCATTAACAGTTCGACACATACAACGACACAGAGTTACCCATGGAATAAACAAACATATAGTCAATAACACAATAGAAACGTCCATGTACAGTGTGTCTGCAAATGAGGTAAGATTAGGGAGAAAAGGCAATAAATAGGCTGTAGTGGCGAAATAATTCCAATTTAGGAATTAAACACTGGAGTGACAGATGTCACAAAGCAAAGACTTTTATAAATGACCTGGAGCCAATGGGTTTGGCGACGAATATGAAGCGAGGGCCAGCCAACGAGAGCATACAGATTGCAGTGGTGGGTAGTATATGAGGCTTTGGTGACAAAACGGATGGCACTGTGATAGACTGCATCCAATTTGCTGAGTAGAGTGTTGGAGGCTATTTTGCAAATGACATCGCCGAAGTCAAGAATCGGTAGGATAGTCAGTTTTACGAGGGTATGTTTGGCAGCATGAGTGAAGGATGCTTTGAGTGGACTGCCTTTTATCACCAGCTAGAAACAGACACCAACCCCCGGACCTTCTGGCAAAAAATCTAAACAATAAATGGAGACAAAACTAATAATATCATACCTGTGCTAAAGTAACAAGATCAAAGACAACAAAGCAAAAGCTATATTGTTTAGGAACCACCTACAAAATGTTAATTATTGTCCCAATGACCTTCTCTTTGACAAAGACTGGAAAAACATTGTCGATAGAGAAATACAGAAAACAATATATACAGTTGAAGTCGGACGTTTACATACACTTAGGTTGGAGTCACTGAAACTCGTTTTTCAAACACTCCACAAATTTCTTGTGAACAAACTATAGTTTTGGCAAGTCGGTTAGGACATCTACTTTGTGCATGACAAGTAATTTTTCCAACAACTGTTTACAGACAGATTATTTCACTTATAATTCACCGTGTCACAATTCCAGTGGGTCAGAAGTTTACATACACTAAGTTGATTGTGCCTTTAAACAGCTTGGAAAATGCCAGAAAATGATGTCATGGCTTTAGAAGCTTCTGATAGGCTAATTGACATAATTTGAGTCAATTGGAGGTGTACCTGTGGATGTATTTCAAGGCCTACCTTCAAACTCAGTGCCTCTTTGCTTGACATCATGGGTCAAATCAAAAGAAAATCAAAGACCTCAGGAAAAATAAATTGCACACCACCACAAATTTGGTTCATCCTTGGGAGCAATTTCCAAATGCCTGGAGGTACCATGTTCATCTGCACAAACAATAGTACACAAGTATAAACACCATGGGAGCATGCAGTCGTCATACCACTCAGGAAGGAGACGCGTTCTGTCTCCTAGAGATGAATGTACTTTGGTGCAAAAAGTGCAAATCAATCCCAGAAGATGCTGGAGGAAATGGGTACAAAAGTATCTATATCCACAGTAAAACGAGTCCTATATTGACATAACCTGAAAGGCCACTCAGCAACGAAGAAGCCACTGCTCCAAAACCGCCATAAAAAAGACAGACTATAGTTTGCAACTGCACATGGGGACAAAGATTGATTGAACTTCTTAGAGAAATGTCCTCTGGTCTGTTACAACTGTTTGGTTGTAATGACCATCATTATGTTTGGAGGAGAAAGGGGGAAGCTTGTAAGCCGAAGAATACCATCCCAACCGTGAAGCACAGGGGTGGTAACATCATGTTGTGGGGGTGCTTTGCTGCAGAAGGGACTGGTGCACTTCACAAAATAGATGGCATCATGAGGTAGGAAAATTATGTGGATATATATTGAAGCAATATCTCAAGACGTCAGTCAGGAAGTTAAAGCTTGGTTGCAAATGGGTCTTCCAAATGGACAATGACCCCAAGCATACTTCCGAATTTGTTGCAAAATGGCTTAAGGACAACAAAGTCAAGGTATTGGAGTGGCCATCACAAAGCCCTGACCTCAATCCTATAGAAAATGTGTGGGCAGAACTGAAAAAGCATGTGCGAGCAAGGAGGCCTACAAACCTGACTCAGTTACACCAGCTCTATCAGGAGGAATGGGCCAAAATTCACCCAATTTATCGTGGAAGTCTACCTGAAATGTTTGACCCAAGTTAAACAATTTAAAGGCAATATTACCAAATACTAATTGAGCGTATGTAAACTTTTGACCCACTGGGAATGTGATGAAAGAAATTAAAGCTGAAATAAATCACAATTCACATTCTTAAAATAAAGTGGTGATCCTAACTGACCTAAGACAGTGAATTTTTACCAGGATTAAATGTCAGGAATTGTGAAAAACGGAGTTTAAATGTAGTTAGCTAAGGTGTATGTAAACTTGTTTTGTTGTGTAGTGGCTTTGCTGGCATGCATTCCACATTGTTTTGTTTGCCCCATCAAGATTTACATGCTAAAATTGCCACTGGTGGCAAGGAATATGAACTAACAATAGAGCAAAACAACGCAATTATCACAACACATGGGTTGTAATATGGAGATTTTTTTCCTGGTGACCCACACACCACTACTCAAATCAAATCAAATGTTATTTGTCACGTAGACATGGTTAGCAGATGTTAATGCGAGTGTAGCGAAATGCTTGTGCTTCTAGTTCCGACCACGCAGTAATATCTAACAAGTAAACTAACCTAACAATTTCTCAACAACTATCTCATACACACAAGTGTAAAGAAATTAATAAGAATGTGTACATAAAAATACATGAATGAGCGATGGCCGAACGGCATAGGCAAGATGCAGTAGATGGTATAGAGTACAGTATATACATATGAGATGAGTAATGTAGGGTATATAAACTATATGAAGTGGCATTGTTTAAAGTGGCTAGTGATACATTTATTACATACATGATATGTTTATTACATAATTTTTTTAAATTATTAAAGTGGCTAGAGATGAGTCAGTATGTTGGCAGCAGCCACTCAATGTTATTGATGGCTGGTTAACAGTCTGATGGCCTTGAGATAGAAGCTGTTTTTCAGTCTCTCAACTCGGTCCCGCGTTGATACACCTGTACTGACCTCGCCTTCTGGATGATAGCGGGGTGAACAGGCGGTGGCTCGGGTGGTTGTTGTCCTTAATGATTTTTTTGGCCTTCCTGTGACATCAGGTGGTGTAGGTGTCCTGGAGTGCAGGTAGTTTGACCCCGGTGATGCGTTGTGCAGACCTCACTAACCTCTGGAGAGCCTTACAGTTGTGGGCGGAGCAGTTGTTGTACCAGGCAGTGATCTGTGTGGGTGGACCATTTCAGTTTGTCCGTGATGTGTACGCCGAGGAACTTCTCACCTTCTCCACTACTGTCCCGTCGATGTGGATACTGGGTTTCTCCCTCTGCTGTTTCCTGAAGTCAGATCATTTACTTTTGTTTAGTTGACATTGAGTGTGAGGTTATTTTCCTGACACCACACTCCGAGTGCCCTCACCTCCTCCCTGTAGGCGGTCTCGTCGTTGTTGGTAATCAAGCCTACCACTGTAGTGTCGTCTGCAAACTTGATGATTGAGTTGGAGGCGTGCATGGCCACGCAGTCATGGGTGAACAGGGAGTATAGGAGAGGGCTGAGATCGCACCCTTGTGGGGCCCCAGTGTTGAGGATCAGCTGGGTGGAGATGTTGTTACCTACCCTCACCACCTGGGGACGGCCTGTCAGGAAGTCCAGGACCCAGTTGCACAGGGCGGGTTCGAGACCCAGGGTCTTGAGCTTAATGACAAGTTTGAAGGGTACTATGGTGTTAAATGCTGAGCTGTAGTCGATGAACAGCATTCTTACATAGGTATTCCTCTGGGTTAGGGCAGTGTGAAGATGGGTTAGGGCAGTGTGATTGCGATTGCGTTGTCTCTGGACCTATTGGGGCGGTAAGCAAATTGGAGTGAGTCTAGGGTGTCAGGTAGGGTGGAGGTGATATGGTCTTTGACTAGTCTCTCAAAGCACTTCATGATGACGGAAGTGAGTGCTAAGGGGCTATAGTCATTTAGCTCAGTTACCTTTGCTTTTTTGGGAACAGGAACAATGGTGGCCTCCTTGAAGCATGTGGGAATAGCAGACTGGGATAAGGATCGATTGAATATGTCCGTAAACACGCCAACCAGCTGGTCTGCGCAGGCTCTGAGGACGCAGCTGGGGATGCCGTCTGGGCCGTCAGCCTTGCGAGGGTTAACACGTTTAAATGTTTTACTCACATTGACTGCAGTGAAGGACAGCCCGCAGGTTTTGGTAGTGGGCTGTGTCAGTGGCACTGTATTGTCCTCAAAGCGAGGAAAGAAGTTGTTTCGTTTGTCTGGGAGAAAGACATTGGTGTCCGCTACGGGGCTGGTTTTCCTTTTTGTAGTCCATGATTGACTGTAGACTCTGCCACTTACCTCTCGCGTCTGAGCTGTTGAATAGTGACTCTACTTTGTCTCTATACTGACACTTAGCTTGTTTGATTTCCCTGCGGAGGGAATAGCTACACTGTTTGTATTCGGACATGTTTCCAGTCACCTTGCCACGGTTAAAAGCAGAGGTTTGCGTTTTCGGTTTTGCGCGAATGCAACCATCAATCCACAGTTTCTGGTTGGGGAAGGTTTTAATAGACGCTGTGGGTACAACAACCCCGACGCACTTGCTAATAAACTCGCTCACCGAATCAGCGTATTCATCAATGTTGTTGCCCGACACTATGCGGAACATATCCAGTCCAAGTGACCGATGCAATCTTAAAGCGTAGATTCCGATTGGTCAGACCAGCATTGAACAGACCTGAGCATGGGCGTTTCATGTTTTAGTTTCTGTCTATAGGCTGGGAGCAACAAAATGGAGCCGTGGTCAGATTTTCTGAAAGGACTGCGGGGGAGGGCTTTATATGCGTTGCGGAAGTTAAAAGAACAATGATCCAGGGTTTTGCCAGCCCGGGTCGCGCATTTGATATGCTGATAAAATTTAGGGGGCCTTGTTTTCAGATTAGCCTTGTTAAAATCCCCAGCTACAATAAATGCATCCTCAGGATATGTGGTATCCAGTTTACATTGAGTCAAATGAGGTTCATTCAGGGCCGTCGATCTGTCTGCTTTGGGTCGATACACACGACTGTGATTATGATCGAAGAGAATTCTCTTGGTAGATAATGCGGTAGGCATTTGATTGTGAGGAATTCTAAGTCAGGTGAACAGAAGGATTTGAGTTTCTGTATGTTGTTATGATCACACCTCGTCTTGTTAATCACAAGGCATTCACGCCCGCCCTTCTTCTTACCAGAGAGATGTTCGTTTCTGTAGGTGCGATGCGTGAAGAAGCTGTATCGACTCTGATGACGTATTCCGAGTGAGCCATGAACTGTATTGCGTTTACAATCATTTTTTATTGTAACCCTGGACAAGCACACCAGATTCAACTTGTCAACTAATCGTCAAGCCCTCAATGAGTTGAATTAGGCATGTTTGTCAAGGTCTACAATGAGACTGTGTTCTGTTGGGGGTACTCAAGGACCAGGGCCGGGAGACACTTCTCTAGAAAGATGCCAGTGTTCCTGAGTTGGATGACCGTTCAAAAGGTTTTTGCCAGTAGGAGCTCGTGTTTTCCCGAGATCCCAGTTGTCTTGAACGCACTGAAGTCAGAAGTCAGAGATTTCCGAGTTTCCAGTTGTCTTGAACGCACTGAAGTCAGAAGTCAGAGATTTCCGAGTTTCCAGTTGTCTTGAACGCACTGAAGTCAGAAGTCAGAGATTTCCGAGTTCCCAGTTGTCTTGAACGCACTGAAGTCAGAAATCAGAGATGTCCGAGTTTCCAGTTGTCTTCAAGGGGTGGCAGGGTAGCCTAGTGGTTAGAGCGTTGGACGAGTAACCGGAAGGTTGCAAGTTTAAATCCCAGAGCTGACAAGGTACAAATCTGTCGTTCTACCCCTGAACAGGCAGTTAACCCACTGTTCTTAGACCGTCATTGAAAATAAGAATTAGTTCCTAACTGACTCGCCTAGTTAAATACAGGTAGAATAAAATAAAATTAGGCAATAACTTTTGAGCTACTCCAGGAAGTGACGTTGCAGGCTGCCTCCTCTCATTGAACAACGCAAATTGAAGGCCGATCGGGGTACTGCATAATCTGGTGTATTCGAAGAGGTCGTCTTTGAACTTCTGTTTTCATGCACATGTTTTCACTTGAGAAATACTGCACCTAACATGTTATTTAGATGTAAAATTGTGCGACTAAGATCTCCTCGGCAAACCCATACAAATTAATGACAGATTTCTTTAGTTATTTTAGATTAATTCTGACTATTGTCCGGCAGTATACTGGCTACGGCATCTCTGCCGGGGTGGCAGGGTAGCCTAGTGGTTAGAGCATTGGACTAGCAACCAGAAGTTTGCAAGCTCAAATCCCTGAGCTGACAAGGTACAGATCTGTAGTTTTGCCCCTGAACAGGCAGCTAACCCACTGTTCCTAGGCCGTCATTGAAAATAAGAATTTGTTCTTAACTGACTCGCCTGGTTAAATAAAGGTAAAATAAAGATGCACAAATAGGCACTTCCTCAAAACAGTCAGAATGAATGTAACATAACTCAAGAAACATTAATATTGACGTTTTTGCCGAGGAGACTTTAGTCGTGCAAACTTGAATGCCTCATCTCCGACTCGGCCTCCCGAAAAAAGCTTCCCCCAAGCAGGTGTGACACCTACTGGCATTGCCTGTTGCACTGCTGATCCCACCAGGTGATCTGTTCCCTGTCTGAAACAGGTACCCCCACTACACCCCCACAGGTACCCCCACTACACCCCCTCTCACGAGCCTTCGCTTGCCTCCAGCATACATGCACATACACTATTATTTATTTATTTTATCTCAAAGTTTTATAGCCTACAGGACTCAGGGAGAGCTACTCTCTCAAGTTATCTTGTTGGGGCGAGTGACTCTTTGAACTCTTTGAACAATGGCTAGCCCCAAGTCACTTCATTTTTTTCTTGCGCTCTATGCTATTTGCCCCGTGACTCTTGCGTGCTTTGTTGACTATGAACTCACTAATTTACCCAACCGTGGGACAGACTATGTTTGTCCCCACACTCAGGACTCTGACTCTCTATTGGTTACACAGACTTTTGACCTCCCATCCTATTCTAACCACCTTTCACTGGCTTTGTATTCATATTGCCTAATGAAACTGCTGTACAATATGATCTGGTTACCACCTGATGCACATTCAAATAGCATACAAAATCAACACTGCAGAGCTATCCCTGTCCTTTGCCATGCCCTGACAAATGACTGCTGATGATATCTGGCCCATTCTGACTTGTGCTCTGATTTATGCTTCACTGATTTCTGCTCTCGTAAAAGCCTGGGTTTTCATTATATTAACACTAGAAGCTTATTAACTAAAATTGATCAATTGAAAGTGTGGGTTCACAACTCCAATCCAGATGTGTTGGTCATTACTGAGACGTGGTTAAGAAAGAGTGTTTTGAATAATGATGTTAACCTTTCTGGTTATAACCTTTTTCAGCAAGACAGATCTTCCAAAGGTGGGGGAGTGGCAATCTTTACCAAGGATCACCTTCAGTGCTCGGTTGTCTCCACCAAGTATGTCCCCAAACAATTTGATTTGCTGGTTTTAAGCATTAAACTTTCAAATTTCGCTTTGTTGACTGTTGTTGGGTGTTATCATCCTCCATCAGCACCGGCCTGTACCCTACCTGCCCCAAGCTCTCTCCTGGCACCTTACACTAAGTCTGAATTTGTGACAGTGATCACTGTTTTACAGCCTGTGTTCGTAATGGCTGCTCAGTTAATTAAACGACCTGTCCTGATTTGTCATAGACGCTTGCTAAAAAACTTTAATGAGCAAGCCTTCCTTCATGACCTGGCCTGTGTAAATTGGTATAGAATCAGCTTGATCCCCTCTGTTGAAGACGCTTGGACCTTCTTTTTTAATATTGTCAGTGGTATTGTAAACAAACACACCCCTATAAAGAAAATGAAAATGATAAACAGGTTCAGCCCCTGGTTCGACCTTGATCTGGCAGAGTTACACCACCTCAAGAATTCCATTTGGTGAAAGGCTCAGCACACGTACACTCAGGCTGACTGGCTCTCATTCAGGCAAATGAGAAATAAGTGCACTCAGAATATCCAGAGGGCCATAGTTAGTTACTTTAAGGAGCAGTTCTCTCTCTGTGGGTCTAACCCCAGGAAGTTCTGGAAAACGGTTAAAGACCTGGAAAATAAACCCCCTCCTCACAGCTGCCCATGTCCCTTAATGTTGAGGATGTGGTTGTTACTGACAAGGAGCACATGGCTGAACTCTTTAATCACCACTTCATTAAGTCAGGATTCCTATTTGACTCAGCCATGCCTCCATGCCCGTCCAACATTTCCTCATCTCCCACCCCTTCTAATGCGACTAGCCCGAATGCTCCTCCCTCCTTTCCCCCTGCCCCGCTACAAAGTTTCTCTCTGCAGGTATTTTTGTTGACTTGGCTAATGCTTTTGATACGGTAGACCATTCCAAATACTTATTTTCCACCATAATTTGGAAATAAATTCATTAAAAAAAATCCTACAATGTGATTTTCTGGATTCTTTTCTAATTTTGTCTGTCATAGTTGAAGTGTACCTATGATGAAAATTACAGGCCTCTCTCATCTTTTTAAGTGGGAGAACTTGCACAATTGGTGGCTGACTAAATACTTTTTTGCCCCACTGTATATGCAGATGATACAGTCTTATACTCAACTTACCCCTCCTCAGATTTTGTGTTAAACTCTCTACAACAAAGCTTTCTTGGTGTCCAACAAGTTTCTCTACCCTTAACCTTGTTCTGAACTACTCCAAAACTATGGTCATGTGGTTCAGAAAGAAAAATGCCCCTCTCACAGGTGTGATTATTACCTCTGAGGGTTTACAGCTTGAGGTAGTCACCTCATACAAGTACTTGGGAGTAAGGCGAGACAGTACACTGTCCTTCTCTCAGCACATATCCAAGCTGCAAGCTAAGGTTAAGTCTGGACTTGGTTTCTTCTATTATAATCGCTCCTCTTTCACCCCAGCTGTCAAACGCACCCTGATTCAGATGACCATCCTACCCATGCTATGGAGACTTAATTTATAGATCGACAGGTCAGGGTGCTCTCGAGCGTCGAGGTGTTCTTTACCATTCGGCCATCAGATCTGCCACCCTTGTTCCTTCTAGGACACATCACTGCACTCTCTACTCCTCATCTCTGTATTCCCGTTGCAAGACCCACTGGTTGATGCTTATCTATAAAACCCCCGTAGGGCTCACTCCCCACTCTCTGAGATACCTACTGCAACCCTCATCCTCCACATACAACACCCATTCTGCCATTCACATTCTGTTAAAGGTCCCCAAAGCACACACATCACTGGGTCGCTCTTCTTTTCAGTTCCTTTCAGGTAGAGATTGGAACGAGCCGCAACACTCAAACTAGACAGTTTTATCTCCATCTCTTCATTCAAAGACTCAATCATGGACAGTCTTACTGACACTTATGGCTGCTTCACGTTATGTATTGTTTTCTCTATCTTCTTGCCCTTTGTGCTGTTGTCTGTGCCCAATAATGTTTTTACCATGTTATGTCCTGCTACCATATTGTGTTGTTGTCATGTGTTGTTGCCATGATGTGTCGTTACCTTCGGTCTCTCTTTATGTAGTGTTGTCTCTTGTCATGATGTTTGTCCTATATTTTTATTTAATTTATTTGTATTTTTAATCACATTTTGGTAGGTTGTCATTAAAAATAAATACAACAATGTGTGCTTTGTCCAATATATATATTTTTTATTCCCAATCCCAAAAGGAGGCCTTTTTGCCTTTTGATAGGCTGTCATTGTAATTAAGAATCGTTTTTTTTAACTGACTTGCCTGATGATGATAAAAAATTAAATACAAATAAATACACGAGGACGCCTTTACGTGTTGCTGATGCAACCGGACCTGATTCCTACAGTCCAGTAGGTGGCGGTAATGCACCTTTGAAGTTGGTTGCTAGGAGCCAATAAACTTCATAGAAGAAGAATTCCTCATTGGCGTCGCCCTGTGCTGAAAGGTGTGCTTCATGGCGGTGGCAGTTTCTGCGGTAAATAAATCGAATAGCATTGTTTTTCGATTATATTTTACACCAATGGTCAAACTCTGATGGTTAAAAAGGGATTATTGACCATATTTTGAACAGCTCATCGTTGAATGCGTACAGTACAAGCTTGTCCTGCACTCATCCTGTTCCCTTATTCAGTTGGCTAACGTTAGATGGCTAGCTAGTTAGTTTGTTAACCCAGCCTGACACTGGCTCGTTAGTTAGCCATTACAAACCCAAACGCTATTTAGCTCTAACGTTACGATCGAGTAAATGTGAATTGAGTACCGTTAGTTAACAAGATAGCAAAGAGCGGGATTTATAGACCTAGCTAACTATGAAGCTAACGTTCGTTCGCTAGGTACTAACCAACGAACTTGCATCTTTCGATAATAGTAGTTAACTCACGTTTAGATAGTTACTCGTAGTACCGTCACTCGCGAAACTGGGTAGCCGCCAACTAGCTAGCTCTCCAAGTCGGCTGGATGTAGTTAACTAGCTACCTAAACTAGTCAATACAGTCTGTCATTTGCTGAGGTGAACGAGTAACGTTAGTAGCTCGGGAGGTCGAACGATCAGCCTGTTACCCTGGCGACTGACGCTCTGACACAGAGCTCCTGGTTAAATCGTGTTTATGAGCCTTACTCCGTGGTTAAAGGAGGTAGAAAGATGTGTTGAGTTGCTATGACATATTTCATTATAATTACGCTAGTGTCCCTACGGTGGACAGGAAGTGTTACTACGTTTGACTGACGTTATCAACACACAAGAACAGGAAATACACATTTGTACTTCCGATGGGTGATGCTAGTATCACGTTTATAGTCATAACGAGCTCAAAATGCCATTGCTTAAAACGGATCAATAACTTTGGTTTTAGTTCCAGTGTTTTTGTCATACGCGCCAGTCTGTAGTGGGACTTCACGTAACTGTCATTTTCAGACCACTGTGGCTAGGAAATAAAATCGGCCGCTCCTCCCGTAAATCTCTGGCCTCATGAATTTGACTGTTAAACTATCATTCAAAGGAAATGCAACCGTGGTCGCTATTTAGAAACTGGTGTAAGGTTTCCTTTTCTCACAGATATAAGTTGATAAATGGCTACATACTACAACAGGTTGTCATTTATCAACACACATGTAGTGTGTCCAAGTTCATTGAGGTTTGTTAGAACATCGCTTCCCAAACTTGTCCTGGGCACCCCCCCAGATGTTTTTTCCCCCCCTAGCACTACACAGCTGATTTCAAATGATTAGAGCTAGATGAAGAGTTGGTCATTTAAATCAGCTGTGTTGTGGGCCCAGGATCACGTTTGGGAGATGCTGTGTTCGAAGAGTGCGAATGATTTCAATATCAATGAGAGTGATTCATTTGCATTCGCTATTGATTACAGTAGAACAGGGCAAATTGACTTTTTGGTCCACCAGTCACTGGCAGTTACATTTTAAAGTCTACAAGTCACTCAGATTTTTTACCAGCCAAAATATATATTTTCCCTGCTCAAATTACCCCAACAAAAAAAGATGAGCAATGTTTTGTAATGTTTCTAAAACAATACATGTATTACTAGTAAGAAGTAATGTGGTATATTGTTTAATTGCATTTTTTGTGACCTGAGTCTTTCAACCAAAATATCACAGATGAGACACATGTTTGCCTGCCCCTTTAAGGGTGCAATGTTATTGCGGTAACCTTACTCGTCATGTTTGTGGCTGTGAGATTGAGTCTGCGTTGTCTTCTCTTTGTGAGCAGTTGAAACTCAAACAGTTTTGTTTTCACAAGCAAGATCATTTTTCTATGTAAATAGCTGAGAAACACAAGGACAAAGTCTCACTTCAGTAGACTTTCCTTTCAAGTAAATTAGACCAACTTTTATACCTGTGCGCTTCTAAAAATGAAACTTTCTCTCAGCTCTTCACATGCACACAGCCCCCAGCCAGGCAGTGTTGCAGCGCGAGGTGGAATAGGCTATATAGGATTCATCGTTCTTTGACTTTGTGCAATTAATTTACCAGCTATGAAACAAAACGACAGAAATAGAAATAGGGCTGCACGATACGGGCAAATAATCTAGGACTTATTTTTAACCAAATGTTGCAATTGCAATTTGACTTGTGAATTACAGCAAAACTGTTGGAATCATAGAAGTAGAATGACTATTCTAATTCTGTAGTTAGAATACAGTGTTTGAGATGACAACAAATTAAAATGCCAGGGAGGAGTTATTGTGACAGGGTAGGAACTAAAGTGTTGCTAAGTGTTTCCGAGGGGACCTTATAAGCTTTTGGCTTCATTGCATGTTTTTTCTTAGATACTTCATGTAGCTAACATATTCTTGCTTTGCATATTCTATGCTTTGCATATTCCTCATTGATTTAGAAGATACTGTTGCACAAACAACATGCTGATTTAGGTCTACACCATCACTGGTATTATCAGGCTGTAATAGCTATCTATGTTTGCTCTTACTCAGTACATTTATTAGCTAGCTAGCTGTTAGCATTAGCGGCTCACAAGATTTAGGGCAACTTGCTAAGAAAAGACTAACTAGCTGTTTGCTGATGTAAGAAACACAAACGAATGGTGTCATTATAGAAAGCTACTGGTTTTATATTAAGAAGCAAAGTGAAAACAACACTTGTCACCAACATTGTTGCATGTGCTGCATTGACCGTGCAGACTGAACGCAAGTGTCTCGTGGTTGAGGAACGTCAAATGTGCTCCTTGAGTGACAGGGGGCGTGGCTAGGTCTGTGTGGAAAGTGGCGCGGAGAGAGATGACTCAAGTAGCGAATTAAACTATAAAAATTGACATTACACATGGCGTATCACATTTAACAAACCAAACATTCAAATCCCGGTATAGAAGGTAAAGTAAAAACCCAAACCAATCCCTGAATCAATACCGGTATATCATAAAATACAGTATACTGCCCAGCCCTAAATCACACATCGATATAATGTTGAAATCAATAGAACAAGAGGGGGGGAAGTCAGGTTGCACGTCCTGTTCAAAGTTACATTACTGAAAAACCACAGGCAATCTGGGAATTATATATCTATATCTCATTGATTTAGGACTTGTAGAAGACCACCAGCTACATTTTGGATGGTTGCATTTTGTTTCAAGGGGGTTACCAATACGGAAAGGTTATCGTGTTGTTGCTGCCAAAGTGTTTTATTCGTGAAGGCTACACTGTCCTGCAAAATCATCCCTTTGTCCCGTATTTGGGTATTTTAAATGTGGTCACCTTAGTTGTATGCGCTGTTAAAACTAACATTATACCAAGACAGCACGGAAACTTGTAATAATCTATATATGGTTGGTCAGATGAGGATTGGTAGAAGGCTGCTATCTATATGTTGGAATGTTGGATGGCGATTTCGGGAGCTGCCAATACGGAAATGGGAACAAACCACTTTTTCCAGTTTTGGACTTCAACGAACCTGGCATAGGATATTAACGCTGACAAGGGTTGGCTGTTACTTGAGTGTTAGTATAGGATATTAACGCTGACAAGGGTTGGCTGTTACTTGAGTGTTAGTATTGGATATTAACGCTGACAAGGGTTGGCTGTTACTTGAGTGTTAGTATTGGATATTAACGCTGACAAGGGTTGGCTGTTACTTGAGTGTTAGTATTGGATATTAACGCTGACAAGGGTTGGCTGTTACTTGAGTGTTAGTATTGGATATTAACGCTGACAAGGGTTGGCTTTTACTTGAGTGTTAGTATTGGATATTAACCCTGACAAGGGTTGGCTGTTACTTGAGTGTTAGTATTGGATATTAACGCTGACAAGGGTTGGCTGTTACTTGAGTGTTAGTATTGGTGTGCGGTCAGTGACTTTTATAGAGAGACCGCCCAGAATTATCTGTGCCATTTTGAGAAGAAAATGATTGCTGTGTTCTCCAGTGTGTGTGTGTGGCAAAATTAACAGTACAAAACCAAAGAAATGTATCTGTTTTTAGCAGCTGATCTTGTCGTTGTGTTGACCATAAACTTCTATACTAACATTACCGATCTGAGGTTAAAAGGATGTGTAAAATGTCAGCATGTGTAGTGTAGTAACACATACTGTCCACATCATGGAAAGTAGCATAAGGTAGTGCCTTCAGAAAGTATTCATACCCTTTGATTTATTCCACATTTTGTTGTTACAGCCTAAATTTAAAAGGGATTACATTTTTTTCTCACCCATCTGCATGCAATACCCCATAATGACAAAGTGAAAACATGTTTTTAGTATTAAATACAGAAATGTATCATTTACACAAGTATTCACACTCCTGAGTCAATACTGTCTAGAAGCACCTTTGGCAGCAATTACAGCTGTGAGTCTTTCTGGGTAAGTCTCTTAAGCGCTTTCCACAAATGGTTTGTGCAACCGTTGCCCATTATTCTATTCAAAGTTCTTTAAGCTCTGTCAAATTGGTTCTTGATCATTGTTAGACAACCATTTTCAGGTCTTGCCATCGACTTTCAAGTGGATTTAAGTAAAAACTTTAAACTTTGCCACTCAGGAACATTCACTGTCTTCTTGGTAAGCATCTCCAGTGTAGATTTGGCTTTGTGTTTTAGGTTATTGTCTTGCTGTCTCCCAGGTTTTCCTCTAGGATTTTGCCTCTGCTTAGCTCCATGCCGTTACTTATCTTCAAAGACTCCCTAGTACTTAACGATTACAAGCGTACCCATAACAGAATGTAGCCACCACTGTGCTTGAAAATATGGAGAGTGGTACTCGGTAATGTGTTGTATTGGATTTGCCCCAAACATAACACTTTGTATTCAGGACAAAAAGTTAATTGCTTTGCCAATTTTTTTGCAGCATGTTTTGGAATATTTTAATTATGTACAGGCTTCCTTCTTTTCACAGTCAATTAGGTTAGTATTGTGGAGAAACTGGTGTTCATAATTCATAATTAGTTTTCTACCACAGCTCTTAAACTAACTGTCTTCAAGTTTTTGCCTTCCATGGTGACACCCAGGGTTGGGAAAACTTTTTGGTCCACCAGCCACTGTGGCAGGTAGATAAAAAAAAATTAAAAGAAATCGACCAGTCACTTTTTACCAGACAAAATATTATTTGCTCCATAATTACACCAAAAATCACAAAAAAACATGAGCATGCTTTCAAATTCTTCAAAAACAATAAATGTATTACTAGTAAGAAGTAGTGGGCTATATTGTTTAATTTGTGACCGGCGTCTTTTAACCAATGTATGTTAAAATAAATCATTTAGATCCAATAATAAAAACAGAATAAGTTCTACAACTGAACATCAGGAATCAACAAAGTGCATAGCCTGCCACAAAATGCTGAGTGATACGGCTTATTTATTTTTTTTAGTTCAGAGCTTGCGTTTTTTACAAGGAGGGGACATGATGTGCTCCTAAGTAGAAACGAGCACGCAAATACAACTAGGAGAACAATGACAAAGTTCATGAAGAAAAGTTTTTGGGAGTGATTCATGTGCAATCAAGAATCCCTTTAAGGGATGGGTCATTACCGTGGTAACTTGGGCACTCACTTCTCTGTGATTTAAAATGATCCCGTACTGCGTTGTCTTCCTAGCAGCAGATAATTGCATCAATCTCAAACGAACATTGAAAAACACGTGAAGTCATGTAGTAACCAAAAAAAGTGTTAAACAAATGACAATATATTTGAGATTCTTCAAAGTTGGCATCCTTTGCCTTGATGACTGCTTTGCGCACTCTTGGCATTCTCTCAACCAGCTTCATGAGGTAGTCACCTGGAATGCTTTTCAATTAACAGGTGTTCCTTGTTAAAAGTTCATTTGTGGAATTTATTTCCTTCTTAATGCGTTTGAACAAATCATGTGTGTTGTCACAGGTATACTGAAGATAACCCTACTTAGTAAAAGACCCAAGTCCATATTATGGCAAGAACAGCTCAAATAAGCAAAGAGAAATTACAGACCATCATCACTTCAAAGCATGAAGGTCAGTCAATGTGGAAAATATCAAGAACTTTGAAAGTTTATTCAACTGCAGTAGCAAAAACCAACAAGAGCTATGATGAAACTCGCTCTCATCAGGACCGCCACAAGAAAAGAGTTGCAGCAGAGTTACCTCTGCTGCAGAGGATACGTTCATTAGAGTTACCAGCCTCAGAAATTGCAGCCCAAATAAATGCTTCACAGAGTTCAAGTAACAGACATATCTCAACATCAACTGTTCAGAGTAGACTGTGTGAATCAGGCCTTCATGGTTGAATTGCAGCAAAGAATCCTCTACTAAAGGGCACTAAGAAGAAGATACTTGCTTGGGCCAGAAAACTCGAGCAATGGACATTAAACCGGTAGAAATCTGTCCTTTGGTCTGATGAGTCCAAATCTGAGATTTTTGGTTCCAACTGCTTTCTTTGTGAGATGCAGAGAAGGTGATTGGATGATCTCCGCATATGTGGTTCCCACCGTGATAGTGTGGGGGTGCTTTGCCGGTGACACTGTCTGTGATTTATTTAGAATCCAAGGCACACTTAACCAGCATGGTTACCACAGCATTCTGCAGCGATAAGCCATCCCATCTGGTTTGCGCTTAGTGGGACCATCATTTGTTTCACAATAGGACAATGACCTCCGCATATATTGGAACTCCTTCAAGACTGTTGGAGAATTATTGCAGGTGAAGCTGGCTGAGATTGCCAAGAGTGTGCAAAGCGGTCTCAAGGCAAAGGGCTACTTTGAAGAATCTGATTGAACACTTTTTAAAGTTACTACATGATTCCATATGTGATATTTCATAGTTTTGATGTCTTCACTATTATTCTACAATGTAGAAAACTAGTAAAAAATAAAGAAAAACCCTTGAATGTGTAGGTGTGTACAACCTTTTGTCTGGTTCTGTATATATTTTTTACTAATTTGTTATTATTTAAAGCCAGGCAACACAACCTTAAAGGGTGTTTTTTAGTTGTTGATCGCAGGAAATGGAACTTACAGGTGTTAAGAAATGCAGAACTCTCTGAACACTAAGTTTAAGACTTTGGGGGAGGGGGAGTTTTGCTGAGCAAACATGGACTTTTTTTAAGGTGGTCATACTATGGATACTTTAGCTGTTTGATTTGGAATTTTAGGGTATCAAAAAAAATATATATATATATATATATATTGCTCAAAAAAATAAAGGGAACACTTAAACAACACAATGTAACTCCAAGTCAATCACACTTCTGTGAAATCAAACTGTCCACAGACATCACTTGCTTATATTTAGTCAACAAATATCTTAAGAATCTCATGGAATATTTGAACATTTTCGTTTCTCCATGCTTGAGGAAGCAACACTGATTGACAATAAATTTCACATGCTGTTGTGCAAATGGAATAGACAACAGGTGGAAATGATAGGCAATTAGCAAGACACCCCCAATGAAGGAGTGGTTCTGCAGGTGGTTACCACAGACCACTTCTCAGTTCCTATGCTTCCTGGCTGATGTTTTGGTCACTTTTGAATGCTGGCGGTCTGTGTGAGTCTACAACCCACACAACTGGCTCAGGTAGTGCAGCTCATCCAGGATGGCACATCAATACGAGCTGTAGCAAGAAGGTTTGCTGTGTCTGTCAGCGTCTCCATGCTCTGGACACTATGCTATCAGGAGACAGGCCAGTACATCAGGAGACATGGAGGAGGCCGTAGGAGGGCAGCAGGACCGCTACCTCTGCCTTTGTGCAAGGAGGAGCAGGAGGAGCACTGCCAGAGCCCTGCAAAATGACCTCCAGCAGGCCACAAATGTGCATGTGTCTGCTCAAATGGTCAGAAACGGACTCCATGAGGGTGGTATGAGGCCCTGACGTCCACAGGTGGAGGTTGTGCTTACACCGGCATTTGCCAGAGAACACCAAGATTGGCGAATTCGCCACTGGCGCCCTGTGCTCTTCACAGATGAAAGCAGGTTCACACTGAGCACATGTGACAGTCTGGAGACGCCGTGGAGAACGTTCTGCTGCCTGCAACATCCTCCAGCATGAGCGGTTTGGCAGTGGGTCAGTCATGGTGTGGGGTGACATTTCTTTCTGGGCCGCACAGCCCTCCGTGTGCTCGCCAGAGGTAGCCTGACTGCCATTAGGTACCGAGATGAGATCATCAGACCCCTTGTGAGACCATATGCTGGTGCGGTTGGCCCTGGGTTCCTTCTAATGCAAGACAATGCTAGACCTCATGTGGCTGGAGTGTGTCAGCAGTTCCTGCAAGAGGAAGGCATTGATGCTATGGACCGCCCGTTCCCCAGACCTGAATCCAATTGAGCACATCTGAGATATCATGTCTCACTCCATCCACCAATGCCACGTTGCACCACAGACTGTCCAGGAGTTGGCGGATGCTTTAGTCCAGGTCTGGGAGGAGATCCCTCAGGAGACCATCCGCCACCTCATCAGGAGCATGCCCAGGCATTGTAGGGAGGTCATACAGGCACGTGGAGGCCACACACACTACTGAGCCTCATTTTGACTTGTTTTATGGACATTACATCAAAGTTGGATCAGCCTGTAGTGTGGTTTTCCACTTTAATTTTGAGTGTGACTCCAAATCCAGACCTCCATGGGTTGATACATTTGAATTCCATTGATCATTTTTGTGTGATTTTGTTGTCAGCACATTCAACTATGTAAAGAAAAAAATATTTCATAGGAATATTTCATTCATTCAGATCTAGGATGTGTTATTTTAGTGTTCCCTTTATTTTTTGAGCAGTGAATATTGATTTGGCCTTTACTACTATAGCCCATAGAAACACATTGAATAACACATTCATCAATGGCAAAAAGGGCAGTAAAAAAATATATATTAAGAAACAAGGTTTTGAAGTGTCTGTCCTAAATCTAAGATATAAAAAAATGAAGGAAATACACTACATGACCAAAAGTATGTGGACACCAGCTCATCGAACATCTCATTCCAGTTGAAGTACTGGAACACCTTGAAAATCAGACATTTCCTCAAGTTGGTACTTGAAAGTGTTTGAAATAAAATGAGTAGAGAACAGAAAATGATAAAATATGAAAAATATTAGAATAATGTATTGCTCATGTGAATACATTTCCAGGCGGACTACAAGGCGAGCTCGCTCATTCCACCCACACTGCCACTCAGCCAGGCAGGTACAGAACGGTTTGATCAGGCACTGCCAAACGTCACATGGATAGCTAAAATACAGGGAAAATGTAGATTTAATCCTGCCTGGCAGGATATTGAGGTTTATGAATGGGTTTTGCCAGACCCAACCAGGGAGGTAGTGGAGGGTAAACACACTTAAACGCTGTTTACGCACCGCTTTTATTTTGTTAATTATTGTTTACCCACTTATTGCATTCCCAGCGTTTGATCAATGCTCAGAAGGCTTCTTGATCTGAGTTCTAATTGCGCCAGCCTCTGCGAACAAGTGGAATCGTGAATGATTTGTGTGTGTGTGCTCGTTATGTTCGTCTGTTCCTCCGGATTTGCCGTGTTAGCTGCGCATTCATTCACCACTCTGTCCAATGGGAAACTTCTCCCACGACATAGGCGGAGAGGTGAAATGAGCTACCTCAGTCCAGACCTACAGTGGCAAGTCGCAAAGACGCCGTTGACGGTGGGAATTCTTTTAACATCCCTTGACTCCTGCGGTGTCAGCAGACATTCCCCCAAACAACCCCCCTGACTCTCGGAGAATGAGTGTTGATGTTTCAGTCGGATATCTAGCAAGCTAGGTAGCTCAAGGGCTCTGGCTCTTAGCCAGGTAACTAGCTATAACTAGCTGACTAGAAGGATGATGACTGAAATTAAGTTAGCTATAATCAAAATACCTTTTTTTTTTATAGAGAGTAGTGAGACATACAGTGTTGAGTCAGGCTGCAATGGAGGCAAAGGAGATACACAGAGAGGGGAAGCATTGAAACAAGCAGGGAGAGAAGTTAGTTGTACATTGGTTCCAAAACTGGGGTCCGGGACCCATGTGAGGTCCTCTAAAATTTTAATAGGGTCCCCTGAGAGTCTTTAATCTTATCAAACACACAGTTTAGTCAACTAAGGGCCGTTTACACTTTCAGAATTGTTTTTCATGTAATTGTGTTGTGGCAGCCAGAGGGATGACAAATTGAGTGAAATACAGTATAAAGACAATTGAATATGCACACAGAACAAAAATATGAACGCAACGTGCAACAATTTCAAAGATTTTGCTGAGTTACAGGTCATATAAGGAAATCAGTCAACATCATCAGTCCTGACTTACCACTCATGTATGTAGTAAATAAAGAGTGAAACATGTATTATTGAGGAGAACTTGTAAGGTAGTGATGAATAGTAAGTCAGTGTTTCTCCCCTTGAAGTTATGGTGATATATTGCCATCTGTTATCGACTAGAAACAATTACATAATAGGAACTATTACAAATGAATGGTTATTAAATAAATATTAGTGCTTGAAAAAGTACTTGAAAGTCCTTGAATTTGACTTGCCACTGTCTGTTTGAAGCCTGTATGGAGTTGGTCCCCTTTGCTCCTGTAACAGCCTCCACTCTTCTGGGAAGGCTTTCGACTAGATGTTGGCACATTGCTGCAGGGATTTTCTTCCATTCAGCTACAAGAGCATTAGTGAGGTCAGGCACTGATGTTGGGCGATTAGGCCTGGCTCGGAGTCAGTGTTCCAATTCATCCCAAGTGTTCGCTGGGGTTGAGGTCAGGGCTCTGTGCAGGTCAATCAAGTTCTTCAACACTGATATGGACATAACATTTCTGTATGGACCTCGCTTTGTGCACTGGGGCATTGTCATGCTGAAACAAGAAAGGGCCTTCCCCAAACGGTTGCCACAAAGTTGGAAGCACAGAATCGTCTAGAATGTCACTTTATGCTGAAGCGTAAAGATCTTCTTCACTGGAACAAAGGGGCCTAGCCTGAACCATGAAATACAGCCCCAGACCATATATTCTCCACCAAACTTTACAGTTGGCACTATGGATTGGGGAAAGTAGCGTTATCCTGGCATCTGCCAAACTCAGATTTGTCCATTGGACTGCCATATGGTGAATTATGATTCATCACTACAGAGAACGTGTTTCCACTGCTTCAGAGTCCAGCCGACACTTGGTATTGTGCATGGTGATCTTAGACTTGTGTGTGGCTGCTCGGTCATCGAAACCCATTTCATGAAGCTCCCGACAAACAGTTCTTGTGCTGACGTTGCTTCCATAGGCAGTTTGGAACTTGGTAGTGAGCGTTGCAACCGAGGACAGACGATTTTTACACGCTTCAGCACTGAGTGCTCCCGTTCTGTGTGCTTGTGTGGCCTACCACTTCGCGGCTGAGCCTCTGTTGCTCCTAGATGTTTCCACTTCAAAATAACAGCACTTGCAGTTGACTGGCTCTAGCAGGGTAGAATCGATCAATTATTTGCCACGGTTATAGTGCGCTCCGTACGTCATTAACCTCTTAGAGCTACTACCCCCCTACTTTTTTTCAATTTCCGCCTGAAGACATACCCAAATCTATCTGCCTGTAGCTCAGGCACAGAAGCAAGGATATGCATATTCTTGGTACCATTTGAAAGAAAACACTCTGAAGTTTGTGTAAATGTGAATTGAATGTAGGAGAATATAACACAATAGATCTGGTTTAGATAATACAATGAAAAATTGTTATTTTATTTTTGTTGTATCATCATTAAAATGAACAAGATAAAACAAAAATTCAGATAGGATGATGGGGACAATTTCAGTGAAAAACATGAGGGCAACAGGACTTCAGTTTCAGAATGATAACTTCTAAAATGTGTGCTACATGACATTTATCATGAAGTCACCCAGGTGTCCCACACAAGTAGCCCAAATGTACCCAAGTGGCCAAATTGGTGAAGTTATTCATTTATTCAATTCATTCTGGATGAACCAGCTTCAGTGGTGGATGGACACCTTGGCACTGGGGGCTCCCATTTGGAGTCGGTGTCACTGTGAAAGAAAATGTTCAGTTAGAATAGTTTCACATATGAGCCCTGTATCAACAGGTATAATAAACAGATATATATATATATAGAGTACAGGGACCATAAGGTTGAATATATTATTATAGACCTGCTAGATCTACTGTCTCATTTATATTATGACATTTCAGTTAGATCTACTGTCTCTATATTATGACAGACCAGCTGTATCTACTGTCTCCATTTCACTTTGGCCATTGTTGTGGGCCTGCCCTCCCCTCCCCTCAACAGCCTCAAATAGGCTATTTCATTTCACAAATACTACTTTTTAAAATTAATTTCAAACAACGGCATTGGCATGAGAAGAACTTACCAGTCCAAAACTATGTCCTCTCCGTTCAAAAACTATTCCTCCGTTTGGGAATCGCAAAATGAATCGTCCTCTATCAATTTCTTCTATAATTGTGTGTACATCTGTATATCTAGTTTTTCCTGACTTAGTTGCCATACTGATTGATATATAAACAGCTGAATATGCGCTTTACCAAAACAATGCTGTGCGCAACATGCGTTGCTCCTTCCGGTATGAATCGTCAATGGCGAATGAACCTCTTTACGCCGGAGTTTCCTCCATGGGTTGGTCTTCCAACACATAAACATTACATATTGCCGTTTACCTCAGCTCATTGGCTATCTACCCAGCTAGATTTCAAGACGATCAGTGGTCATTGGGTTAAAATAGTCAATCAACGAAACAACGGGCAAATCATTGGTGCACAATGATGTCATTACTTGTTGTCTTCAAATCGGTTTCTTTCAGTCAATACGTCCCGCGAAATGACCCAAACAAACCAGTTGATTGCAATGAAACCAAACATGACTGGGAAAGTCACGTTCTGTGTGTGTATTAACCTCGAATGTGTCGTCGAAAATGGAATGAGACGGAATTCACGACACAAGCGGTTCAAAAAATGTTAAGTGTTAGGCTATAAAAATGGATTTCATCAAACAAAAAAAACATTAATTGTGTAACAAGGAGCATTGGGATTGGAAACAGAGGAAGATTGTCAAAGGTAAACTATTTATTTTATTGCAGTTTGATTTTGTTACTTCTGTGCTGGTTGAATTTTTTTTTTTTTATGGGGCTCTATCCCCAGATAATTGCATCATATTCTTTCGCAGTAAATCCGTTTTTAAATCTGACAACGCAGTTAGATTAGCAAGATTCTAGGCTTTCGAAACACGTGAGACACTTGTATTTTCATGAATGTTTAATATGACTATTTATGTAGCGATCACCGTATGTTGTCGAATTTCATCCCACCATCGGGTTCCGCGCGCGCAGAGAGGTCAAGTTGGAAAAATGGCAGAGAAAGGCAAGCGACTGACGCGAACAGCCTGCTCTGCTCCTATCGAGTCTGCTGCTGTGCTTTTAACTCAGTGGTTCCCAACCTTTTTAGTTTACTGCACCACCAATTGAATTTTGCTCTGCCGTGAGTCCCCCAGGATATACTCCATGTGCATTTTACCAGTAGACCTATGAGTCTTTTTAAGTACACCCCGTTGATAGGCCAGGTGCCCCCAAGGGATATAGCACGCCTGGTTGGGAACCATTGTTTTAGCTGACCCAATATTACAAAGTAGCGATTGGTGCTTTGGAGACATGCTGAAGTATGGACTGACTGCTGGGAACATGTCTACAACTTCTTCAACAAGCTGTCAAACTATCCAGGGCTCTATTACCTTTCTCGCAAGGAGCATGTGCGCGTCTAAGTTGTAGGTGAACACAAAGAAATATAGTAGCACAATTAAAAATATTTGAGGTATTAAAGATAGAATTCCCCAAAATTCTAGGCGCAATGGTTCTTCTTATTAAAACTTCCAGGTCGCACAGCTAAATATTTAGGCGCATATCTGAGTAAAATGTTCGCAGACTGTGAAGCCTTGCTGTCGTAAATAAGTGATAAGCTACACGCTTTTTGTCAGTGCAGTGCCCAACCTTGGCTAGCTAGCTAACATTACATCCCTGTGTTTGTCAGTGAAGCTAGCTAGCAGCAAGCAGGCTACAGCAAACTAAATCGGCTGATGAAATCACCGGCGACCAAAATAGTTAATTCGGAAAGTCCAAAGTCCATTTTGTAATGTTACAGCCTTATTCTAAAATGTATTACATTGTTTTCTCCCCCTCATCAATTTACACACAATACCCCATAATGACAATGCAGAAACAGGTTTTTAGAAAAATGAAATATCACATTTACATAAGTATTCAGACTCTTTACTCAGTACTTTGTTGAAGCACCTTTGGTAGCGATTACAACCTTGACTCTTGGGTATGACGCTACAAGCTTGGCACACCTATATTTGGGGAGTTTCTCCCATTCTTCTCTGTAGATCCTCTCTAGCTCTGTCAGGTTGGACGGGGAGCATTGCTGCACAGCTATTTTCAGGTCTCTCCAGAGATGTTCGATTGGGTTCAAGTCAGGGCTCTGGCTGGGCCACTCAAGGATATTCAGAGATTTGTCCCGAAGCCACTCCTGCGTTGTGTTGCCTGTATGCTTAGGGTTGTTGTCCTGTTGGAAGGTGAACCTTCGCCCCAGTCTGAGGTCCTGAGCGCTCTGAAGCAGGTTTTCATCAAGGATCTCTCTGTACCTTGCTCCTGACTAATCTCCCAGTTCCTGCCGCTGAAAAACAGCCCCACAGCATGATGATGCCACCACCATGCTTCAACATATGGATGGTGCCGCTTGGCATCAAGAGTTCATTCTTGGATTCATCAGACCAGAGAATCTGGTTTCTCATGGTCTGAGAGTCCTTGTGTGCCTTTTGGCAAACTCCAAGCGGGCTTTCATGTGCCTTTTACTGAGGAGTTGCCACTCTACCATAAAGGCCTGATTGGTGGAGTGCTGCAGAGATGGTTTTCCTTCTGGAAGGTTCTCCCATCCACATAGTCACTCTGACAGAGCTTCAGAAGTCGTCTATCGGGTTTTTGGTCACCTCCCTGACCAAGACCCTTCTCCCCCATTTACTCAGTCTGGCCAGGTAGCCAGCTCAAGGACTTGGTGGTTCCAAACTTCCATGTGTTCTGGGGGACCTTCAATGGTGCAGGAATGTTTTGGTACCATTCCCCAGATCCAGTCTGAGATCCAGTTGCAATCCTGTATTTGAGCTTTATGGACAATTCCTTTGACCACTTGGCTTGGTTTTTACTCTGACGTGCATTGTCAACTGTGGACCTTATATAGACAGGTGTGTGCCTTTTTTAAAAAATCATGTCCAATCAATTGAATTTACCACAGCAAAAACCAAGCCATTATGTCGAAGGAATTGTCCCTAGACAATTCATTATGGTCTATTGTGTTATCATATTTAATCAATTTTAGAATAAGGCTGTAACTTAACAAAATGTGGATGAAGTCAAGCGGTCTGAATACTTTCCCAATGCACTGTACTTGCAAATCTTTTAGTGGAATTAGTTGTTTTTACAACTTTCTCACTGTCAGATTATGCGTCTGTGTTTTCCCCAGTGCCCGTGTTTCGTAGCGAGTGAGTCATGCAAAAGACCGGTTGCGAGAGACGATGCTCGCGAATGGCTTTTGAATTTTGGAATATTGAGTGTCAGTTAGAACGTCGAGTGTGCATTGACTCACTGCTCATTGTGGTGCATCCCTCTGGAGTTCATAAATGCCAAGTTAGTTTTTCTTCTGTGTCGTCGTCAATAGGCACGCACTGTAAAAGGATGCACACTTATTGGGGAGATGGCACTCAGTCCCCCACGCTATTGAAAGAAGTGGCCACGCTCCTTCTTTTGGAAGACATTGTTATATTTTGTTAACATCATGATTTCTTTTAATCCTGTTATTCTTAGACTACACTAAATGTCTGAACCAAATATTTTAGTCTGCATTTTTTCCCCCGTTACAAAACCACATTGCATGTTTATCTAAATTGTCTGTATTTTTGTATATCAAATATGTTACTGTTCCTCTGTGTCATTTTACCACCACAGTGTAATGATGAGCACGTTTTGTTTCAGAGCAAGCTCAAAATAGTCGCATCTTCTCAATTGTACCTGATAAACGGCTACTTGTCTCTCAAACCTAGGTCATGTATGCTAAATGGTCCAAAAGGCTTAATTTGCATTCTATTGTTACAAAACCAGCACAGTAGGAGATAGTGGATATAATTAGAACTTGTAAGTTTACTGCATTCATTATTGAGCCTTAAACTTGGGATTCGCGGATCATATTTGAGTTTGGGGGTAGGGGTTGGTCATACGTAGTTAACTTGTTAGTTCAACCATGTTGTTCTTTTCTGAGTAGAGAGTTGCAGAGATTTGATTTGGGTGTTTCCGGCAGAGATTTGTAGTGGGTGTTTCCTCCCTGTCATCATAACCATACACTTGTGTGCCTGCAGGGAGGCGAGGCTCTGATGATGGAGAATGGACAGAGCACCGCCTCAAAGCTCGGCCTGCCGCCTCTCACCCCTGAGCAGCACGAGGCACTGCAGAAGGTAAGGCCCCCTAGAACGGTTTTAGTCCTGAGATGTTCACAAAAGCGAGAGGCCAACAGTGCAGACATGGTATAGTCACAGACTGCAGTATTCTTTTTTTTTCTGCTGAAGGAGTGGGGCAGTCACTCCTCACATATTTTTTTGTGAATTAGATTGAACTGAAACGGGGAAATAATATGGAGGAGAGAGTGTGCTTTAATGACAGTGCCCTCTATAAAAGCAGGAAACTTGTCTGTAGTTTAACATGACAACATCTTTTGGATGGTAGACTATTTCATGATAACAATAATGGAATAATGAAGTCTAACCTCAACTTGACATTATTTCCCTTACAAATATATGAACCATCAATTATACATCTTATTTAGGAGACTATTTCCCTTTATAAATATGTTATATGAACCATCAATTATGCATCTTATTTAGGAGACCTGGGGCTATCATTACAAAAAGTCATGCTTGATGCTTTTGTGCAGTTTTCAACTGAATTGGTTAAGTGAATAGCTCAATTGATGTCGATCAGTGTCACACATTGTATGACATTACTTATAATTTCTGTTCAGAGCACAGTAAAAAATGTATATATATATATTTGACTCATTGGCTTAACGTGTTAGCCCAGCCTATCAATATCAAAGTGACAAACCAAAGATATCCACATCAGGGTTTCCGTTAGCAAAATCTGGCGCCGGACAACGTGACCGGCAAGATTTTTAATTTACCGGACATCCAAATGCGCTGGTCGACCTCTAGTAAACACCCGAGTATGATTTTTCAACACCGATACCGATTATTGGAGGACCAAAAAAAGCCGATACCGATTTGTATTTATTTATTTGTAATAATGACAATTACAACAATACTGATTGAACACTTATTTTAACTTAATATAATACATCAATAAAATAAATTTCGCCTCAAATCAATAATGAACCATGTTCAATTTGGTTTAAATAATGCTAAAACAAAGTGTTGGAGAAGAAAGTAAAAGTGCAATATGTGCCATGTAAGAAAGCTAACGTTTAAGTTCCTTGCTCAGAGCATGAGAACATGTGAAAGCTGGTGGTTCCTTTTAACATGAGTCTCTTCAATATTCCCAGGTAAGAAGTTTTAGTTTGTCGTTATTATAGGAATTATCGGACTATTTCTCTATACGATTTGTATTTCATATGCCTTTGACTATTGGATGTTCTTATAGGCACTTTAGTATTGCCAGTGTAACAGTATAGCTTCCATCCCTCTCCTCGCCGCTACCTGGGCTCGAACCAGGAACACATCGACAACAGCCATCCTCGAAGCAACGTTACCCATGCAGAGCAAGGGGAAAAACTACTCCAAGTCTCAGAGCGAGTGATGTTTGAAACGCTATTATCACGCACCCCACTAACTAGCTAGCCATTTCACATCAGTTACACCAGCCTAATCTCGGGATTTGATAGGCTTGAAGTCATTAACAGCTCAATGCTTGAAGCACAGGGAAGAGCTGCTTTCAAAACGCACGAAAGTGATGTTTGAATGAATGCTTACGAGCCTGCTGGTGCCCACCATCGCTCAGTCAGTCTGCTCTATCAAATATCAAATCATAGACTTAATTATAACATAATAACACACAGAAATACGGGCCTTAGTTTACGGATTCAACCATATTAATGACCTATCATTTCGAAAACAAAATGTTTATTCTTTCAGTGAAATACGGAACCTTTCCGTATTTTATCTAACAGGTGGCATCCATCAGTCTAAATATTGCTGTTACATTGTACAACCTTCAATGTTATGTCATAATTATAAAAAATTCTGGCAAATTAGTTCGCAATGAGCCAGGCGGCCCAAACTGTTGCATATACCCTGACTCTGTGTGCAATGAACGCAAGAGAAGTGACACAATTTCACCTGGTTAATATTGCCTGCTAACCTTTCTTTTAGCTAAATATGCAGGTTTAAAATTATATACTTCTGTGTATTGATTTTAAGGCATTGATGTTTATGGTTAGGTACACGTTGGAGCAACGACCGCCCTTTTTCGCCAAAGCGCACCGCATCAATTACATTAAATTGCAGGACATGCTAGATAAACTAGTAATATCATCAACCATGTGTAGTTATAACTAGTGATTATTATTGATTGTTTTTTATAAGATAAGTTTAATGCTAGCTAGCAACTTACCTTGGCTAACAGGCAGGCTCCTCGTGAGGCAGGTGATTAGAGCGTTGGACTAGTTAACCGTAAGGTTGCAAGATTGAATCCCTGAGCTGACAAGGTAAAAATCTGTTGTTCTGCCCCTGAACAAGGCAGTTAACCCACCGTTCCTAGGCCGTCATTGAAAATAAGAATGTGTTCTTAACTGACTTGCCTCGTTATTAAATAAAGTTGTAAAAAAAAATAGAAATAGGCAAAATCGGCGTCCAGAAATACCGATTTCCGATTGTTATGAAAACTTGAAATCTGACCTAATTAATCGGCCATTCCGATTAATTGGTCGACCTCTAGTGTGTACCGCATTACGGCGTCCACCCACTGTTCTCAAAATCACATTTAGATTATTGGCATTTATCTTATCAGAATAGAAATTAGCCTGTAAAGTTCTAATAAATTATACCAGCATGACAGGTTTTATTGAAAAGGAAAACATTGCCTGAGGTCTTCATCCCTGCTATAAATCTTAAGAGTATAATTAAAAAAAAAAAAAAAACTTTTAGCCTAGAATAAGTCGCCTTCACGGTAATTAAACATCTTCAAAATATAATATTTGTATAATGTAATTTGCGAACGACCTGTCCTGTAGACTATTTGTATGAAATGTGTTAATAAATAACAAAACATGGCTGTTTTCAAATACAACCTAGGTCCCTCTAATGTAATTTAGCCTAGGCATGAACATTTTAATTAGGCCAATAACTAACATAACATTTCTGTCTACATGGCTGTCTGGCTGGTCATGTTAGAAGGGACCCAGCTTTTTTCAAATTTGACCTTTCCTAGTAGGTTAGGATAATTAGGTTAAGGTTAGGAAAAGGGTTAGGGTTAGCAAAATTGCTAAAATAAATGCAAAATGTATCTTTTGATGTTAGTTTGACAAAAGATGGATTAAAGATTATGTACACACTGACAATATTCATGTCTCTGCGCCCTAACAATGGGAGTCATTGTCCACAAAGCGGCACAGAGGGCTGTCTAGCTCCCGCCTTCCTTTCTTTGGATTGGTGGATACACCTCATTATTGTAATTGTTTTTTGAATATTTGATAAGGGTTGTTGACTTCAACTGCCTGTATTCAATGGAGAGAGAATCTATTCTGCTAGCGTCATGCAATGAATATGTGTAGTGTTAGGTTCTAATTCCCAGAGTAAAAACTCAACGGACACTATGAAAGCTCAAACCAAGTTTTTTTTTCTTCCCTGAGGGTCAATACAGTTGCATTAGACAAAGACATGGTTAGAATAGTTGTTTTATACTGTATCTGACCCACTTTGGATGGAGTCTCGCTAAACATTGCATCTTTATTGCTAGGTAGGAAACAAAGTGATACGGTAATACACTTTTCTTCTCCCTTAACGTGACCTGACCTCAACCTCCTCCATCACGAATCCATGGCTCTCCCCTCATCAATGCCTGCCACATGTATTCGCTTTCCCTACACTCAGTACATTTCAAGCTTAGTTGCACCCACCATATACCTTCTTCCTACAGATAACCATTAACCTCTGGTGTAGACCCTAGACTACGGCACCCCTCAGGTCTCTAATGATTAATAACATTTAAAGTTCAGAAATCCATTCCTATCAATAGCCATCTGGAGACAACTCCAATATAAAGTTATTTTTCCAAAGTTGCCGAGAGGTCACATGTCCTACTTATATCAGCAACAACTTAAGCATTATGAAACTTTTATTAGATCAAATAAACCTCAAGTAGCAAATTAGCCAGACATTTCTTTGTTGTTGACCAAATTCGACGTTCATAGACCTTGATGTAAAAACTCCTTGTTTGTCTGTCTAAACAAAGCAAAAACTCCACCTGCTGGAGGGAGACAGATTTTTTTGCCGAATTGGGCCTCTCCCTTCTAGCCATGACCGGGCCGGCCGGTCCCACTCCCCATTCTCATTGTGATTTAGCACCACAGCAGTGGAAAGAGGACACTCTAGGTGGCCACAAAATGGACAAACTATAAAATTGATGTTGGACAATCAAATTCGATATGTAAATAAACAAAATTAGTTACGGCTGGTTCATTGAGAGAGAGCTTATTTTACCATGCTTCTGTGAAACGAGGCCCGCTTCATGCATTTATGAAAACACTTGTTTCCAAAGCTCAAATCATGTCTTTTTACAGTTCTACTGAATGATGTTAATAAATGTTATGTTTATTGTCATTTGAACTATTGTGGGGTTGTCGCTCGAGTCGTGTGATTTATACGGGGCTTATTGATACAACTGTTTCCTACTATAGGTAGTTGGCTGCCTAGTGATGACAACATTGGAGAGTTACAATCTGAATAGTTGGCAATGATGTTTCGTTTCCAAGTGCTACTGAATAACCTCAACTGATATGCATCAATTGCTCACGATACAAATCATTACTCTAGTCCAGTGATTCCCAAACTATTATAGTCCTGTACCCCTTCAAACATTCAACCTCCAGCTGCGTACCCCCTCTAGCACCAGGGTCAGAGCACTCTCAAATGTTGTTTTTGCCTTCATTGTAAGCCTGCCACACACACTATGATACATTTATTAAACATAAGAATGAGTGTGAGTTTTTGTCACAACCCGGCTCGTGGGAAATGACAAAGAGCTCTTATAGGACCAGGGCACAAATAATAATAATCAATAATTTTGTTCTTTATTTAGCCATCTTACATATAAAACCTTATGTTCATAAAAAATGGTGAATAACTCACCACAGGTTAATGAGAAGGGTGTGCTTGAAAGGATGAAAATAACTCTGCAATGTTGGGTTGTATTGGAGAGAGTCTCGGTCTTAAATAATTTTCCACACAATCTGTGCCTGTATTTCGTTTTCACGCTAGTGAGGGCCAAGAATCCACTCTCACTTAGGTATGTGGTTGCAAAGGGCATCAGTGTCTTAACAGTGCGATTTGCCCGAGGCAGGATACTCTGGGTGCAGCCCTATCCAGAAATCTGGTAGTGGCTTCTGATTAAATACAATTTTCACAGAACCTCTTGTCGCAATTTCGATGAGGCTCTCGTGTTCAAATATTGGCAAGTGGACATTAGGCAGGGCATGAAAGAGGTAACAAATCCAGTTGTTTGTGTCATCCGTTTCGGGAAAATACCTGCGTAATTGCGCACCCAGCTCACTCAGGTGCTTCACTATATCACATGACATTGTCCGTAAGCTTGAGTTAATTTGCACACAAAAAATCATACAATGAAGGGAAGACCTGTGTGTTGTCCTTGTTAATGCAGACAGAGAAGAGCTCCAACTTCTTAATCATAGCACATTGAATATAGCTGCGGAGATTCCCTGTAGTCCTAGATTCAGATCATTCCGGCGAGAAAAAACATCACCCAGATACGCCAGTCATGTGAGAAATTAATTCTGAAAATTATGTTCTGTAAATAAAACTTTAAGCTCATCTCTCAATTAAAAAAACCCATAAAAAACACATGATATCCAGCGCACTTCTATTGCATAATGCAAAAGTGTTGCTGTATCAAGGTTAATGTGGAAAAGTCTAAATTGTCTCATTTGTGGAAAGCAATCATTTTGGATATCATTTTAAATATCCATTTGAAAAAGGTAAGTCTGACAATTTTTTTACCTTTTAGTTAACTGAAATGAGATAACGATATCCAATCCGTTGAGATTGGCTGGATATCATAAGTAACCACTTGATATAAACGTGATACACGTTGGATGTTATAAATAATAATTATTTTAATTTAATTTTATATAGTTATTATTTTTTAAATTATGGCGTTTCTTCACCCCCAGGGTTCACTGATTTGCAGAAAGCTGAAATAAAACCGAAGTACATAGGGCGGGACTTCCGTCGCCCAAGACAGAGGAATTTCAACGTGACACAGGAAAAACCAAATGGTTGCTCTCCCTTTGTTAGCTGTAGCATCTCGTGCAAGCTAATCCTACTTTGTACACTTTCAAGCATAACATAGGATCCCCTTAAAACCTCTTTGGGCAGAGATCCCGCTAACGGGATCGATATGACAACAGCCAGTGAAAGTGCAAGGCGCCAAATTCAAAACATCAGAATTCCCAATATTTAAAATTCCTCAAACATACAAGTATGTTACACCATTTTAAAGATACACTTCTTGTTAATTCCACCACAGTGTCCGATTTCAAAAAGTCTTTACAGCGAAAGCAAACCAAACAATTTTTTGGTGAGTGCCTAGTCACGGAACATTTTTTCCAGCCAAAGGGAGGAGTCACAAAAAGCAGAAAAGGGATAAATTAATCACTAACCTTTGATCTTCATCAGATGACACTCATAGGACTTCATGTTACACAATACATGTATGTTTTGTTCGATAAAGTTCATATTTATATAAAAAAATCTCAGTATACATTGGCGCGTTATGTTCAGTAGTTCCAAAATATCCAGTGATTTTGCAGAGAGCCACATCAATTTACAGAAATACTCATAATAAACATTGATAAAAGATACAACTATTATGCATGGAATTATAGATACACTTCTCCTTAATGCAACCGCTGTGTCAGATTTCAAAAAGGCTTTACCGAAAAAGCACACCATGCAATAATCTGAGTACAGCGCTCACAGAGTACAGCGCCATGTTGTGTAGTCAACAGAAGTCAGAAATAGCATTATAAATATTCACTTACCTTTGATCTTCATCAGAATGCACTCCCAGGAATCCCAGTTCCACAATATGTTTTTTTCTTCTT
This sequence comes from Oncorhynchus keta, assembly GCF_023373465.1. Lineage (NCBI taxonomy): Eukaryota > Metazoa > Chordata > Actinopteri > Salmoniformes > Salmonidae > Oncorhynchus > Oncorhynchus keta. Next base: position 48,533,842 of record NC_068443.1, read on the forward strand.
CCGATAATGTCCATCATTTATGTCCAAATATCTCCTTTTGTTAGTGCATTCAGTTCAGTAATCCAAATTCATGACGCGCGATCACTAGGAGCAGACAAAGTCAAAAAGTTCCGTTACAGTCTGTAGAAACATGTCAAACGATGTATAGAATCAATCTTTAGGATGTTTTTAACATAAATCTTCAATAATGTTCCAACTGAAGAATTCCTTTGTCTGTAGAATTGCAATGGAACGTAAGCTAACTATCACATGAACGCGCGCGTGGCCAGCTCATGCCTCTCTGGCAGACCTCTGACTCATTCCCCTCTCATTTGCCCTCACTTCACAGTAGAAGGATCAAACAAGGTTCTAAAGACTGTTGACATCTAGTGAAAGCCGTAGGAAGTGCAATATGACCCCATAGACACTGTCTATTCGATAGGCCAAGAGTTGAAAAACTACAAAACTCAGATTTCCTACTTCCTGGTTGAATTTTTTTTATCAGGTTTTTGCCTGCCATATGAGTCCTGTTATACTCAGACATCATTCAAACAGTTTTAGAAACTTCAGAGTGTTTTCTATCCAAATCTACTAATAATATGCAATATATTAGCAACTGGGCCTGAGTAGCAGACAGTTCACTCTGGGCACCTTATTCATCCAAGCTACTCAATATTGCCCCCAGCCATAACAAGTTAAACAAGGGAATGATTTTACTAATAACGCATTCCATTCAAACCCTTTACGGCGCAAGTTTTGCGATGTTTTAACCAGAATGCGCAGAAAACAACGAAATACACCGTGGTCTCCTCACGCTGCTGAAAACGTAGGGGACAGAGAATTATCGATTGGTCAAGGTAATATGACCTCAAATTTCAATCGGCTGGCCCTATGTCCTTGCTCTTGACATTAATAATGACCGAGTCTACCCGCTTCTGAACACGAGAGACAGAAATAGCACTTTGGCCCAACGCGTCTATTTATCAGATTTCTATAATTAGCACGATAAATGTAATCTTAACCCTACACCGACTATGTCAGAGAAACAAGACAGAGGGAACCTCCTTGTATTGTTCAAATGGCAACACACATCAACAAATCCTGTCTACAACTCCCAAATTGTTTAATATATTATGGGTGCGTAATGCAATCTGCATCCAATTTTATATAGGCCGAATCAAAATAAATACTTCATTTTATCTTAGATTCCTATCATGGGAGCATCATTATGTTGTGTCGTTGACTATCTTATCAAATCAATTCTCTGAGTAATTTAATTCCACTATTAAAACTAATCATGGAACTTGAATTAAATTGGAAGTCGGGGCACCACAGGAATGTTTATAGTTTCAAATCCCGACTATAACTCTTCAGATATTTTCATATCCTATCGAGTACAGTCTTGTATTAATGTATTATTATTACCTCTTCAGTCTCATTACTGAATGTCGCAAACCCTTGAATATCTGCACGAACCCTCGCCTGAATCATGAATCAGCGATATACAAATAGTCTCAATGATTAAGTTCATTAGTAAATAAATAAATCACTGAATTGCATAAACACACACAATTAGTTCATACAAGGGGTACTACATGATACAAAAAAACTCCTGAGTCGATGAAACCGATATGACGTCTAGGTAAACAAAGGAAAGGGGGTGGGGACCGCTCAAGAGTGGGGAAACTCATAGCTGATAACTACACTCATAGAAATTGCTAATACTTTGAGTATGAACAACCACTCATTCGAAAACAAATTTACGTATTTACGAGTGTAGCAATTTACGTATTTACGAGTGTATGTCTTGCTGTCTCACTCTGTGGTCACCCGGTCCGGTCCATCTGCCGAGTCGACAAGAAAGGTTTTTTCCCAAATGTTGGTATTCTTCTTCCTAGGTTAGGTACATTTTCAGCTGCAGACTGAAAAGGCCTTGTCTAAGATTGGCTCCTTCTGTATCAATGTTTTAGAGTTGAACCATTTCTAGCTTTATGCTCTCCTCGGCCTATGGAGTTGTAGTTCTTAACCATTTGTCAGCCGTGGAGCCTCACCTGCACGCTGTCTGGTCTAATGGCCTATAGAATTGGAGCCATTCCAACGTGGGGACTCCATCCCGGCGTTGTCTAACTTAATGTACATTTTGTAGGAAGTGGGTTTTATACTCTGGAAGAAGTGGGCATTCCATGATACCGACCAAGTCTATGCCCACATGGCCACTGACTTGGTTAAAAACTTTATAAAAATAACAATTCTCATTTAGAAGGCACACATCACATCTTTTCACAAATAGTTTCATATTTACTCATTCATTTTATCCAACATCTAGATGTAAATCTGATCATTGAAAAGTGTACACAGAGATACAGTAATGAGGTCACCAAATGAAACAACTTTGACAGGATTGTTCTTAAAATACCCACGGACAATTCCCACATTCTCAAAAATAGAAATATTGTTTAATTATTCAAATGTTTAATTGTCCAAGTGTCTCTCTGTGTTCCACAGTTTTACATTCCAATCTCAAACACCACAGAGCATAGAGGCAGCATATTTTATGACCGACCATAAAACAGCCGACTGCTCTCCCCCTCTTCGAGAGAGAACACGCTATAGAGCGGACCCACTGTAACCTGATCCTTCAGATCGTCACAGGAGAGTTATGACAACACCAAATTAGAGATAAACCTGAAGAGTTATTTTTCTTAGACCAATGTGGCAAACAAATTGATATTTGAATGTGATTCGATTGCTAAATATAATTTTGACAATATTTGCCCTGCACTAACACACCATTTTCTACTGATAAGATACTCAACAGGACCCTGATGAGCTGAGTGTGTTGAGCATGGCTGGGAAAATAGCTTTGCACCCCAGTAGCTCTCCAGATGGGAGAGTTGGCTACATTTGTTTTATACAGTAACAGTACAGTTTAACTGAGGCATTTTCTCGTTGCGGTATAGACTATGAAGTATTCTGATACTAAGTGTGCAGGCTGGTATTGGTATCAAAGGTCACATTTCTGGTATCATGTCACTGTGGTGTGATGTTGAAAATGTCAACCTCTTCTCTTTCCCTTCATTTGCCTGCAGGCGAAGAAGTATGCCATGGAGCAAAGCATTAAAAGTGTGCTGGTCAAACAGACCCTGGCTCATCAACAGCAGCAGCTCACCAACTTACAGGTAAGGAGAACCTTGGCACCACGGCACCAGGCCTCATTTGTGGGGTGTCAGCCCTGTCCACCAAGCTTCCGTCCTCACACCGTGCTGAGAACCCCTGCAGTCTTCACATTTTCGTTGGAACATTTAACGTATCTAAATGTTCTACACAACGTACTACCCACTTCATGGGAAACAAATACGGCCATACAAAGTTTATTTACTGTTGAAAAAACAAACAACCTAGATGTCTGCACCTCTCTGCGTGAATTGAATTAGCATAATACAGAAATCCCCATCAAAATCGGTCTGATTACACAGAGATACATTTTTTGCTGGGTCTCAATCCACCACATTCACCTCCTGCATCTGTGGTGGGAGGTGGCCGATCTACAGCTGTGTTTATCAGACTTAATTTACGTAACCCTTATTTTACCAGGTAAGTTGATTGAGAATGCGTTCTCATTTATAGCAACAACTTGGAGGATAGTTACAGGGGAGAGATGAATGAGCCAATTGCAAGCTGGGGATGATTAGGTGGCCGTGCTGGTATGAGTTCCAGATTGGGAAGTTAGCCAGGACACCGACTTTGACACCCCTACAATAAGTGCCGTATGATCTTTAGTGACAACAGAGAGTCATGACACCCGTTTAATGTTCCCAATCACTGCACTGGGGCATTGGGATAGTTTTTTTTTAGACTAGAGGAAAGAGTGCCTCGTACTGGCCCTCCAAAACCACTTCCAGCAGCATCTGGTCTCCCATCCAGAGACTAACCCTGCTCAGCTTCAGAAGAAATCCAGCAGTGGGATGCAGGGTGGTATGCTGCTGGACCATGAGTCATCCCGAAAATCGGGGTTCTCACAAAGCATCTGTAGCGTCCAAACGGTTTGGCCTACAAAACTAAAATATGACCAGTCTATGGAAAGGTGAGACTCTCAAGAACACGTACATGGTGAAAGCCCACATGTCTCATCTGAAGGTAGCCCGGTACCAGTTTAAAAAATGAGCGGAAGTAGTTTAGTGACCCCCAAGGGGTCCTAAAATTCAAAATCAAAAGTAAAATTATCCTTCTTATAACAATTCCATATGTTGGCAATGAGGCCCTTTATCTACTTCCATGAAGTCAGATGAACATGTGGATACCAATTGTATGTATGTGTGTCCAGTGTGGAAGAAGTGTGCGGTAGTACTAACGAGCGTTAGCGCAATGACTGGGACTCTATGGGTATCTAATAGCAAGCTAGGAGATAAAATGGGATTGTAGACATTAAACGAAAAAAAATATACAGAATATTAGCAAACATAATGTTCTCATGATTTGGTCATTCAATTTATGGAACATTGCAACTCTGTAGATGTTAGTCAGCCTGAAAAGTAAACATGGGCTCATGGTAGATGCTGTATTACTGGCCTAAGGTAAGATAAATATCACTAAACTAGTAACGGTACATTTCCCAAAGAAAGTGTCTGTTCTTGCTTCAGCTCTCTAGAAGTGTATTAACTCGTTAAACTCTGATACCCTCTCGTGGCATTTTCAAAACTACACATAATATTGAATATTACCCCCAAAGTGCATTTTGGTTTCAAAACTATATGAACTATACTGAACAAAAAATATAAACGCAACATGTAAAGTGTTGGTCCCATTTTTCATGAGCAGAAATTAAAGATCCCAGAAATGTTCCATACGCACAAAAGTATTCTCTCAAATTTTGTGCACATCGTGGTTTACATCCCTGTTAGTGAGCATTTCTCCATTGCCAAGATAATCCATCCACCTGAAAGGCATATCAAGAAGCTGCTAAAACAGCATGATCATTACACAGGTGCTCCACTCTAAAATGTGCATTTTTGTCACACAACAGAATGCCACACAGTTTTGAGGGTACGTGCAATTGGCATGCTAACTGCAGGAATGTCCAACCGAGCTGTTGACAGGGAATTTAATGTTAATTTCTCTACCATGAGCCACCTCCAATGTCATTTTAGAGCATTTGGCAGTACATTCAACCTGCCTCACAACCGCAGACAATGTGTAATCCACTCCAGCCCAGGACCTCCACATCTGGCTTCTTCACCTGCGGGATCCTCTGAGAAAATTCATTAATACTTTTTTGCCCCACTGTGTGTGTGTGTATGTGTATATATATATATATATATATATATATATATATATATATTAAAGTAAGTATTCGGCCCCCTTGAACTTTGCGACCTTTTGCCACATTTCAGGCTTCAAACATAAAGATATAAAACTGTATTTTTTTGTGAAGAATCAACAAGTGGGACACAATCATGAAGTGGAACGACATTTATTGGATATTTCAAACTTTTTTAACAAATCAAAAACTGAAAAATTGGGTGTGCAAAATTATTCAGCCCCTTTACTTTCAGTGCAGCAAACTCTCTCCAGAAGTTCAGTGAGGATCTCTGAATGATCCAATGTTGACCTAAATGACTAATGATGATAAATACAATCCACCTGTGTGTAATCATGTCTCCGTATAAATGCACCTGCACTGTGATAGTCTCAGAGGTCCGTTAAAAGCACAGAGAGCATCATGAAGAACAAGGAACACGCCAGGCATGTCCGAGATACTGTTGTGAAGAAGTTTAAAGCCGGATTTGGGTACAAAAAGATTTCCCAAGCTTTAAACATCCCATTATTGTGGACTATAGGAAAAGGAGGACCGAGCATACCCCCATTCTCATCGACGGGGCTGTAGGGGAGCAGGTTGAGAGTTTCAAGTTCCTTGGTGTCCAAATCACCAACAAACTATCATGGTCCAAACACACCAAGACACTCGTGAAGAGGGCACGACAAGCTTCCTACCATCCAGGACCTCTATACCAGGCGGTGTCAGAGGAAGGCCCTAAAAATGGTCAGACTCCAGCCACCCTAGTCATAGACAGTTCTCTCTGCTACTGCACGGTCAAGCGCTACCGCAGCGCCACGTCTAGTTCCAAAAGTCTTCTAAACAGCTTCTACCCCAAGCAAGACTCCTGAACAGCTAATCAAATGGCTACCCAGACAATTTACATTGTCCCTCCCCCTGTTCTTATGCTGCTGCTACTCTCTGTTTATTATCTATGCACAGTCACTTTAACTCTACCTACATGTACTTATTGCCTCAATTACCTCGACTAATCTGTGCCCGCGCACTTTGACTCTGTACCGGTTCCCCCTGTACATTTAGCCTCACTACTGTTATTTACTATTAAATGGATTTCTGATTGAAATAATATTACTACATAGATTATACACATAACGTTAGCTAGCAAGCCAGCAAGCTAGCGTTTGCTAGCTCACTAACAGTACACTTTAACTTGCAATAAAAATACTTTCTGACTAAATTAGAAACTTTATATCTGAAAATGTAGCTAGACTCTTAACCGTCTGTATACATGGATTAACACTTCACAGCAGACTGGAAATATTTAACTCTGTTTTGTTTGTGGCTACATCTTGTTTTTGGCCAGCGTTGTGTCAAGGAATTCTCTCCTATTCACACTGACCGTGGCGTGTGCAGAGAGAAGCACATCACTTTTCCAACTGATTTGTCGATAGCGGCTGCTAAATTCAGGGAATCAATGTTGTTGAGAAAAGTAGCTAAACTTTTGTAGTTCTCAATGGCTAACGTGATATCTTTCAGAAAGTCAGGGTACAAAGGACTGTCAACACATACTGAACAGTTCATGTTATAGACGGAAGCATGCTACATGGCAGACCAATCCAAACTCACCCCCTGGCAGGACCAGCCCACTCATTATCTCAGCCAATCATGGCTTGTGGGAAGGTTCCTGACTTATTCTGTGGCTAAGCCAACTATGCTCGTAATTTAAAAATTGTATTCATATATATGGATGGAGTGTGTTATTAAGGTATATGAACGTTCACATGTTCCAGAAGGAATTTCTGCCATAAAACACATTTTGATAAGAAATAAATGTTTCCGTTCAATGGCTGCTCCTGGGAAGTAGTGACGTGCGACATACATCTACTTTCCTGAAATGAGTATTGATGCCCACCCACTGGGGAGTATGAGAAGTTAACATTCAATTCTCTGGCAATAGCTCTGGTGGACATTCCTGCAGTCAGCATGCCAATTGCACGCTCCCTCAAAAACCGGAGACATCTGTGGTATTGTGTTGTGTGACAAAACTGCACATTTTAGGATGGCCTTTTTATTGTCCCCACCACAAGGTATACCTGTGTAATGATCATGCTATTTAATCAGCTTCTTGATATGCCACAGCTCTCAGGTGGATGGATTTTCTTGGCAAAGGAGAAATGTAAACAAATGTGTGCCATTTTTTAAAATATTTTTGTATATTAAATGTAAATGTATACTTTTTCTCTTAGATGGCATCGCTGACAATGGGCTTTGGCGACCCCCTCTCACCTTTACAATCGGTAAGCTGTTATATAATTTATTATGTTAAAAACTCCATGTTATTTTTATGTATGTCTTGTTGTTAAACCAAAGTGTCAAAATAGAGAATCTTTGCATGATTTTCCCTGTAATCAATGGAGTGAAGTCCATGCAGTATGGAATGTCAATAACTGAAGCAATTCCACCGATCTCCAATTCTTGTGTGTCTTTGGTCAGTGTTTGTATTTGTAATATACAGTGGAACAGCAAGTCAGTGCTATATTCAAGCAGTTTCCTCCTATTGTAGGTAGCGGCTCAGAGACAGCGAGCATTAGCCATCATGTGCCGAGTGTACGTGGGCTCCATTTACTACGAGCTGGGAGAGGACACGGTCCGGCAGGCCTTTGCCCCGTTCGGCCCCATCAAGAGCATCGACATGTCCTGGGACTCTGTTACAATGAAACACAAGGTGAGATTTCACAACGGAACATTAGAACATCCCAGACTTGTTTTCCTCAGCTGAACTCAGCTGTTGAATGAGGGATTCCTTTACTGTACGGTCTTTGTATCTACCCACAATGTTGTAAGGATATTTATTATTATTGCATTTTGTGTATAATTTAAACTATAGCCCGACCAATATCATTGTCTTCCGTCAGGTGGTGCCACTCCTGTGCAACGCTCGTCCCTCAACCGACCTGTCTTGTAGGTCGTGGAATAAAAATTGTTATATTTTAAGCATCCGCCACAGAAAATGAAAACATATAGTTCCTAATTTCTGGAATTACTGAGGTCTCGCATGAATCTCTGACACAGGCAGAATTAGCTTAATTATTATACACACATTTTGACAGTGATTCAAAGATTTGCAATTGTTAGAAAATGTATTCAAAGCGGCTCTACCTCCTGCAAAAATGATCTGAAAGCATATCGTTCGCCACTGACTTGATCAGCTGATTGAACTTGTTGCTAGCTAGCTTGCTGAAATACTAGGTAAGCAAGCTTGTCTCTAAATGTTTAAACCTGTTGAAAGCTACTTTTGCAGCTTGTTGATGTATAGTGCTGTGAAAAAGTATTTGCCCCCCCCCTTCTAATTTTCTCTACTTTTGCATATTTACTGAATGCTATAAGATCTTCAACCCGAACATAATATTAAATAAAGGGAACCCGAGTGAACAAATAACACAACAGTTACATATTTATTACTTATTTAATTGATTTCATAAACAAAGGTATGCGACACCCAATGCCCCTGTGTTGAAAAAGTAATTGCCCCCTTACACTCAATAACTGGTTGTGCCACCTTTAGCTGCAATGACTGCAACCACACGCTTCATGTAGTTGTTTAACAGTCTCGCGCATCTGTGGAGGAATTTTGTGGCCCACTCATCCATGCACAACTGCTTTCAAGCATGAACTGCTCATTTCAAGTCCTGCCACAACATCTTAATTGGGATTAGGTCTGGACTTTGACAAAACTTCAAATTTGTTGCTTTATCCATTTTCATGTAGACTTTTTTTTTTAGACGGCCTCCATTATGTTTTGTGAAAACCAAACACTGCATTCCACATTAAGAACCTCCTACCAACGGTCAAGCATGGTGGTGGTAGTGCGATGCATTTGCTGCCTCAGGACCTGGGCGACTTGCCTTAATAGAAGGAACCATGAATTCTGCTCTTTATCAGAGAATTCTACAGGAGAATGCCAGGCCATCTGTCTGAGGTTGCAGTCATTGCAGCTAAAGGTGGCACCACCAGTTATTGAGTGTAAGGGGGCAATAACTTTTTCACACAGGGGAATTGGGTGTTGCATAACTTTGTTAATTAAATAAATCAAATTATATAAAATATATATATATATACATATTTGTAAACTCAGGTTCCCTTTATCTAATATTAAGTTTTGGTGGATGTCATAAGGTGAATGCACCAATTTGTAAGTCGCTCTGGATAAGAGCGTCTGCTAAATGACTTAAATGTAATGTAAATGAGTATCTGATAACATTCAGTATGAAAAAATAGAGAAAATCAAAAAGGGGGCAAAAACATTTTCACTGCACTGTATTTGTAGACTGCTGCACCAAACAGGTAGCCTGGCTGACGCACAGACCACGTGACACAGCGAGAGGAGCTGTGCCCCGATGGTCTGGACACCCTTTCCTTATTAATCCATATTCTACTCTCAAAAAGTGCATGCATTTATTGAGGGGTTGAGACCTCTCGCTGTTTTGATTGGATTTTGTAATCGTTGTAATTGAAGGGGTTGCCGTTTGGGCGCTGTGTGTGACTGCATTTGCAGGGCCCTATAACATCTTTGTGTTTTCCCAAATTCGGTTTTCCCGGTTTTAGTTTTCCTGGTTTAGGATTTCTTAAATCTTTTTTATTTTGTGACTCAAAATTACAACTGGATGAGTCCATAACAAAGCATAAATCACAAAAAAAAAAAATTGTAATTCCCCTTTAATTGTGCATTTAACAAGAGGAATGTTTGGCTAACTATGTTTCTGTACTGCACATGTGATGGCATAGTTTGCAAAAAAATGCCCACGCGATTGATACAAATAATCATGATATCATTCTGCCCGGTAGGCCTACTTTGCAGTTCACATTTAATTCAGAAGGTTTTGTTGAAGGCCTTCCTCTCTACCCACAAGACGTTTGTCATTAGCATTGCTAACTGGCTACACAAAGTGAGAGAGAAAAGTGAGCACTACACAGACAGGGGAATTAACATGCCATTGCTTCTTCAGAACATTGTAGGAAATGTTAATCCTTGATCCATTTTTGTTCATGTCTTGAGAGAAAATCATGCGAATCAATACTTTTTCGACTAAGTTTAATACAATTTATTGATCTTCTACTAACGTCAACACATTTTAAAATATTGTTTAATTCCATTTGAACATCTGGACCGTGATTCTGTCCGCGTTCTCCGCATGGTGGATTTAATAGGGCCCTACATGTGGGTTTTTGAGTGAGAACGACACAGAGGAGAGCTAACCAGTAAAAGCACTTCATTATCGACTCATCATGCCGACTAGCATCAAAATGGCCTCCCAGACTCTGAAGCCAGGAGGACCAGGCTACCAAAAAGGAATTGTTTTCAGAAATTGGCTCTTAACGTTGGATCAGACTGAGCAGTGTAGCCAATCGCTACTTTGTAATGTTGGGTTGAATGCAAGAGCGGCAGCAGCAGCATCTGATGACACTTGTGGCAGAACAGCAAGTGCTTCATGAAAATTCTTTATATTGGAAGTACAAGAGTAGAGCTATGTATATTCATTAAAATGACTAAACAACAGTCTTTTTTACATGATGCATAACCACAGATCTACACCTCATGCTACAACTACACATGAATATGTCAGTTTTTTTTGTTGTTTGGTTGTAAAACTGACTCACCAGAAGCTCAGATTAGAAAATACAGTAGAATAAGGGAGTGGATGTTGACTGATATTATTAGCTGATATATAGTTAACAGGCCAATGTCCATATATTGGTTGGGCTCTGATTTGACCATATTAATGGGCAATTCCACCACTTTTCAACCTCATTCATCATCTTCAGCACCAAACTAGAGTCTTATGTGAAAACAGCGCTGTGCTTAATCAGTGATTAAAAAGATACGGTCCTAAAACATAACAGAATAGAAATTAGGCTATAAATGTTTGTTAGACTCGTGTCACGTGACTCGAGTCGTGTGATTATACATGACTTATTGATACAACTGTTTCCTACTATAGGTAGTTGGCTGCCTGGTGATGACAACATTGTAACTCTCCAATCTGAATAGTTGACAACGATGTTTCGTTTCGAAGTGCTACTGAATAACCTCAACTGATATGCACCAATTGCTCACGATACACATCATTACTCTAGTCTATCAATCCATTTAAAATCTTTATACTATACATGATGCATATGTTGATCTTGCCTAGGGTAGCAGCAGAACTGCTAGGACCGGGCCTGACTAACACAATAATTTGCCTCTAATTTACTTGCGTTTGTGGCCAACCTTGGCCTGCTCAAAGTGAGCTGCTCTTGTTGGGAAGTCAAAACCTTCGAACTCCTTGGAGCAGCTTGATGCACATCAGCCTCGTTACTTTGTCCTCAGGAAGGATGTGATCTTCCGGCCGTATTTACTGTTTTGGAGAAAGAATCACCTCTCACAGGCACACTAGAAACAAGGATAATGAACACGATTTTCGCCGATTTTGAGTCGGGGTACACTTACTCTAGCTGAAGTCCCTTATGTTTTGCATGAAAGACACACACACCACACTAATTTCCAAGCAGCTTGGGGCTTTATTAGCCTATGAAGTGTATTTGCCTTTGAAGTTGGAGCACATCGACTGGTATTTCCATCAATGAATAAAAAGCATTATTTTGGGTAACACTTTACCTGACACCGTGTCATAACCATGTCATAACAGTTGACATAACTTGTCATAACCTGACATTGCATAACACTGTCACGACCCATATATTTACACTTGTTGTGATAAATATTGCGCTATTTTTATGGCTGGCTATGACACCTACATAAGAGTTTCAATATACATATTTATTCAAATTATTTTTTTCCCTACCAATAAGTTTCCTTTTGTTTGAAAGTTTCTCATAAATTCATTCTTTAGTTGTTTTTTTCCCCATCATATTTTAAATAACATGTAGATAAAACATTTTATGACACTCTCATGACTCGTTATGACCATACTGTGTCACTTTACGTGGAATAAGAAAATACACTTTATGACACTAACAAAAAGCATTATTACCGTCATCATGCCCTTATATCAATCAAAAAGAGGGTGTCTCGTCCTGCTCCTGAAATCTGCTCCTGCATTCAGCCCAGTCATCAGCAACAGAATATTGGGGTAGGTGTGTGCAATTACAATGATAATTTAACATGGTCAATTTAAAGAAGAATTATATAAATAAAACATACAGTTGACATGTAGGCTATGGTGTAATGTAATGCCTTGCCTCGTGTGGTAGGTTTTGACACTTATTTAGGTGTCATAACAGCCATAAAATAACGCAATATATGTCACAACAGGTCTAAATATATCATGACAGTGTTATGATTATATTATAACAGGTTATGTATGACAAGTTATGTCAGCTGTTATTACTGTGTCGTAATGTGTTATGACAAGTATTACTTTACTGGTATTTTGCAAATGTATATTTATTGTCTTTTTATTTTTTTTTATCTGAACTTACCGTCACCGCGAATCTCAGTGTTTGAAAATCATTGTTTTTAAAAGGGTTTAACTTTTGATGATGTCATTGGGTAGAACCTTTTAACTTTAGAAATTTGTTAGACAAAACTTGAAATGCGCTGCTTTCACATACACTGAGTGTACAAAACATTAGGACCCCCTTCCTAATATTGAGTTGCATACCCTTTTGCCCTCAGCAGAGCCTCAATTTGTCGGGGAATGGACTCCAAGGTTTCAAGCGTTCCACAGGGATGCTGGCCCACGTTGATGCCGATGCTTCCCACAGTTGTGTCAAGTTGGCTGGATGTCCTTTGAGTGGTGGACCATTCCTGCTACACACAGGGAACTGTAGCAGCGTTGCAGTTCTTGACACAAACTGGTGCGCCTGGCGCCTACTACCATATTTTGTCTTGCCCATTCACCCTCTGAATGGCACACATACACAGTCCAAGGCTTAAAAATCCTTTAACCTGTCTCCTCCCCTTCATCTACACGGATCAAATTGGATTTAACAAGTGACATCAATAAGCTTAGTGACATCATAGCTTTCATCTGATCATTCTCTCAATAACAGTTGCTCATAATGTTGTGTACACTCAGTGTATGTAGACACTGGTATTGTGCTGGAGATAATGAAAATTTGGTTGAAAAGCGGTGGAATTCCCCTTTAAGTTGTTGGTGCAGTGTGTTACAGTCATCAATATTTTTGCAACTATCCTGCCCTGCAATATAATTGTAAGCAATCTCTTGTAATTAGGAGTAAGTTATTAACCATGAGTATTGATGGTAGTTGCAGCTACCATACCTCTTAAAACCTTTCTAGGGCAGGCGTTCCGCTAGCGGAACCCCTTGACAACATTCCGCTGAAAAGGCAGGGTGCAAAATTCAAAAATATTGTGGGGAAATATGTAACTTTCACACAATAACAAGTCCAATACAGCAAATGAAAGGAACTTCTTGTTAATCTACCCATCGTGTCCAATTTCAAAAATGCTTTACAGTGAAAGCACAACATATGATTGTTAGGTCATAGCCAAGTCAAAAAAACACAGCCATTTTTCCAGCCAAAGATAGGAGTCACAAAAAGCAGAAATATAGATAAAATTAATCACTAACCTTAGATGATCTTCATCACTAACCTTTGATGATCTTCATCACATGACACTCATAGGACATCATGTTACACAATACATGTATGTTTTGTTCGATAATGTGCATATTTATATCCAACAATCTCAGTTTACATTGGCGCGTTACGTGCAGTAATGTTCTGCTTCCAAAACATCTGGTGATTTTGTAGAAATACTCATAATAAACATTGATAAAAGATACAAGTGTTATTCACAGAATTAAAGATGGACTTCTCCTTAATGCAACCGCTGTGTCAGATTTCAAAAAAACTTTATGGAAAAAGCATAATCTGAGAACGGTGCTGAGAGCCCAATCGAGCCAGAGAGATATCCGCCATGTTAGAGTCAACAGAAGTTAGAAATAACACTATAAATATTCACTTACCTTTGATGATATTCATCAGAAGGCACTCCTAGGAATCCCAGTTCGACAATAAATTACTGATTTGTTCCATAAAGTCCATTTATGTCCAAATAGCCACTTGTTGTTAGTGTGTTCAGCCCAGTAATCCATCTTCATGAGGCGCGAGCTCTTCGTCCAGACAAAAACTCAAAGTTCCATTACAGGTCGTAGAAACAAGTCAAACGATGTATGGAATCAATCTTTAGGATGTTTTTAACATAAATCATCAATACGGTTCCTACCGGAGTATTTCATTGTCTGAAGTAAAGCACTGGAACGAGACCTAACTCTGTCAGGAGCGCGCATCACGAGCCTGAGACACTCTGCCAGACCCATGACTCATTCAGCTCCCATTACCCCCTCCTTCATAGCAGAAGCCTGAAACAAGTTTCTAAAGGCGATTGACATCTAGTGGAAGCCTTAGGAAGTGCAACTTGACCCCATAGACACTGTATTCGGTAGGCCAAGCTTTGAAAAACTACAAACCTCATATTTCCCACTTCGTGGTTGGATTTTTCTCAGGTTTTCGCCTGCCATATGAGTGCTGTTACACTCACAGACATCATTCAAACAGTTTTAGAAACTTCAGTGTTTTCTATCCAATACTAATACTACTATGCATATATTAGCATCTGGGACAGAGTAGAAGGCAGTTCACTCTGGGCACGCTATTCATCCAAAAGTAAAATGCTGCCCCCTATCCCAAAAAGGTTCAAATAAATAAACCCTAACAAATGTATTTTAATTTTAGTTTGAAGTTTCTTCAGAGCGTATAGCCATTGTTTCCCAAACAGGTAAATCCCCTTTGCAAAGACCAGTCTCCCTGCTTCAGGTTGAAGCCTGACTTTTTTGTTGTTCCCCTGTCCCTCAGGGTTTTGCGTTTGTGGAGTATGAGGTGCCTGAGGCAGCCCAGCTATCCCTTGAGCAGATGAACTCCGTTATGCTGGGAGGGAGAAACATTAAGGTGAGCTCTGCTGTCAATTTTTAAAGAGTAACTTGATTTTTCTTTGCTCAATGCCATGACTACACTATTTTAACGCATCACACTTTAAGGTGGGACGACCGAGCAACATCGGACAGGCCCAGCCGATCATTGACCAGCTGGCAGAAGAGGCACGCGCCTTCAACCGAATATATGTGGCGTCTGTGCACCCCGACCTCTCGGACGAGGACATCAAGAGTGTGTTTGAGGCGTTCGGCCGGATCAAGTCATGCACTCTAGCGAGAGACCCCACTACAGGGAAACACAAGAGCTTCGGCTTTATTGGTGAGGAAAACATCTCCAGACTGCGACGTTAAATTGGTTGCAAACTAACCCCCTTGAAACAAATTAAATAATGCAGTTAAATCAACAAAGATATATATATTTTTTTGGTTTAGTATTATTTCAGTGTGTTTGGTCCTCTGATCTTTTCCACATTTTGTTAAGCTACAGCTTCAATCTACACACAATTCCCCATAATGATAAAGCAAAAACAGGTTTTTAGAACATTTTTGTAAATGTATTTTAAAAAAAATAATAATAATTTGATAAAACATTTACATAAGTATTCAGACCCTTTCTTTACTCAGTACTTTGAAGTACCACTGGCAGCGATTACAGCCTCAAGTCTTCTTGGGTATGACGCTACAAGCTTGGCACACCTGTATTTGGGGAGTTTCACCCATTCTTCTCTGCAGATCCTCTCAAGTTCTGTCAGGTTGGATGGGGAGCATTACTGCACAGCTATTTTCAGGTCTCTCCAGAGATGTTTGATTGGGATCAAGTCCGGGCTCTGGCAGGGCCACCCAAGGACATTGAGAGACTTATCCCGAAGCCACTCATGCGTTGTCCTGGCTGTATGCTTAGGGTCGTTGTCCTGTTGGAAGGTTAACCTTTTCCCCAGTCTGAGGTTCTGAGCACCCTGGAACAGGTTTTCATCAAGGATCTCTCAAATTAAATCCAAATCAAATGTCATTGGTCACATACACATGGTTAGCAGATGGTAATAGCGAAATGCTGGAGCTTCTTGTTCCGACAGTTCCATAATATCTAACAATTCCACAACAACTACATTATACCCACAAATTTATTGGGATGGTATAAGAATATGTACATATAAATAGATGGATGAACGATGGCTGAGCAGCATAGGCAAGATGCTATAAAATACACTATATACATTTGAGATGAGTAATGTAAGATATGTAGACATTATTAAAGTGCCATTATTTAAAGTGGCCAATGATTTGAGTCTATGTAGGCAGCAGCCTCTCTGTGTTAGTGATGGCTGTATGGCCTTGAGATAGAAGCTGTTTTTCAGTCTCTCGTTCCCAGCTTTGATGCACCTGTACTGACCTCGCATTCTGGATGTCCTTTATGATCTTTTTGGCATTCCTGTGACATCGGGTGCCTTTTGGAGTCTAGGAGTGTAGGTAGTTTGCACCCGGTGATGCGTTGTACAGACCGCACCACCCTCTGGAGAGCTTTGCGGTTGATGGGTGGTGGCAGTTGCCGTACCAGGCGGTGATTGAGCCTGTCAGGATGCTCTCAATTGAGCGTCTGTAAAAGTTTGAAGGTTTTTGGTGACAGGCCAAATTCCTTCAGCCTCCTGAGGTTGAAGAGGCGCTGTTGCGCATTCTTCACGAGTCTGTCTGTGTGAGTGGATCATTCCAGTTTGTCTGTGATGTGTACGCCAAGGAACTTAAAACTTTCCACCTTCTCCACTACTGTCCCGTCGATGTGGATAGGGGGGTGCTACCTTTGCTGTTTCCTGAAGTCCACAATCATCTCCTTTGTTTTGTTGACGTTGAGTGAGAGCTTGTTTTCCTGACACCACACTCCGAGGGCCCTCACCTCCTCCCTGTCTCATCGATGTTGGTTATCAAGCCCACTACTGTTGTGTCTTCTGCAAAACTTGATGATTGAGTTGGAGCGTGCATGGCCACGTAGTCATGGGTGAACAGAGAGTACAGGAGGGGACTGAGCACACACCCTTGTGAGGACTCAGCGTTGAGGGTCAGTGAAGTGTAGGTGTTGTTTCCTACCTACACCACCTGGGGGCGGCCTGTCAGAAAGACCAGGATGCAAGACGTCGGTGTACGTGATGTTGCTGGTTTTCTTTTTGCAGTGCCTGTAGACCCTGCCACCGTCTCGTGTCTGAGCCGTTGAATTGCGACTCTACTTAGTCCCTTTACAGGCATTTCACTTGTTTGATTGCCTTGCCGAGGGAATAAATACAGTGGTTTCTCCTTTAAAATGTTGCAAGTTTACCCCGCAGGACTTAGAGGTACCCAGCGTCCCGGCTTCATTGCTCCAGACCACCACAAAGGGGAGTAATAGCACTCATTATGCATTTGGGTCCCAAGGTTTTTATATTGCCATCATATCGAGTGGTTCCAATGACGAATTTGACACGGGCCACCCGTTCCTGGTGACTTCAGCAAAGATGGCTGACAAAACATTACGGGGGAAGCAGATGTAAGTAGTTATAATGAGTCAAGCAAAACATTCACAATTGAGAGGAATGTGTTAGTTAATGTAGAGACAAACAATTGTGCCTATTTTTTTGTCAAAAAGTTAATTTACGAAAATCGCTATTTAGCGAAACAAAATTCAGCCATATCCAATACCAGGTGTATCAAACTCATTCATTATACACTTCAACAGTGTTTACCGCTCCTGAGACATCAATGATTACACATTGTAACTATTTAAGTAAAGGCTGATTTGTAATTCATTTATACAGAATAAAAAACAGTACATCCTGCCAGCACACCCACAAGCGTGCTGAATGACGCGTGGAAGAGGGTGGGGAATGAGATGGGAGTAACAATCCAGGCTATTTGTCTTAGACCAGCGTAATAATATAATGAAACAAGCAGGGAGCCGGTTTCGCACCCTCAACAATCTAGCCCGAAGTCCAGTACGCTATCGACTGTGCCCAAATGTATTAATTGGGGTTGGGTCTGATTGTGGTTAAAACACTATCAATTGGAATCTTTAACATGTCGAAAGGGGAAAAGTATTATTATTAGTTTTTCACACGAGTAGCAGGATGGGCTATTAGCTGAACAATAGACTAGTCAACCTTTACTAAATAATTGTCTAATAGCCGAACTAGGTGTGAACCCTCCCAACTTGAGCTACAGGGGGTCAAAAAAGTATTTAGTCAGCCACCAATTGTGCAAGTTCTCCCACTTAAAGAGATGAGAGAGGCCTGTAATTTTCATCATAGGTACACTTCAACTATGACAGGCAAAATTAGAAAAAAAATCCAGAAAATCACATTGTAGGATTTTTAAGGAATGTATTTGAAAATTATGGTGGAAAATAAGTATTTGGTCAATAACAAATGTTTATCTCAATACTTTGTTATATACCCTTTGTTGGCAATGACAGAGGTCAAACGTTTTCTGTAAGTCTTCACAAGGTTTTCACACACTGTTGCTGGTATTTTGGCCCATTCCTCCATGCAGATCTCCTCTAGAACAGTGATGTTTTGGGCCTGTTGCTGGGCAACACGGACTTTCGACTCCCTCCAAAGATTTTCTATGGGGTTGAGATCTGGAGACTGGCTAGGCCACTCCAGGACCTTGAAATGCTTCTTATGAAGCCACTCCTTTGTTGCCTGGGCAGTGTGTTTGGGATCATTGTCATGCTGAAAGACCCAGCCACGTTTCATCTTCAATGCCCTTGCTGATGGAAGGAGGTTTTCACTCAAAATCTCACGATACATGGCCCCATTCATTCTTTCCTTTACACGGATCAGTCGTCCTGGTCCCTTTGCAGAAAAACTTCCCCAAAGCATGATGTTTCCACCCCCATGCTTCACAGTAGGTATGGTGTTCTTTGGATGCAACTCAGCATTCTTTGTCCTCCAAACACGACGAGTTGAGTTTTTAACAAAGAGTTATATTTTGGTTTCATCTGACCATATGACATTCTCCCAATCTTCTTCTGGATCAACCAAATGCTCTCTAGCAAACTTCAGACGGGCCTGGACATGTACTGGCTTAAGCAGGGGACACGTCTGGCACTGCAGGCGGCGTAGTGTGTTACTGATGGTAGGCTTTGTTACTTTGGTCCCAGCTCTCTGCAGGTCATTCACTAGGTCCCCCCGTGTGGTTCTGGGATTTTTGCTCACCGTTCTTGTGATCATTTTGACCCCACGGGGTGAGATCTTGCGTGGAGCCCCAGATCGAGGAGATTATCAGTGGTCTTGTATGTCTTCCATTTCCTAACAATTGCTCCCACAGTTGATTTCTTCAAACCAAGCTGCTTACCTATTGCAGATTCAGTCTTCCCAGCCTGGTGCAGGTCTACAATTTTGTTTCTGGTGTCCTTTGACAGCTCTTTGGTCTTGGCCATAGTGGAGTTTGGATTGTGACTGTTTGAGGTTGTGGACAGGTGTCTTTTATACTGATAACAAGTTCAAACAGGTGCCATTAATACAGGTAACGAGTGGAGGACAGAGGAGCCTCTTAAAGAAGTTACAGGTCTGTGAGAACCAGAAATCTTGCTTGTTTGTAGGTGACCAAATACTTATTTTCCACCATAATTTGCAAATAAATAAATTAAAAATCCTACAATGTGATTTTCTGGATTTAAAAAAAAAAAAAAATTCTGTCATAGTTGAAGTGTACCTATGATGAAAATTACAGGCCTCTCATCTTTTTAAGTGGGAGACCTTGCACAATTGGTGGCTGACTAAATAACTAAAATAACATATCCAAGATCTGAATGAATGAAATATTCTTATTAAATACTTTTTTCTTTACATAGTTTAATGTGCTGACAACAAAATCACACAAAAATGATCAATGGAATTCAAATGTATCAACCCATAGAGGTCTGGATTTGGAGTCACACTCAAAATTAAAGTGGAAAACCACACTATAGGCTGATCCAACTTTGATGTAATGTCCTTAACAAGTCAAAATGAGGCTCAGTAGTGTGCCTGTATGACCTCCCTACAACGCCTGGGCATGCTCCTGATGAGGTGGCGGATGGTCTCCTGAGGAATCTCCTCCCAGACCTGGACTAAAGCATCCGCCAACTCCTGGACAGTCTGTGGTGGATGGAGCGAGACATGATGTCCCAGATGTGCTCAATTGGATTCAGGTCTGGGGAACGGGCGGGCCAGTTCATAGCATCAATGCCTTCCTCTTGCAGGAACTGCTGACACACTCCAGCCACATGAGGTCGAGCATTGTCTTTCATTAGGAGGAACCCAGGGCCAACCGCACCAGCATATGGTCTCACAAGGGGTCTGAGGATCTCATCTCGGTACCTAATGGCAGTCAGGCTACCTCTGGCGAGCACACGGAGGGTTGTGCGGCCCCCCCATAGAAATGCCACCCCACACCATGACTGACCCACCGCCAAACCAGTCATGCTGGAGGATGTTGCAGGCAGCAGAACGTTCTCCACGGCGTCTCCAGACTGTCACGTCTGTCACGTGCTCAGTGTGAACCTGCTTTCATCTGTGTAGAGCACAGGGCGCCAGTGGCGAATTTGCCAATCTTGGTGTTTTCTGACAAATGCCAAACGTCCTGCACGGTCTTGGGCTGTAAGCACAACCCCCACCTGTGGACGTCGGGCCCTCATACCACCCTCATGGAGTCTGTTTCTGACCGTTTGAGCAGACACATGCACATTTGTGGCCTGTTGGAGGTCATTTTGCAGGGCTCTGGCAGTGCTCCTCCTGCTCTTCCTTGCACAAAGGTGGAGGTAGCGGTCCTGCTGCTGGGTTGTTGCCCTCCTACGGCCTCCTCCACGTCTCCTGATGTACTGGCCTGTCTCCTGGTAGCGCCTCCATGCTCTGGACACTACGCTGACAGACACAGCAAACCTTCTTGCCACAGCTCGCATTGATGTACCATCCTGGATGAGCTGCACTACCTGAGCCACTTGTGTGGGTTGTAGACTCCGTCTCATGCTTCCACTAGCGTGAAAGCACCGCCAGCATTCAAAAGTGACCAAAACATCAGCCAGGGAACATAGGAACTGAGAAGTGGTCTGTGGTCACCACCTGCAGAACCACTCCTTGCTAATTGCCTATAATTTCCACCTGTTGTCTATTCCATTTGCAAAACAGCATGTGAAATGTATTGTCAATCAGTGTTGCTTCCTCAAGCATGGAGAAACGAAAATGTTCAAATATTCCATGATATTCTTAAGATATTTGTTGACTAAATATAAGCAAGTGATGTCTGCTAAATAATCAAGTTAGGTTTCTCCAGAAATAAATCATTTTAAATAACTTTCTTTATTTACAAATTAGTGAGAATGTCTCACACCATGTTCAAGAATAGCCTTTTTCTCGCTCACTCTACGTTAAATGAAAACGAAATCTCCAAAATACTGTTACTTTTTAAACAAAGCGATTTATTATTAATTAATTTATAATTATATTAAAGCCCCTTAGATATTCTCACAGATCCTAGCGGAAAATGCTCCTTAGATATTAATTTAGAGGCCTCCAATCCTCAATGTAATTATTGGTAGAGAGCCACGTCATTGAAAAAAATATTTTCGATATACTGTAGGCCTACTATAGGCGAAATGAGTCTTACTAGTGTTGAGTAAAAATGGTGTAGGTCTTATTTATTTAAAGAGCATATAAAAGTTAGAAGCAAAAGCCTACAACTATTTTAGCACCGTTTCGTGCTACTCTTAGGCAAGCATGGGGACTGGTCTTGATAAATCAGTGAGATTTTTATTTTCACTTAATCTCCATTTGAGTATTGTTTAGACAAGAATTAGACAATTAGGGTGCAGAAATGTTATGCACCCTAAGTGTAACCTTTATTTAACTAGGCAAATCAGTTAAGAACAAATTCTAATTTACAAGGACAGCCTACTCCTTCCTCGTAAATAGCCCAGTACTGTACTGCCGACCGTCATTTTCCGTTCCAGCAAGTACCTTGTCAAAAGTTTGGACACACCTACTCATTCCAGGATTTGTATATTTTATAAAAATAAAATAATGTTAAAAAATCCACTTTCAAAATGCAAATGTTGATTTAGATATATATCCATAACATACTATGGGAATAAATATCACTGATTTACAGAAATATTGGAACAACGTTTTTTAATGAAGGCAAACCATTTAGAATCTTCCAATCCTGTAGCCTACTCCCGACCGTCACATTGTACAGCGCCATAGGGTTTCGTTTTTCATTTTTTTCTATGATTAGAAACACCATAATATTAATCAAATTAATGAAGCCAAATTTCTTAAAATCAAATCCTATATTACAAAAAAGGTTTTAAATTGTCTGGTAATGCCAATACGGAATACTATCAAATGCTTCTCAAAGATGCCCTCTGGTGGTCAAACTAGCAATAACAGAAAAAAATGGCTCTGAATTAAATGACGTGCCACAGAATGCTGCAGCAGCCCGCAAGGTGTGCCGCAACTTTTAAAGGAGGAACCACTGTACACTGTTTATATTTGACCATATTCCCCGACATCTTTCCATGGTTGATTGCGGTGGTTCGCACTTGCGAATGCCGCTATCCCTCCACGGTTTCTGGTTAGGGTAGGTTTTAATAGTCACAGTGGGTACAACATGTCCAATGCACTTCCTTATAAAGTCACTCACCGAGTCAGCATAAAAATCAATGTTATTCTCTGAGGCTTCCCAGAACATTTCCCAGTCCTCGTGATCGAAACAATCTTGAAGAGTGGATTCCATTTGGTCAGACCAGCGTTGAATGGTTCTAGTCACAGGTAAATCCTGTTTGAGCTTCTGCCTATAAGACAGTAGGAGCAAGATAGACTCGTGGTCGGATTTGAGGAAGGGAGGGCGGGGTAGGGCCTTGTATGTATCGTGGAAGTTAGAGTAGCAGTGTTCCAGTGTATTGCCTGCGGTGCTCCAGTCAATGTGCTTTCGTCAATGTGCTGGTAGAATTTAGGTAGCCTTGTTCTGAAATTAGCATTGTTAAAATCCCCAGCTACAATAAATGCAGCTTCAGGATATTTGGTTTCTAGTTTGCGTAGTCCAGTGAAGTTCCTTGAGGGCCGTCGAGGTATCTGCTGGGGGTGATATACACAGTTGTGACTGTAATCAATGAGAATTCTCTTGGGAGATAATGTGGTCGGCATTTGATTTTAAGGAATTCTAGGTCAGGTGAACAAAAGGACTTGAGTTCCTGTATGTTGTTATGATTACACCATGAGTTGTTAATCATGAGGCATACACCCCTGCCCTTCTTACCAGAGTGATGTTTGTTTCTTTCGCCGCTACACATGACGAAACCCGGGTGGCTGTACCGACTCTTACAACATATCCAGAGAGAGCCATGTTTCTGTGAAACAGAGTATGTTACAATCTCTGTCTCTCTGGAAGGCAACCCTTGCCCTAATTTAATCTACCTTGTTGTCTAGAAAATTGACATTGGCGAGTAAATATGTTCGGAAGCGGTGGGTGGTGTGCACACCTTCGAAGTCTGACCAGGACACAGCTCCGTCTACCTCTGCTGCGGCGACGTTGTTTTGGGTTGGCCTCTGGGATTAGATCCAATGTCCTGGATGGTGGTCCGAACAAAGGGTCCGCTTCGGGCTGTCATTTTGCTTTTTAATGAGGAGTGGCTCTCTGGAACTCTGACAGAGTGACCATCACGTTCTTGGTTACCTCCCTGTCCAAGGCCCATCTCCCCCATTTGCTCAGTTTGGCTGGGCGGCCAGTTCTAGGAGAAGTCTTGGTGGTTCCACACGTATTCCATTTAAGAAGGATGGAGGCTACTGTGTTCTTGGGGACTTTCAATGCTGCTTCCATACATTTGTTGGTACCCTTCCCCAGATCTGTGCCTCAACACAATCCTGTCTCTGAGCTCTACGGACAATTCCTTCGACTTCATGGGTTGGTTTTTGCTCTGACATGCACTGTCAACTGTGTGGGACCTTTATATAGGCATGTGTGTGCCTTTCCAAAAACATGTCCAATCAATTGAATTTACCACAGGTGCACTCCAATGAAGTTGTAGAAACATCTCAACGATGATTAATGGAAACAGAATCCACCTGAGCTCAATTCTGAGTCCCATCAAAGGGTCTGAATACTTACAGTATCAGTCAAAAATGTGGACCCACCTACTCATTCAAGGGTTTTTCTTTATTTTGACTATTGTCTACATTGTAGAATAACGGTGAAGACATCGAAACTTTGAAACAACACATATGGATACATGTAGTCACCAGCGAAGTGTTAAACGAATCAAAATATATTTTAGATTCTTCAAAGTAGCCACCCTTTGCATTCTCTCAACCAGCTTCAGGAGGTAGTCACCTGGAATGTATTTCAATTAACAGGTGTGCCTTGTTAGGAGTTAATTTGTGGAATGTATTTCCTTAAAGCGTTTGAGCCAATAATTTGTGTTGTGACAACGTAGGGTGGTATACAGAAGTTGGTCTTTCACCAAATAGGTCTAAGTCCATATCTTGGCAAGAACAGCTCAAATAAGCAAAGACAAACAACAGTCCATCGTCACTTTAAGACATGAAGGTCAGTCAATCCGGAAAATATCAAGAACTTTGAAAGTTCCTTCAAATGCAGTCGCAAAAACCATCAAGCGTTATGATGAAACTGGCTCTCATGAGGACCGCTACAGGATAGGAAGACCCAGAGTTACCTCTACTGCAGAGGATAAGTTCATTAGAGTTACTAGCCGCAGAAATTGCTTCACAGAGTTCAAGTAACAGACACATTTCAACATTGCCTGTTCAGAGGAGACCGTATGAATAAGGCCTTCGTGGTTTAAATCCTCCACTACTAAAATACACCATTAAGGCAAGGAGACCGGTGGAAATCTGTCCTTTGGTCTGATGAGTCCAAATTTGTGATTTTTGGTTCCAACCGCCGTGTCTTTGTGAGATGCGGAGTAGGTGAATGGATGATCTCTGCATGTGTGGTTCCCACCGTGACGCATGGAGGAGGAGGTGTGATGGTATGGGGGTGCTTTGCTGGTGACATTGTCTGCGATTTATTTAGAATTCAGGGATACTTAACCAGCATGGCTACCACAGCATTCTGCAGCGATACGCCATCCTATCTGGTTTGGGTTTAGTGGGACTATCAATTATTTTTCAACAAGAAAATGACCCAACACACCTTCAGGCTGTGTAAGGGCTATTTGACCAAGAAGGAGAGTGCTACATCAGATGACCTGGCCTCCACAATTGAGATGGTTTGGGATGAGTCGGACCACAGAGTGAAGGAAAAGCAGCCAACAAGTGCTCCGCATATGTGGCAACTCCTTCAAGACTGTTGGAAAAGCATTCCAGGTGAAGCCGGTTGAGAGAATGCCAAGAGTGTGCAAAGCTGTCATCATGGCAATGGGTGGCTACTTTGATGAATCTACAATGTAGACCTCAGTAAAAATAAAGAAAAACTCTTGAATAAGTAGGTGTCCAAACCTTTTGACTGTTACTGTAAGTAAATACATTTATTGCAAATTTTTTATTCTGAATAAATTAGCAAGATTTTCTATAAACTTATTTTGCTTTGTCATTATGGAAACTTGCTTTGTCATTATGGGGTATTGTGCGAAGATTGATAAGGGAAAACATACAATTTAATCCATATTAGAATAAGTCTGTAATGAAACAAATTGTGGGCAAAGTCACTGAGTCTGAATACTTTCCGAATGCACTGTACATGGCAGCTACAAGTTCAGTTGTGTATACAACAGAAAATTCTAGAAAACCAATATAAATCAATAAATGTGATACAGGTTTATTAAGAAATTTAAGTCATCAGGCAGTTGTTGAAGTATTTTGGATGGTTTTAGTGGAGAATGTATCGATGGTCTGGAGGAGGGGAGCATCTCGAACCCAGCCAAGGGGAATAGCTGGTCAGTGTAACGTGAGCCAGTATTATTACGAAAAGAAGCTTTCATATCAAACCCGA
Organism: Oncorhynchus keta; assembly: GCF_023373465.1. Lineage (NCBI taxonomy): Eukaryota > Metazoa > Chordata > Actinopteri > Salmoniformes > Salmonidae > Oncorhynchus > Oncorhynchus keta. The sequence continues at coordinate 48,560,008 of NC_068443.1, forward strand.
CGTCCCGAGTCATTACTATGAAGACAGTTAATCTAAAATTTGGTGCCGAAACCCGGGAGATGAGCTGCGACGAAGAAGTGGCTGAAATGGCTGAGGAGGAACGTCGGCATGAAGCAGAAAGAATGAGTCAAAAGCGGGGTACCATTCGAGGCGCAACAACAACACGGATTTTGAATCAGATTGACGTGGAAATATCCCAGTCAAATCCGGATACCGATCACTTGAGTACATTGTTGGAATTGTTTTCAACTAAGGAGGACAGTTTGTTTGAACTTGATCGTGGAATTGAACAGTTAACGCCATTGGACGGATTGGAGGCAGAGATTGCATGCACGGAGGATTACAAAGAGCGCATTATCATGCTGAAGAGCCGTGCACAACGAGTGATAACGAAGAAACAATCCACTACCAGCACGGGTGAGTGACGCTAACTCAAAGAGATCACAGCGACAATCAGTAAGGCTACCAAAGTTGATTATTGAGAAATTCTATGGAGATGTCAGTATGTGGCAGGAGTTTTGGAGCCCGTATGAGACTGCTATTCACAACAATGATTCACTGAGAAGTTTATCTATCTGAAAACATATCTCACTGGACCAGCTGCAAAGGCAGTAGCAGGACTGATGTTAACAGACAGTAACTATGATGATGCAATCGCTCTACTCGAGCAGATTTGGAAGGAAAGATCTTGTGATTAGTGCTCATATGTCAAAGCTGCTGAATCTCACACCTGTGGAGAAATCCTCTGATCTAAATGCATTGAAGCAGCTATATGATGAATGTGAAATTCAGATTAAGAGCCTGGAATCACTGGGTGTAGTGTCAGAAACCTATGGAAGCCTACTATGCCCAATCTTACTACAGATGATTCCAGAGGACATAGCTCTTGACTATAGTCGTCAGAGGGGAGTAGATGATGAATGGAACAGAAAGAGGTTCAGAGCAGGGAGAGAGCGCTACAAATGACAAGATCATGCAACCAACAAAGAGAGCAAACCATGGAACAGGTCATGCTTCTCCAATGAAATGAAAACAAAAATACCCAACATGCCCTCTGCTGCAGCACTGCATACAGCCAGTCAGAAGGAACAAAACAGTCTATTTTGTGACAGTGCAGACCACAAATCAGAAAACTGCACTGACTACAATATTGCTACACGCAAAGAAAAACTAAAGAACATGGGAAGATGCTTTGTATGTTTAGGACAGAGACACATAGCAAAATTCTGTACGGTCAAAGATGTGTCATGTGCAACATGTGGAAGCAGACATCACATTGCTGTGTGTACCAGTAAGAGCAGTGAGGTGCAACCCCCTACTGTTTCTGTAGATGCTGTAGTTTCCTCAGTTATTCCCCATTCAGTGAGGATGAAACCAGATGGACAGAACACTGTGTTGCTACAAATGGCAAAGGCATGGTTAGAAGGCCCATTGGGCAGGAAATAAATCGTTGCTTATAGATGGAGGCAGTCAGACAAGCTTCATACATTAAAACCTTGCGAAGGGCTTGAAGCTACCAGTAATCAGACAAGAGGCCCTCACTCTTCACACTCCTCTGCCCCAGCAACATCCCAACGCAACACAGTGAAATTCATCTTGGAGAATGTCTGGGACAAACAGCAGAGAATAGAGAGAGAGGCAATTGAAACCCCACAAGTGTGCACAGCTGTGATGAAGGTTCCTGGTGAACGGATTCAGCATGAGCTCAGTAAAAGGGGACTGCAGCTCGCAGACTTTCCAGGAGATGACAATGATCCTGAACTCTCTGTCCTGATAGGAGCAGACTACTACTGGCAGATAGTATCAGGCAGAGTAGAGCGACTGACGGAGACGCTAGTTGCTTTAGAGACCACCTTTGGATGGTCGGTGCAGGGACCCGTGTCCATGTCAAGTGTCGCCGAGGCGACCTGCATGTTCATCCCACTTGATGAACTCTATGTAGATGACTTCATTGCAAGTTCACGCAATGTTGAAGAGGCTTACCTTGTGACAACAACTGCAAAGCGAATGCTGTCGATTGCAGGCATGGACCTCTGCAAATGTGGCAGAGGGGACTCAGCTGGGACGAAGAATTACCACCTGATCTGACACGAGAATGGCAACAGTGGTGTTCAGAACTACCCCAGTTACACCAGCTCACCATACCAAGGTGGTACAGAACAGACATGCGGCCACAGAATAACCACACCCTGAAACTACACGTGTTCTGTGATACAAGTGAAAGGGCTTACAGTGCAGTAGCTGACCTGCAAGGTGAGTCACAAGACAGGGAAACAACAAGTCTAGTCGCATCCAAGTCCAGGGTAGCCCCACTTAAGAAAATGACACTGCCACGCCTGGAGCTCATGGGAGCTGTGATTGGAGCGAAACTAGCAAACAACTTGATGACCACACTGAAAATGGAAGAAAAACAGATCAAAATGTGGACAGACTCGATGATCGTGCTGCATTGGATTTGCAGCTCAGTTCAGAAATGGAGACAGTTTGTTGCGAACAGAGTGACGGAGATCCAGTCCTTGACCAATCCAGAGTCATGGTCACATATTGAAGGGAAAACGAATCCAGCTGACCTCCCTACAAGAGGACAAACTGTTCGAAACTTGACACAGAGCGAGCTATGGTGGAATGGACCCAGAATTCTGACATCACCCAATCAGTCCGAAGAGACTGATGATAACAAGGTTCCGGAAGAGGTGAATATAGAACTGAAGTCCAGTTGCCAGGTTACTGTACAACTCGCAGCAAGCAGCACAGACAGCACTGAACCTGTGTTGGAGTTTGAAAGGTACAGCAAACTGAAAAGAGTGTTCAGAGTCACCGCCTGGATAAAGAGATTCATAGCCAATGCTCATACAACCATAAAGATGCAAGGTGAACTGACTGCTGATAAACTGTTCAATGCAGAAAAGTACTGGATTAAGGTAACACAACAACAGAGTTTTGGACTGGAGATCAAACTACTGACGGCAGGAAAAAGCCTAAACAATGACTGTAAAATCAGAGAACTGAAACCTTTCCTGGACAAACACGAACTACTCAGTGTAGGAGGAAGACTGCAACAGTCCAACTTCACATTCAGAGAGCAGCACCCATGGTTTCTGCCCAATAAGTCCAGATACTCAGAAATGCTGATACAGTACCACCATGAGAAGGTGATGCATTCTGGAGCAAGAGACACTCTAGTACAAATCAGAGAGCGATACTAGATCTTGAGTGCTAGGCAGCTAGTCAAGAGCACAGTGGCAAGATGTATAGTGTGCAAGAGATTCAAGGCAAGGGCCAGACAGCAGGTCACTGCGCCTTTACCAAAATACATAATAACTGAATCCCCACCATTCGAAGTCACAGGTGTGGATTTTGCAGGACCGCTCTATGTGAAAGAAAATGGTTCTGTGAAGAAGACATACATTGCACTGTTCACTTGTGCTGTAACCAGAGCAGTGCATTTGGAACTGGTCTCAGATCAGTCAACAGAGACATTCCTGTTCGCTCTAAAAAGATTCATCTCAAGGAGAGGATTATGCAAGGTAATCTACTCAGACAATGCAAAAACGTTCATGAGAGCTGATCAGGACTTGAAAGAGCTGTGGAAGGCAATCGAAGTCACAGGTGTGGATTTTGCAGGACCGCTCTATGTGAAAGAAAATGGTTCTGTGAAGAAGACATACATTGCACTGTTCACTTGTGCTGTAACCAGAGCAGTGCATTTGGAACTGGTCTCAGATCAGTCAACAGAGACATTCCTGTTCGCTCTAAAAAGATTCATCTCAAGGAGAGGATTATGCAAGGTAATCTACTCAGACAATGCAAAAACGTTCATGAGAGCTGATCAGGACTTGAAAGAGCTGTGGAAGGCAATCGAAGAGCCCAAACTCTTGGCGTTCTTCTCAGAAAGGGGCATCACCTGGAGGTTCATCGCAGAGCGAGCAGCCTGGTGGGGCGGATTCTGCGAAAGACTCGTCAGGTCAGTAAAAACATGCGAAAGGTTCTTGGGAGAGCTTCACTTAATTTTGAAGAGATGTGCACAGTCCTGACAGAGGTTGAAGCTATCCTAAATTCTAGGCCTCTGACCTTTGTGCACAATGAGGTTTATGAACCACAACCCCTGACCCCAGCACACTTCCTGGTGGGCAAAAGACTAACCTCTTTGCCTCCAAAGCCATTTCCAGCTGACACTCAGCACCCAACGTTAAACAAGGGGGAAATGACACGCAGATGGAAGTACAGGCAGAGACTTGTGACCAGTTTCTGGAACAGTTGGCGAAGAGACTACTTGCTGGATCTAAAGTCAGCACACTGCTGTGACACACCACAGCCCACCCCACTGAAAGCGGGTGACGTTGTACTCATTGGAGAAGATAACACACCCAGACAAACCTGGAAACTAGGAAAGATTGAGGAACTGTTTCCAGGCCGAGATGGCTTAGTTAGATCATGTTCAGTTCGTACTGCTTCAGGGACTTTGTTGAGGAGACCTATTTAGTTGATATACTGCCTAGAGATCTAGATGAACACAGTTGTTCATCGGGGGGGGGATGTTGTAACTTTAATGTGTTACAGAGTTAATGTTAATTCATGGAGCTGTATCTAAAGATATTTCTTTACAGTTATTTACATATGTAATTGTATTGGTTAGTATTGATTTATTTATTTTTTTACCTTTATTTAACCAGGCAAGTCAGTTAAGAACAAATTCTTATTTTCAATGACGGCCTAGGAACAGCGGGTTAACTGCCTGTTCAGGGGTAGAACGACAGATTTGTACCTTGTCAGCTCGGGGGTTTGAACTCGCAACCTTCCGGTTACGCTCTAACCACTAGGCTACCCCGCCGCCCCAGCTTTTGACTGCAAGTTCCAGAATGCCTTGCGACAGGAATGAGAGAGATAACGCGCCAAATATGTGCAGGTGCAAGGTGATTAAGCTGACTTTCCGATAGCATCTTACCTGCATTGCTCTGTAGAATCTAAAGTTGTTAAATGTAACGTGAACAAGTATTATTACTAAAAGAAGCTTTCGTATCAAACCCCGACATCCCGAGTCATTACTTTGAAGACAGTTCATCTAAAAGTCAGAGACTGACTGAGAACTCTGTGCATTTGGGCTTTGTAGATAGCTAGCTACTCTTCCACTAATACTTGTGTAGCACCCACTTGGGTGATGCCACCAATGGCGCGTAGGCCCAGAGTAGAAAATCTTCACTATTTCAAGTCATTTCCATTCGGGCAGTCTTCTCACTTCAGGCTTCTCCGGTGTTGTGGCATTCAAATCAAAACAGTTCCATTCAGCTAGCTAGCATGAATTATATTTCAGTTGTTGAATCTTGTTATGTTCATACAAATATTTGAACATGTTAAGTTTGCTGAAAATAAACGCAGTTGACAGTGAGAGGACATTTCTTCTTTTGCTGAGTTCAAATTTTATTTATATAGTCCTTCGTACATCAGCTGATATCTCAAAGTGCTGTACAGAAACCCAGCCTAAAACCCCAAACAGCAAGCAATGCAGGTGTAGAAGCACGGTGGCTAGGAAAAACTCCCTAGAAAGGCCAAAACCTAGGAAGAAACCTAGAGAGGAACCAGGCTATGTGGGGTGGCCAGTTTAGTTAATGTATCATAACTTTGGGTGATAATCAGGTAATAGCAATCATGTTATAATAATATTCATGCCAGTACTATATTATGCATCTGTTAAACATGCCTCCCTAATAAGACAATCAGGTATTGAATCTAGGGCTGTGACAGTCATGCTGCACATTTTCTCCTCTTTTCCACTCCTAACTGCATGTGCTGCTGCTGCAGTAAGGGGGGCGCTGCCTAGGCAACCAAAGACTTGTTTGCTACAACACCTTTCTTGTTTTAGCAAGGAGCAACAAAGTTTCATCACCGTGTAGAGTCCATGTTACAGCAGAAACGGACTCAAACGCACAAATTCCCAACTTTTTTTTTTTTTTACAGTTATGACGGTTATTTTATTTTCATGGCGGTATTCATCCATAACAGTTGGTTACACATTTATATGTAATTGTTCCAGCCCTAATTGAATCTCTTTGGTTTCCCATCTGCCACCCGTTAGAGTACGACAAGGCTCAGTCCTCCCAGGATGCAGTTTCCTCCATGAACCTCTTTGACCTAGGGGGTCAATACCTGCGTGTGGGCAAAGCGGTCACCCCCCCCATGCCCCTGCTCACTCCGACCACACCTGGCGGACTCCCCCCTGCTGCAGCTGTGGCGGCTGCAGCTGCCACAGCCAAAATCACTGCCCAGGTCAGTACTGTCTGTGCCCTCGTTTTAGTAGACACTATGTTCCACTGTTGGGGTCAGTTGCAAATTGAATTTACTTTGGCTCGAGATTCAATTTCAATTCAAGCTCTGACATATTCTTTGAGTTATGTATCGTTTCATAAAGCCAGACTCAGTAAGTCCCAATTAATATTAGCTGTCATTTGTGTATATGAAATATTAAACTGACAGGGTGACAGTTTGACCTTTTTGGAAACAAACACAGGCAATACATAACTAGGGCCATGCATTTTAGGTACTTTTTTGAGGCACTTTGATTTTACTGGTATATCCAGCATTATCAACTTGTGTTGCTGCAGGTAGAAAATCAGAGGAAATTGTCTTTAATTGACACAAGCGGTAACCAATCAATCAATGTCTGGTTGTGCATGTGGGGGAATAGCCTCAATCAGGGGATGCGTAGCTCTGGGAATGGCACAAAACCTATTATTTGGCAGGGAATACAGCATATGTTTCCAAATACTGAATCCATCCATACTATTTCACTTGGTTTGCTGCAGCATGAGCAAAGGGCAAGCCTGCCGGGGTAGTTCTGACCCCACGTTGGAGCTCATTTGAACATCCAAGTGTATGTTCATCTAATTGGCTGAGCAGGCAAATCAGCTGTTTTTTTTCCTTCTTTTTTTTCCTGTTATGCACCCAAACCAGGGCACAGAGAAACTGCTTTTTAACATCCTTAATTAAAAAAATTGGAAAGGACATCTATTTATTACATATTGTAATACATTTTAGGTCATATTTAATTGAAATCTGGAACACTGGACAGATGCTTTAAGTTCGCTGCATTACCCCCTTCCTTTGGGAGAGGGTGTCCCCAGTGAGCCCCAGATCCCGACTCCTCACTTTTTTACGTGTGTCCACTTCAATATATTATATTTCAAATTTAAGTACGCACGTGAATGCGCGCATGACTGATGTGCTCCATATAAAATGCACTAATGTGCTGGAGGAGAAAACTAAAAACAATGCACACCTTGGTCTTCCAGGACAGACTATCCCGACTCAATTTTTTTTGCCTTTCTCATTTTCTGTCCTTGTCGTCACTGGCACAGTCCAGGTGGTGTACCCTCATGTCTGGCTTTGTTCTTCCAGGAGACGGTTGGGTCATCGGTGCTGGCTGGACCCGCCCTCCTCTCTCAACAGTTGGGTGGCCTGCCCCAAGCCGTCATGGCAGCCCAGGCCCCGGGGGTCATCACAGGTAAGCCAAGCACCTCAACCCCCAGCCCCACACACACACACACACACACACACACACACACGTGTGTTTAAAGAAAAGTGTATGCACATCCAACAGGCCTCCATGGTTGCAGGCTACCAACAATTCCAAATGGGAATAAAGTATACTGTTTAAAAGCTTAATGTTTCTACTCCTAAGGACCTTGGCCATGCCTGTGCAGTTGGGAGGGGTTTGGAGTAGAGTCGTTAGTAAAGTATATACAGTCAACGCCATGTATTTGGACAGTAAAGCAAAACAAAAATATTTCTCTCTATACTCCAGCATCTTGGATTTGAGATCAAATGTTTGAGTCAACAGTACAGAATATATTATTTATTTGAGGCTATTTTCATACTGTATCTGTTTTACCATTTAGAAATTAAAGCACTTTATGTATCTACTAGTGCTGAGTGATTAGCCCGAAATTTTGGTTTATTTACGGTTTTGAAATAACTTCACTTATTTGAATTCCATTTAGTTCGTTTTTTTTCTGTGAGCGCAACACACCGTTTCTCCAGAGAAAAATCTAATCGCAGAGTTTCTAAACCCAGAGACCAAACATCCCGATACTTCTGGGAATGCTTCGCGAAGCAGACTCGACAGACCAGACAGGGGTTTGGGGTTTGGGAAATCAATTGGAGAAAATAAAAAATCTTTGTTAAGTTTGTCAAGTTAAACGCACAACCTTGTGCGAAATAGCACATATGGAATCATGTAGTGTTATACAAATCAAAATATATTTTATATTCTTCAAATAGCCACCCTTTGGCTTGATGACAGCTTTACACACTCTTGATATTCTCTCAACCAGCTTCATCTGGAATGCTTTTCCAACAGTCTTGAAGGAGTTCCCACATATGCTGAACACTTGTTGGCTGCTTTTCCTTCACTCTGTGGTCCCACACTGCATCTCACAAAGACACGGCGGTTGGAACCAAAAATATCAAATTTGGACTCACCAGACCAAAGGACAGATTTCCACCGGTCTAATGCCCATTGCTCGTGTTTCTTGGTCCAAGAAAGTCTCTGCTTCTTATTGGTGTCCTTTAGTAGTGGTTCCATGAAGGCCTGATTCACACAGTCTCCTCTGAACAGTTGATGTTGAGATGTGTCTGTGACTTGAACTCTGAAGCATTTATTTGGGCTGCAATTTCTGGTAACTCTAATGAACATATCCTCTGCAGCAGAGGTGACTCTGGGTCTTCCATTCCTGTGGCCGTCCTCATGAGCCAGTTTCATCATAGCGCTTGATGGTTTTTGCGACAGCACTTGGAAGAAACTTTCAAAGTTCTTGATATTTTCCATATGGACTGACCTTCAAGTAAGTAATGATGGTCTGTCGTTTCTCTTTGCTTATTTGAGCTGTTCTTGACATAATTTGGACTTGGTCTTTAACCAAATAGGGCTATCTTCTGTATACCCCCCTACCTTGTCACAACACAACTGATTGGCTCAAACGCATTATGAAGGAAAGAAATTCCACAAATGAACTTTTAGGAAGGCACACCTGTTAACTGAAATGCATTCCAAGTGACTACCTCATGAAGCTGGTTTAGAGAATGCCAAGAGTGTGCAAAGCTGTCTACAAGCCAAACATGATTCCATATGTTTTATTTCATAGTTTTGAGGTCTTCCCTACTATTCTACAATGTAGAAAATAGTCAAAATAAAGAAAAACCCTTGCGTGAGTAGGTGTTCTACAACTTTTGACTGGTAGTGTGTGCCTCATTCAAAATCAAGTGGGTAAATGATCCATTTTAAGACCATCTTAAAACAATTCCGTATGTTAGCTTAGTAGATATCGAGCTGTAAGGGCTTAGACCTACAGGGGGTAAAGTTATGTGACTAAAGGATAGTTTATCAATAAGTGATACGCAGTAATAGGCCGTTTCTACCATCATCATTAATTCAATAATAGTCATCATCGTACCAAAAACAAATATACATATATATTTAAGTAGTGTGAATAAATGAAGGTTTGGGCCTAATAAGTGATAGTAGTGGACAGTTATACCATCAATTGTTTTATTCTGTGTAGCATTCAACCCACATAATGCATTTTTTATTTGTTTAATATCAAAACCGAACCGACCATAAAAACACTAATTGCTCAGCACTAGTATCTAGTCTCGCCATTTGAACGTATCTTGACAAATTCATATAGTTTTATAGTGTATTAAAGTAGTCAAAAATGTAGTATTTGGTCCCATTTTCCTTGCACCCAATGACTACATCAAGCATGTGACTACAAATTTGTTGGATGTACTTGCAGTTTGTTTTGTTCGTGTTTCGGATTATATTTTACATAAATAGGAACTGAATGGTGAATAATGTATTGTCATTTTGAAGTCACTTTTATTGAAAGTAAAAATAGATGTTTCTGAACACTTCTATATTAATGCGGATGCTACCAAGGTTATGGATAATCATAAATACAATTTTAATGATAAGGAGTGAGAACGTTAGATTGCCCCTCCTATTGGTATTGGTGATTAATAATGATTTATTCATGATTTTTCTTAATCATGCTATCAGGATAAATTTCAAAGTGTTCAGAAACATTTCACTTAGAAATAAAATTGCTCCATTCACCATTCAGTTCCTAATGGGCAAAGAATGTCCCAAAACACAACCAAAACTAACTGCAAATGCATCCAACAGGTTTGTGGCGACACGTGCTACGAATATGAGACCAACTTGTCAACTTTTGACTACTTTAATACACAAATGAAAATGTGTACACCTGGCTACAGATACATTAAGTGCATTCATTTCTAAATGGTAATGTATGTCTGAAAATACCCTCAAATAAAAGTTAACATTCTGTACTGTCGTCTCATATGATACGTTTGATCTCAAATCCAAAACGCTGGAGTATAGAGCCAAATGAAAGGTGCAATATGCAGAAATACCTCTGCCTTTTCCTGTTTGCAAAATTCAAATAGTTTTCCTAATTTCAGTTTATGTGGCAAAACAAGCAGTCATTGTGTAGAGAATCATTTTACTGGCCATGAAGAAGTTCTGTGGGGGGTTCATTTGGGATTTAGCAAAAGATTAAAGGGGATGTGGAACGAGGAACTCTTAATTCCTGGTAACCTCACCGATTTGAAAGGACATCATGGGGGGTGGTAGAGGAATCTGATCGCTGCTGTAAACAGCCTGATTCTGTTTTACTGCTGTTATCACTCTGGCCTTTCTTCAACAGTTGTGTGTTTGGAATATGCCAGAAAATGGCTGCTCCAAATAGAAACAATGGCTGGGTTTATGTCAAAAACCCTGTGGCCAAATATAGTGCTTTGAATATGCCCGTCTGTCCTCTGATTGGTTAAAGGTGATTCAATCACTGCCAATTTAGTTATGTATAATTCCCTCATAACAGACAATGGCTCAAACAGTTTCAATGAGGACGAATGCCAGGCTAATATGTGAAGTGAAATAGAATGATGAACGCAGCAATCAGGCTTGTTCCACCAGGCTAGCTTTTGTGGACTGAGTTGAAATGGGAAGATGGAAGATTGGACAGTAAAGAAATTGAGTTGAGCAGGTGCTGGGTGATGGCAGCTTTCACACTCGGCCTTTTGTTTGGCCTTGAATCAGAAAGAAAACAAGTGTTACTTTTAAACACCCTCTTTGCACCACCGTTGAACAATGTGCCTCTCATTGGCTGGCGAGGGAAATGTGTGCATTTATTAGCATGCCTTTCACTGCATGGGCTATCCAGAGTGAGACAGTGAGTTGGTGTGTATGAAAAGAGGCCAGATGCCCAGGTAAGTGCAGAATTGGACAGTTGTAGGGTCATTGGGAATGAATTGGACAAATCCAGGTACTGGCAACAGACAAGCTTATGCAACATATATTATAAGATTTATGTTAGCTGTGTTATGTGGTCATTTAGAGGCCATTTCCCAAAACAACGCTGTAAACGTGCAATTTTGTAGCAGTCTTTTTAAGTCAAATAGAGGGGCTGTTCAGTTGACATATTTGGGACCAAACATGCAGTAATGTGTTTTGCCTATATTAACAACTACAGGTTGTTGACAAACTCTTATTAAAGATGGCATTCATTAGGGTTTTAACCATTCTCCCAAAATGACTAACAATTAGCATCTCAATGCCTTTCACTTTGTTTTGAGTTCAGTAAGAAGAGAGAGACAGTTCTGTGTAGAGTAGGGGTGTCAAACATATGGCCCTCACGCCAGATCTGGCCAGTGGGGGGGTCCAATCCAGCCCGCGGGTTGGTTTGACTAAAAAATTATAGAAAAAAATATATTTTATGGGGGGGAAACGAACTCAATATGCTTTAAAATGACTAGAAACAAACCAAAACTGTGTAGAAATAATGGACCCATATTCATAGTTTCTTGACTGTCCAGCTCGCTAGAAGTGTCAGCGAGCATAGAAAATGTAAAAAATGATGGATAGAGGACAATTTTTTTGTTAACTTTGTTGGCAAGGAAGTATAACCAGTTTTCAGTGCAGCCCTCCGGACCTCAATGAAGAACGACAGCGGCACCCGGGGTAAAATGAGTTGTACTCCGCTGGTGTAGCGCTACACTTAGTGATGCCATCTGTTAACACCCTATAATGTTATATGGTGGAACCAGAACGAGATGAGGAATTAAACCGGTGCATATAGATATTTTTTTGTCTGAAGTGGAATTGCCTCTGTACTTTTTTCAGGCTGCTGTTGTCTCCTACAGTGTGTTAGTTGTACATAGCCTGTCGGAGGACCACTCCACTAATAGATTCTCTTTTATTGTCTCTTCTCTCCTTGTCTCTCTCTTTTTTCTCTCTCCTTTCTTCCCCTCCCTCTCTTGACTCCACAATCGCACCGACAGTGGCCACTTAATCCCTCCCCTTTGCTGCACACTGACCAACCAAGTGTGAAGAGGACTGTTTCTAGCCCCTCCCCTCATAAACATAGCCCCTCATTCCTATTGGCCAGTGAGTCTCAGATCCTGTGTGTTTTGTGGAGTTTACTTTTGGTATGCATCAATATGACCATTAAGAAGCTACAACCAGGGTGGTTAGAGGGTGGGGGGGATTCATTTTAATACATTCATTTTATTGTAAGGAGTGTTTAGTTTGCATCCCATGCCCCTCCTCCCTTTCCCCTTTAAAGGGGCAGTCTGCAGTTGCTACATCCATTTTTGGATTGTGAATTAATGATGTACCCATTGATTCTTGAAGAATATATATTGCATTAAGAAAGTATTCACACCCCTTGACTTTTGCCAGATTTGACTGTTTTACAGCCTGAATTTAAAATTGATTACATTTTGTTTTTTTAGTCACTGACCTACACACAATACCCCATAATGTCAGTGGAATTATGTTATTCATTATTTTTTACAAATGATTAAAAAGGAAAAGTTGAAATGTCAATAAGTATTCAACCCCACACATAGTGTATCAATACAAGCAGTCACTACAAAGATACAGGTGTCCTTTCTAACTCCGTTGCCGGAATGGAAGTAAATCGCTCAGGGATTCACCATGTGGCCAATGTTGACTTTAAAACAGTTAGAGTTTAATGGCTGTGATAACTGAGGATGGGATCAACTTTGTAGTTACTCCATAATTCGATCCTAAATGACAGAGGAAAAGGACGCCTTTACAGAACATACAAATATTTTTAAATGCATTCTATTTGTAGCAAACTTTCAGCATGAAAATAACCTAACCAAGAAGACAGTGAATGTTCCTTATTGGCCGAGTTACAGTTTTGACTTAAATCTATATGAAAAAATCTATGGCAAGGCCTGAAAATGGTTGTCTAGCAGTGATCAACAACCAATTTGATTGAAGGTTTTGAAAAGAATAATGGGCAAATGCTACACAATCTAGGTGTGCAAAGCTCTTAGAAACTTACCCAGAAAGACTCACAGCTGTAATCACTGCCAAAGGTGCTTCTACAAACTATTGACTCAGGGCTGTGAATACTTATGGAAATTAGAAATGTATGCATTTCATTTTCAATAAACTCTAAAAACATTTTAACTTTGTCATTACGGGGTGTTTGTAGATGGGTGAGAGAAAAAAAAAAAATTTAATCCATTTGGAATTCAGGTTGTAACACAACACAATGTGGAATAAGTCAAGGGGTATGAATACTTTCTGAAGGCACTAACTTATAAATGCCTCCTGAGCTTAGTTCAACTGATGTTCTCCACCAGAACCCAAAGTATATAAGCTTGTTTTACTCCAATGTTTGGAATCAAAGTAAATGTAAACAAACACTGGTTAAAACGATATTTTTCATATCCCGGATGGTCAGTCTTTGCATCCATAGCTCTGTCTATTCACGAGTGTAGTTATATTTCTCCAGCCCCCTCCCTCAGCTTTTTACCGAATCAGGGAGAGGAGGACGCTTATTTATTGATTCAACTGCTGATTGCCGCTTTAACACTTACTTGACAAAGATTAATGGACTAGGAAAACCATATTTACCTGGAATAGATGGTAGAGCTTTAGAAGGGGTTTGGAAGGCTTTGCTATAGAGTTTCTTTGCCATCTAACTTTTGCCAACCCCAAACATCACGTGGAAATGTTCCTTATGCAGCAGAACAAATGTGGTCAGTCCAGTCACAGCCTGCTAGTGGACACAACATTCCAATACCATGATTGCTAGCTCCAGTTCGATAGCACCCTTTTACTTGACAGCGAGCTGTCGTGTCACAATTAAACATTGCTAGACAGGAGCCAACCCAGCCAGTTATCTTGGGAAAAGCCCCTGAGGGGTTTTCCCACCATTGCCACTGGCTTAGGGCTTGGGGAGGCTCCTCTGTTGGCTGTCCAACCTTGGGGGGGTTTGACCTTTTTGTGCTGCCTCCTTCCGTTCTCTTACAGGGGTAACCCCAGTGCGGCCCGCTTTGCCTGTGCTACCTCAGGTGGGCCTGGTCAACCCAGTGCTGGCCTTACCACCGGTGCTGGTCACCTCTCTGGTGGCAGCCCAGGAGGCCAAGAAGAAGGAAGTGGAGGAGGAGGCCTTGCAGGACGGGACGGGCCAGGAGCCGCTGAGTGAGCAGGAGCACATGAGCATCTCCGGGAGCAGCGCCAGACACATGGTCATGCAGAAGTTGCTCCGCAAGCAAGAGGTGGGTTGAAATGTTCCTGTTTTTTTTCGTTCTTCTTCTTCTTGAACACAGTGGATGAGTTAGCAGTGGTCTAACCCTTTCCCCTTGTGGCACTAGCCCCATATTTGTGACCGACTGGCTCAATTTGATCTTATGTAGCAAAATTTAAAATTGTGTTTATTATTTTGGATAAAAGTAGAGACTTAGAGCTACAAAATGGTACGTCATAGTTGAGGAACAATGGGAAAGTAATTTAAATTGAATAAAAAGTTGATTAACTTGTAACATCATTTTAGTGAAAATGGCCCTTGAGTGTTTGGTACCAACTGGAGAGCTAACCTTTCTAGGGCAGGCGTTCCGCTAGCGGAACTCCTCGACAACATTCCGCTGAAAAGTCCGTGCGAAATTCAAAAATATTTTTTTGAAATATGTAACTTTCACCAATTAACAAAGTCCAATACAGCAAATGAAAGATAAACATCTTGTTAATCTACCCATCATGTCCGATTTCTAAAATGGTTTACAGCGAAAGCACAACATATGATTTTGTTAGGTCATAGCAAAGTAGGCCTTTCTAATCAACCTGGCCCGGGTATTGACCTTATCCCGTGAGGTTGCCTGGTTGTTCTTTAAAAGTGCTTTCCTCACCATCTTAAATAAGCATGCCCCTTTCAAAAAATGTAGAACTAAGAACAGATATAGCCCTTGGTTCACTCCAGACTTGACTGCCCTTGACCAGCACATAAACATCCTGTGGCGTACTGCACTGGTATTGAATAGTTCCCGCAATATGCAACTTTTCAGGGAGGTCAAGAACCAGTAGACACAGTCAGTTAGGAAAGCAAAGGTTAGCTTTTTCAAACAGAAATGTGCATCCTGCAGCACTAATTCCCCCAAAATTTGGGACACTAATGTCCATGGATAATAAGAGCACCGCCTCTCAGCTCCTCTCACCTCCTCTGAGTGTCACCACCGATAAATCCACGATAATTGAGAATTTCAATAAGCATTTCTCTACGGCTGACCATGCCTTCCACCTGGCTATCCAAACCTCGGCCAACAGCTCGGCACCCCCACAGAAGCTGGCCCAAGCCCCCCCTGCTTCTCCTTAACCCAAATCCAGACAGCTGATGTTCTGAAAGAGCTGCAAAATCAGGAACCCTACAAATCAGCTGGGCTCGACAATCTGGACCCTCTCTTCCTAAAATTAGCCGCCACCATTGTTGCCACGCCTATTACGAGTCTGTTCAACCTCTCTTTCGTATCATCTGAGATTCCTAAAGATTGGAAAGCGGCCGCGGTCATCCCCCTCTTCAAAAGGGGAGACACTCAAGACCCAAACTGTTACAGACCTATATCCATCCTGCCCTGCCTTTCTAAAGTCTTCGAAAGCCAAGTGAACAAACAGATGACCGACCAAAGGTATAAATTTGGTGAATGATGTCATAAATGGGACTGGTGGAGTTATGTCACACATGCAGCTAACACAGACATATGGAAATGTCTGCTCTACCCAAAATTACAACCAATTAATTAATTATAGCATTACCACAAAAATGGAAGAGGCAAGTAGAAGGGGAAAAAGTAAGGAACTTGAATGTCGGCCCTGTATTAAAGATCATAAATGGTTAAAGAAAAGTGTGATAAATAAAAACATATACCAATTTCATTTAAGGACCAAAAAACTGACAGCTGTGCCATATAAATTGCTAAATAGTTGGGAAGAGATTTTCGATGTACCCATTCCATGGCACATGGTTTATGAATTGATACGCAAAACAACGCCGGATTCAAAACTTCACATTTTTCAATATAAATTACTATACAAAATTCTTGCAACTAATATAATGTTATATATATGGGGGATACAATCTTCCCGCTCTGCAGATTCTGCTGTGAGGAGGCAGAGTCATTAGATAATTTATTTTGGTATTGTCCATATGTAGCTCATTTTTGGTCACAGGTCCAGGTATGGCTGAAGAATTGCAACATTTGCCTAGAACTAACACTAGAAAGTAGCAATACTGGGTGATTTGAAAAGCCGTAGTCAGTCAATCAATCAATAATATAATAATTATTTTAGCAAAAATGTTTATTTTTAATTTACAATCTGTAGAAGCTATGAGAATAGCAAGGTTCAATTATTTTGTGAAGCATCACAGCGCAGTTGAAAAATATATGGCAAGTAGAAATTCTAAATGGATGATGTTGAGAGACAGATGGGAGGGGTTGAGTGGAGCTGAAGGGTGGGACTAATAACAAGATAAACAATGTAGGGGATAAGGGATCTGTAGAATGTATATAGGTCCGGAGCTTTTGTGAAGTAGCATAGTTACAAATAGAAATCAAACTGGATGGACATCAGAAATAGAGGAAGGACTAAGAACAAACAAGAGATAACTATTGTAAAGTAGACTGTGTCTGTAGAGTGTGTATAAGATGTATGGATTGAAGGTAGAAGCAGAAGTGTTTATTAGTTTACTCCAATTGGGGGATCGGCGGAAGGGTTTGCGGGGAATAATAATAAAGGTATATTCTTTAAAAAAGTATGTATGTCTATATAGGTATGTGTATATATATATATATATATATATATATATATATATATATATATGCATGTGTGTATGGATATATATATTTACCCCAAAAATATGGGGGATTGGAAATTATGCAGACAATTACATTGGAAGCAACATTCTTTCCGCAATATTAAGCTGATCCACCCTCCCAAAAAATAAAAACAGATGACCAACCATTTCGAATCCCACCGTACCTTCTCCGCTATGCAATCCGGTTTCCGTGCTTGTCACGGGTGCACCTCAGCCACGCTCAAGGTCCTAAACGATATCATAACCGCCATCGATAAAAGGCCGTACTGTGCAGCCGTCTTCATCGACCTGGCCCAGGCTTTCGACTCTGTCAATCACCATATTCTTATCGGCAGACTCAACAGCCTTGGTTTCGCTAATGACTGCCTTGCCTGGTTCACCAACTACTTCGCAGACAGGGTTCAGTGTGTCAAATCGGAGGGCCTGTTGTCCGGACCTCTGGCAGTCTCTATGGGGGTGCCACAGGGTTCAATTCTCAGGACGACTCTTTTCTCTGTATATATCAATATCGCTCTTGATGCGGGTGATTCTTTGATCCACCTCTACGCAGACGACAGCATTCTGTATACATCTGGCCTTTCTTTGGACACTGTGTTAACTAACCTCCAGACGAGATTCAATGCCATTCGACACTCCTTCCGTGGCCTCCAACTGCTCTTAAATGCTAGAAAAACTAAATGCATGCTCTTCAACCGATCACTGCCCGCACCTGCCCGACTGACTAGCGTCACTACTCTGGACAGTTTTGACTTAGAGTATGTGGACACCTATAAATACCTAGGTGTCTGCTAGACTGTAAACTCTCCTTCCAGACTCATATTTATTTTATTTTATTTATTTCACCTTTATTTAACCAGGTAGGCAAGTTGAGAACAAGTTCTCATTTACAATTGCGCCCTGGCCAAGATAAAGCAAAGCAGTTCGACAGATACAACGACACAGAGTTACACATGGAGTAAAACAAACATACAGTCAATAATACAGTATAAACAAGTCTATATACAATGTGAGCAAATTAGGTGAGAAGGGAGGTAAAGGCAAAAAAGGCCATGGTGGCAAAGTAAATACAATATAGCAAGTAAAACACTGGAATGGTAGTTTTGCAATGGAAGAATGTGCAAAGTAGAAATAAAAATAATGGGGTGCAAAGGAGCAAAATAAATAAATAAATTAAATGCAGTTGGGAAAGAGGTAGTTGTTTGGGCTAAATTATAGGTGGGCTATGTACAGGTGCAGTAATCTGTAAGATGCTCTGACAGTTGGTGCTTAAAGCTAGTGAGGGAGATAAGTGTTTCCAGTTTCAGAGATTTTTGTAGTTCGTTCCAGTCATTGGCAGCAGAGAACTGGAAGGAGAGGCGGCCAAAGAAAGAATTGGTTTTGGGGGTGACTAGAGAGATATACCTGCTGGAGCGTGTGCTACAGGTGGGAGATGCTATGGTGACCAGCGAGCTGAGATAAGGGGGGACTTTACCTAGCAGGGTCTTGTAGATGACATGGAGCCAGTGGGTTTGGCGACGAGTATGAAGCGAGGGCCAGCTAACAAGAGCGTACAGGTCGCAATGGTGGGTAGTATATGGGGCTTTGGTGACAAAACGGATTGCACTGTGATAGACTGCATCCAATTTGTTGAGTAGGGTATTGGAGGCTATTTTGTAAATGACATCTCCAAAGTCGAGGATTGGTAGGATGGTCAGTTTTACAAGGGTATGTTTGGCAGCATGAGTGAAGGATGCTTTGTTGCGAAATAGGAAGCCAATTCTAGATTTAACTTTGGATTGGAGATGTTTGATATGGGTCTGGAAGGAGAGTTTACAGTCTAACCAGACACCTAAGTATTTGTAGTTGTCCATGTATTCTAAGTCAGAGCCGTCCAGAGTAGTGATGTTGGACAGGCGGGTAGGTGCAGGTAGCGATCGGTTGAAGAGCATGCATTTAGTTTTACTTGTATTTAAGAGCAATTGGAGACCACGGAAGGAGAGTTGTATGGCATTGAAGCTTGCCTGGAGGGTTGTTAACACAGTGTCCAAAGAAGGGCCGGAAGTATACAGAATGGTGTCGTCTGGTCTGCGTAGAGGTGGATCAGGGACTCACCAGCAGCAAGAGCGACCTCATTGATGTATACAGAGAAGAGAGTCTGTCCAAGAATTGAACCCTGTGGCACCCCCATAGAGACTGCCAGAGGTCCTGACAGCAGACCCTCCAATTCAAAATTAAATCTAGAATCGCCGTTCTATTTCGCAACAAAGCCTCACTCACTCATGCTGCCAAACATACCCTCGTAAAACTGACTATCCTACCAATCCTTGACTTCGGCGTTATCATTTACAAAATTGCCTCCAACACTCTACTCAGCAAATTGGATGCAGTCTATCACAGTGCCATCCGTTTTGTCACCAAAGCCCTGTATACTACCCACCACTGCGACCTGTATGCTCTCGTTGGCTGGTCCTCGCTACATATTCGTCGCCAAACCCACTGGCTCCAGGTCATCTGTAAGTCTTTGCAAGGTTAAGCTCCTCCCATTCTCAGCTCACTGGTCACCATAGCAACACCCACCCGTAGCACGCGCTCCAGCCGGTATATTTCACTGGTCTTCCCCAAAGCCAACACCTCTTTTGGCTGCCTTTCCTTCCAGTTCTCTGCTGCCAATGACTGGAACAAATTGCAAAAATCACTGACGTTGTTGACTTATGTCTTCCTCACTAACTTTAAGCATCAGCTGTCAGAGCATCTTACCGATCGCTGCAGCTGAACATAGCCCATCTGTAATTATCCCAACCAACTTCCTACCTCATCCCCATATTTGTTTTTCTGCTCTTTTGCACACCGGTATTTCTACTTGCACATCCTATTCTGCGCATCTATCACTCCAGTGTTAATTGCTAAATTGTAATTACTTCCCCACTATGGCCTATTTATTGCCTTACACTGAACCCAAACCGGCTGCGCGCATGTGCCATCATGCAGACATTTATTTTGTCGTCCCACACCAAACGCGATCACGACATGCATGTTAAAATATCAAAACAAACTCTGAACCAATTACATTAATTTGGGGTCTTAAAGCTTTAAACGTTTATGGCAATCTAGCGAGCTAGCCGGCACTTGCTAGCTAATTTGTCCTATTTAGCTAGCTTGCTGTTGCTAGCTAATTTGCCCTGGGATATAAACATTGAGTTGTTATTTTACCTGAAATGCCCAAGGTCCTCTACTCGGATAATTAATCCACACATAAAACGGTCAACCGAATAATTTCTAGTGATCTCTCTGCCTTCCAGGCCTTTTCTTCTCTTGGCTTTATATTTCGATTGGCAACTTTCATAAATTAGGTGCATTGCCACTGACCTCATTCGTCTTCAGTCACCCACGTGGGTATAACCAATGAGATGGTGGCACGTGGGTTCCTGCTTCTATAAACCAATGAGGACAGGGGAGAGGCAGGACTTGCAGCGTGATCTGCGTCAGAAATAGAACTGATTTCTTTTTTAGCCCTTGGCAACGCAGACACTTGTTGGCGAGCGCGAGCAGTGTAGGTGCAATAATTGAATAACATATATTATTTCTAAATATATTTCTAAAGGTGAAATAAAAATGTTAAAGAAATAGTCAAACTTCCAAATCACTATCACTCTCAGCTACAGACTGACGGTCTTACTAGTCTGGTAGGTGAGGTTATCTTCTTCTTCACCTTGTGTCAAGGTTTTAAAGATTTAACCATTTCAAACATGTAGCTAACGCTCCACTCTTTCTGGTCTGGTAGGTGAGGTTATCTTCTCATCTAGTGTTGAGGTTGAGAGTTTCAAAACATTTCAACGTGTGGATCACGGCCTCACGTCTTCTGGTATGATATGTTAATTCTTAGCCAGTACTTTCAAGCACTCTGGTCGAAAAGGCAGCCCCATCACACTGACAAGCTCTCTGACCTCATTCAGGGTGTGTCTAGTCACTGTGCAAGGTCTAGTCACAATTTATATGGAAAAAAAATAATAATTGAAAACTCAAATCACATTCCTATCTTAACAGAAATACTATCATCCTTAATCATATATTTTATACATAATTTGGATGTAAACTTGACAATGTGTACACTTTCGAGATACAGTATTTTCTTGATGCAATTCTTAATGACATCACAAAATAATAAACAATGTGACATGATTGTTCTTTAGATCCCCACTGACCATTCTTAACATTCCTATATTAGAAATATTGTTCCAATATTAACTTTTTTGGATGTCATCGTTTTGGCGGTAAAAGTATTCTGTTGAGAAAGGGCATTCCTTTAGTAATACTGCCAAATTCATGACTGATTGTTAAGGTGTCAAAACCGGCACAGCGCCCTCCTCCTCTTCTGTGGGTGAGAGGGGGTCTGGCTATCGTCAGCCATTGCCACGCTGATCTGAGCCTTGGACCCTCCCCCAGGAGAGTCATGCCTCTATATAAGGTCCCACAGTTGACAGTGTGTGTCAGAGAAAAAAAAAACCTTGAGTTTGAAGGAATTGTCCGTAGAGAGAAGAATTGTGTCTCGGCACAGCTCTGGGGAAGGGTACCAAGAAATGTCTTCACCAGTGAAGGTCCCCAAAAATACAGTGGCCTCCATCATTCTTCAATGGAAGAAGTTTCGAACCACCAAGACTAATCCGAGAGCTGGCTGCCTGGCCAGACTGAGCAATCTGGGGAGAAGGGCATTGGTCAGGGATGTGACAAAGCACGCGATGGTCACACTGACCGAGCCTCCCAGAGTTCCTCAGTGGAGATAGGAAAACCTTCCAGAAGGACAACCATCTCACATGACAGCCCGCTTGGAATTTGCCAAAAGGCACCCGAAGACTCTGACCATGAGAAACCAGATTCTCTGGTCTGATGAAACCAAGATTGAACTCTTTGGCCTGAAAGCCCAGTGTCACGACTGGAGGAAACCATCCCTACGGTGAAGCATGGTGGCAGCATCATGCTCTGAGTGATTTTCAGTGACAGGTACTGGGAGACTAGTCAGGATTGAGGGAAAGATTGATGGAGTAAAGTACCGAGAGATCCTTGTTGAAAACATGCTCCAGAGCGCTCAGGACCTCAGACTGGGGCAAAGTTTCACCTTCCAACAGGACAACTACCCGAAGTACACAGTCAACACAACGCAGGAGTGGCTTCGGGACAAGTCTCTGAATGTCCTTGAGTGATCCAAAGCTGTAAAGCTGTAACGTTACAAAATGTGGAAAAAGTAGCTAATAAATAAAAACATTGCAGGTAGAAAATATCCTGTTAAAAATAAATATCCTATAATTCACATTGGCTATGCATGGCCTGTCTGCAAGGAATATGAAACATTATATCAACTGTTAACTTGGGTCCGGCCTGAAGCTAGCACTATCAATCTTGCAACATTTTCTAAAATATTCTGGGCCCTCACTTTCCTATGCCAGTGAGCTCTGGACAGACAGACACAGACAGCTGTAGGCTATTTGCACAAGGGATAAGAAGTAGGCCTATTTTATGACAATTCCACCGGATCAGAGGGTTTAAAACATTTTAAAAATCCTTTCACGCCGAGTGGTTATCGAAAGAGAGCTCGAAATATTTTTTTAAACATAATCTGAGAACAGCGCTCAGAGCCCAATCCAGACAGAGAAATATCCAACAGAAGTTAGAAATAACACTAAATATTCACTTATCTTTGATGATCTTCATCAGAAGGCACTCTCAGGAATTCCAGTTCGACAATAAATGACTGATTTGTTCCATAAAGTCCATAATTTATGTCCAAATAGCCACTTGTTGGTAGCCTGTTCAGCCCAGTAATCCATTTTCATGAGGGGCGAGCACTTCGTCCAGACAAAAACTCAAAAAGTTCCGTTACAGGTCATAGAAACCAGTCAAACGATGTATGGAATCAATCTTTCGGATGTTTTTAACATAAAACGAAAATAAGCTTCCAACTGGAGAATTTCATTGTCTGAAAAAAGTACTGGAACAAGAGCTAACTCTGTCAGGAGCGCGCGTCACTAGCCTGAGACACTGCCAGACCACTGACTCAAACGGGTCTGATGAGCCCGTCCTTTATTGTAGAATCCTCAAACCAGTTTCTAAAGATGGTTGACATCTAGTGGAAGCCATAGGAAGTGCAATTTAACTCCATAGACACTGTGTATTCGGTAGGCCAAGCTTTGAAAAACTATAAACCTCAGATTTCCCACTTCCAGGTTGGATTTTTCTCAGCTTTTCGCCTGCCATATTAGTTCTGTTATACTCACAGACATCATTCAAACAGTTTTAGAAACTTCAGTGTTTTCTATCCAATACTAATAATAATATACATATATTAGCATCTGGGACAGAGTAGGAGGCAGTTCACTCTGGGCACGCTAAGTGAAAATGCTGCCCCCTATCCCAAAAAGGTTAAGGAACTATTGTCATTCTCTCTTTACTTGCTGTTTGAGGTGGAGAAAACATTACTTTGAGAAGCTCCACAGTGGTGGTGAGTTCAGAAATGCTATCAGATCTCCAAATGTGCACATTTATAGGCCTACATTTGCACGCAGGCCAGGTAACCTAGGCCTACTTCTATGCATAGTCAGATGCGCATCCTAACTCAACATTGACAGGAGAGCCACAAACAAAAGACAATGAATATATTGCCAAAACGTCTTCCTCACAAGTGTAGCCTAGGTTGTGCGGTCCGTAAACGTGTCCACTCCCACAATGAGAACTGTAAAATACTGAATATATTATTATTAATGCATTACCAGAAAATACCGTAACCAAACAAACATTGTAGATTAGACATTATCAGAATTAAAGGCAAATGTACTACTGGTGATGCTGGTGTGCCATCCCAGCGGCCTGCACAATGGATTAGTCCACTGAGACAGACATGATTTAGACAGATGTCATGAAAAATATACAGTACCAGTCAAAAGTTTGGACATAGGGTTTTTCTTAATTTTTACTATTTTCTACATTGTCGAATAATAGTGACGACATCAACACTATGAAATAACACATATGTAACCCAAAAATTGTAAAACAAATAAAAATATATTTTAGGTTCTTCAAAGTAGCCACCCTTTGCCTTCATGAAAGCTTTGCTTTGGCATTCTCTCAATCAGCTTCATCTGGAATGCTTTTTTCCAACAGTCTTGAAGGAGTTCTCACATTTGCTGAGCACTTGTTGGCTGCTTTTCCTTCACTCATCCCAAACCATCTCAACTTGGTTGAGGTTGGTTGATTGTGGAGGCCAGGTCATCTGATGCAGCACTCCATCGCTCTCCTTCTTGGTCAAATAGGCCTTGCACAGCCTGGAGGTGTGTTGGTTCATTGTCCTGTTGAAAAATAAATGATAGTCCCACTAGGCGAAAACCAGATGGGATGGTGTATCGCTGCAGAATGCTGTGGTAGCCATGCTGGTTAAGTGTGCCTTGAATTCTAAATCAATCACAGACAGTGTCACCAACAAAGCACCATCACACCACCACCTCCATGCTTCACAGTGGGAACCACACATGCAGAGATCATCCGTTCACCTACTCTGCGTCTCACAAAGACAAGGCGTTTGAACCAGAAATCTCAAATTTGGACTCCAGACCAAAGGACAGATTTCCAGCGGTCTAATGTCCATTGCTTGTGTTTCTTGGCCCAAGCAAGTCTCTTCTTCTTATTGGTGTCCTTAAGTAGTGGTTTCTTTGCAGCAATCAACCATGAAGGCCTGATTCACACTGATGTTGAGATGTGTTTGTTACTTGAACTCTGTACCATTTATCTGGGCTGCAATCAGAGGTGCAGTTAACTGTAATGTACTTGTCCTCTGCAGCAGAGGTAACTCTGGGTCTTCCTTTCCTGTGGCGGTTCTCATGAGAGCCAGTTTCGTCATAGCTCTTGATGGTTTTTCCGACTGCACTTGAAGAAACTTTCAAAGTTCTTGAAATGTTCCGCATTGACTGACCTTCATGTCTTAAAGTAATGATGGACTGTCATTTCTCTTTGCTTATTTGAGCTGTTCTTGCCATAATTTGGACTTGGTCTTTTACTAAGTAGGGCTCTCTTCTGTATAACACCCCTACCATGTGTCAACACAACTGATTGGCTCAAACGCATCAAGAAGGAAAGAAATTCAACAAATTAACTTCTAGGAAGGCACACCTGTTAATTGAAATGTATTCCAGGTGACTACCTTGGCTGGTTGCCAAGAGTGTCCAAAGCTGTCATCTAGGCAACGGGTGGCTACTTTAAAGAATCTAAAATATATTTGATATATTTTTGTTTACCCCATGATTCCATATGTGTTTATTTCATAGTGTTGATGTCTTCACTATTATTCTACAATGTAGAAAATAGTAAAACGTTTAGAAAAACCCTGGAATGAGTAGGCACGTCCAAACTTCTGACTGGTACTGTATATATTTACAACTGCTGAACCCCACAAAATCTTGGTCGACCAAAATATTTGACCAGTCTACTAAATGGGGTCAGCCCGACATGAGGATAGTGCACCAAGTCATGGTTTTAGCCTCCCAAAGTTTTAACTGAGGTGATCAAGTAAGTTGTGCAGCCAAGTAAAAGGGTCGCACAATTTTACTGAGTGGTCACGTCTGGAGCCCTGGTTGGGGTTGAAAGTGTGCCGTTTAGCCACAAGGGCTCCAGTTGCATTCTCTGAAAAGTTTCCACAACATTAATAGTCGCAACGTGTGGGTAACTAACTGTACCGTCAGTGTTTTCTCTGATCAAGAAAGTAACTGGTAGCACACATATTTGTGTTTTAATAATACATTGTACAATAATAATGCTTTTCTTCCACTGTGCCCAGTCGACGGTGATGGTGCTGCGGAACATGGTAGGACCAGAGGACATCGACGATGACCTGGAGGGTGAGGTGACTGAGGAGTGCGGCAAGTTTGGTGCTGTCAACCGTGTCATCATCTACCAGGAAAAGCAGGGCGAGGAGGATGATGCGGAGGTTATTGTCAAGATCTTTGTGGAGTTCTCCATGGCGGCAGAGATGAACAAGGCCATCCAGGCACTCAATAATCGCTGGTTTGGAGGTCGCAAGGTCATTGCTGAGGTGTACGACCAGGAGCGCTTTGACAACAGCGACTTATCTGCATAAGACGTTCTGACCTTTCTGAAAGATCTCTACTACTACGACCACAACCTCTGGTGTTTCTCTCCCTCACACACATGCACACACACTTACACAGACAAGGCTGCCATGCACCACTGTAGGTGATGCTGGCCTCTTTTTAACCTGTTTTTTTTATTTTTTTTATCAATGTTGATATTAATATTATTAATGCTCCTGTTTGGGGACACCGACAAAGCAAGGAGACGCTAATGGATTTTTTAATTATTATTGTGGCCTACTGTGAAGGGCTGGATATTTGTTTTGGTATTGTTTTCAGTTTCATTTCCCTGATTTTAGTTTTATTTCGGTTACACCTTTTTTGATTAAGTCAATTCTACAAAGGTCCTCTTGTTATATAGCTCTTGGTATTAATTGCCCAAAACAATAAATTCCTGATGAATTCATAAAGTGGTTTGATGTTTTGATTATTGATATTAATCCAGAAAGAAACTACAGGGAGCAGGGGTCGGTTAGTCTAGCAGGGGTCGGTTAGTTGGTTTTAAATGCGAGGTCAGACATAGTTATGTCCAACTTTGTGATCAGAATTTACACCTGTTGCACCAAACAAAATAACTCGAAGCGAAGTCCGGCGTAAGCAATTCGCCTGATGATGGTTGCTAGGCAGCGCCTGTTACTAAGCTGTTGCCATCCTTGTGGAAGTTCTAAACTGTGATGTCACTTTGCACATCTCTTCACAACACCCACCACTACGCACGTTTTCTTAACAAACATTTAATGGATCCTAAAGAATTACTGTGCCAATAAATATCACTGAATGACAAGTATTTCAATAATAGGCTAATGCAATTGAAGGCATGTATCAAATGGTTGCTTACTGAAACGTACAGCCATCCATTCGTTATAACAAATGTAGCTAAAGGAATAGCAGTGTGTAGTCAACTAGATAATTTCAGCACTGCAAAATTGCAAATGAATAGACAGACACACAGATAGGTATATAGATCGAGAGAGAGATCGATATAGACAGACACATAGATGGCTAAATTGATCTTGCTAACGTTATCACCGCCAGAACACAGAGCCTTCTTGCTAGTGAAGCAGACAAGACAAATAAACCAATATGCCCAGGGGTTGCTACGTTCCATTCTACAGTAACACCAGCACCAAGCCCAGCTAGAACATTTGGTTCCTTGGTAGCATATGTTTTCTTTTTAACCTAATACACACATATGAAGGTGAAGGAGAATATGTGCATGTAAGTATATGGATGAGCGATGGACGAGCGGCACAGGCAAGGTGCAATAGATGGTATAAAATACAGTATATACATGTGATATGAGTAATGTAAGATATGTAAACATTATTAAAGTGGCATCATTTAGAGTGCATTGTATAAAGTGCCAAGTGATCCATTTATTAAAGTGTCCAGTGTCCAGCAGCCACTCAATGCTAGTGATGGCTGTTTAATAGTCTGATGGCCTTGAGATAGAGGCTGTTTTTCAGTCTCTCGGTCCCAGCTTTGATGCACCTGTACTGACCTCGCCTTCTGGATGATAGCGGGGTGAACAGGCAGTGGCTCGGGTGGTTGTCCTTGATTTATCTTTTTGGCCTTCCTGTGGCATTGGGTGCCTTAGGAGTCTAGGAGGGCAGGTAGTTTGCCCCCGGTGATGCGTTGTGCAGACCGCACCACCCTCTGGAGAGCCCTGCGGTTGTGGGCGGTGCAGTTGCCGTACCAGGCGGTGATACAGCCCCAACAGGATCCTCTCAATTGTGCATCCTGCCCACATTGCAGTATTTACGCAGTAGCTCCTTTTCCAATGGTCAAATTAATTCACAAGATTGGTATTTTATTTCTATTTAACCCTTTTTCAATCAGGTAAATTGACTGAGAACACGTTCTCATTTACAGCAACGACCTGGGGAATAGTTTCGGGGTGAATGAGACAATCGGTAGGTCTTGGGTACTGTATGAAAACCTACATCTACTACCAGGGTGACCACTCTCACAGGTATACGTTCACTTTTCAGAATTGGGTGTGGGCACGGGATGAATATTGTAAATAAAGCATTTGAAGAAAAATATATATCCACCCCATGTGGGATTAAAATCCACAGCCTTGTTACATTGGATGTAGCTACAAATATAAATGTATCCTCATAGCCTACTTGCTTTTTTTCCCGTCTAGTCAAGAAAGCATTATGCAAAATATATTGGCACACTCCACTTACCAAGACCATTGCCAATTAAGGCGTGCTGTCACCTGCTTTTATAATAAGCCTTGATGGTGGGTTGAATATTTTCCCGGTATTTTACCAATGTTCCATCCCAAGAATAAATCTATTTTCTCCTGGGTTACCCGGTATGTCCCGCCAAAACTGGAAGTGTCATTCAAAAGTCTTTGTCTGAATTTGATTGGAGTTTTGATTGAAAATTCAACCGTGATGCTACCTGAATCTGATGAGCCATACATTAACTTTTTATGAGCCAAAAAAGCCCAGAAGATTGTACCGTTATCCAATAGGCTGTATTTTTCATTGCTGTCTACATACCACCACAGACCGATGCTGGTACTAAGACCGCAATCAATGAGCTGTGTACGGCCATAAGCAAACAGAAAAATGCTCATCCAGAGGCGGAACTCCTAGTGGCCGGGGACTTTAATGCAGGGAAACTTAAATACATTTCTAGCAGCATGTTAAATGTGCAACCAGAGGTAAAAGGTCGCAGTTCTGAAAACTTAGGACACTAAAGAGGCCTTTCTACTGACTCTCCTTTCTACTGAAAAAGTGCTCTTAACTGACGAGTCAGGGTTTTGTCTCACCAGGGGTGATGGTAGGATTAGCATTTATCGTCGAAGGAATGAGCGTTACACCGAGGTCTCTACTCTGGAGCGGGTGTGCTTGGACCATGTTAGTTTGCTGGTGATGTGCAAACTAACATGGTCCAAGCACACCAAGACAGTCGTGAAGAGTGCACGACAAAACCTATTGCCCCTCAGGAGAATGAAAATATTTGGCATGGGACCTCAGATCCTCAAAAGGATCTACAGCTGCACCATCAAGAGCATCCTGACGGGTTGCATCACTGCCTGGTATGGCAACTGCTCGGGCTCCGACCGCAAGGCACTACAGAGGGTATTGCGTACGGCCCAGTACATCACTGGGGCAAAGATTCCTGCCATCCAGGACCTCTATACCAGGCGGTGTCAGAGGAAGGCCTTTAAAATGGTCAGATACCAGCCACCCGAGTCATATACAATTCTCTCTTCTACCACATGGCAAGCGGTATCGGAGCGCCAAGTCTAGGTCCTAGTGGCTTCTAAACAGCTTCTAACCCCAAGCCATAAGACTCCTGAATATCTAATCAAATGGCTACCAGAGAATTTGCCACCCCTTTTTGTACACTGCTGCTAATCTCTGTTATTATCAATGCATAGTCACTTTAATAACTCAACCTTATATGTACATATTACTTCAATTCCCTGAACAGCGGTGCCCCCGCACATTGACTCTGTACCAGTACCCCCTGTATATAGCCCCGCTATTGTTATTTTACTGCTGCTCTTTAATTATTTGTTATTCTTATCGCTTACTTTTTGGGGGGTATTTTGTTAACTGCATTGTTGGTTAAGGGCTTGTAACGTAAGCATTTCACTGTAAGGTCTACACCAGTTGTATTCAGTGCATGTGACAAATACAATTGGTTTTGATATATGAAATATAGTCTACTGCACATTACACACAACAGAAAAACATAACATTCTATAGATGTACCTAGCTATATGCTCTCTTAAGTAAATAGATTAAACTAGCTCCAGTAGGCTAATATTTTTGAGTGTGAACTGTATTACTGTATCATATGGACTGAAATTACACACCTCATTCAAACCTCAAAAAAGCGAGAGAGAGAACATGCAATTCTGTTTCAGCACATGCTCCCTACAAAGTTACAGGTAATAGGCTAGCAAATTTGATTTAAATATAAAAAGGCCTTGTATAATTAGTAAGCTGACACAAAGTATATAGGTCTACCTTTCATAAGTTCCACTAATGTCATTAGCCTACCTCCTCTATCTTTCTCTTGTTGATTAGTGAGGGGTCACTACAGTTCCTGGTTCGTCATTGTAAATAAATATTTGTCTGACTTGCCTAGTTAAATAAGGGTTCAATATTATTATTTTTTAAATAAACATTTTAAAAAATGGTGGTCTACAGCTTTTCATGAGATACTCATCCTCAGGCGAGCAAAACTTAGAGACGTCCTTAGATTTCGTGCACCAGCTGTTGTTTACAAATATACATAGACCACCAACCCTTGTCTTACCAGAGGCTGCTGTACTATCCTGCTGAAAATGCGTAAAACCCGCCGGCTGTATGTTATTCATGTCGTTGTTCATCCACAACTCGGTGAAACATAAGATATTACAGTTTTTAATATCCCGTTGGTAGAACATACGTGATCGTAGTTCATCTAATTATTATCCAATAATTGTACGTTAGCTAATAGAACCGATGGAACCGACGCCATCGGATCCTAACAAGGCACCCTGACCTACGTCCCCCAGTCTCTCTCTCCTGCGAATGATGGGGATGAGGGCCTTGTCGGGTGTCTGAAATAAATCCTTCACGTCCGACTCGTTAAAGAAAAAAAATCTAATTCCATTCCGAGGTGAGTAATCGCTGTTCTGATATCTAGAAGCTCTAGAAGCTCTTTCTGGCCATACGAGACGGTGACAGAAACATTCAAAATAAGTTACAAATAACGCGAAAAAACACACAATAGCAAAATTGGTTTGGGGACCGTAAAACGTCAGCCATCTCCTCCAGCGCCATTAGAAATTAAATGGAGGATAGAGAGAGTTCTGTTGATGCTGAAAACAGTATGTATTTTTAAATAAATAACATTATCTGAATCTTACTAAAGTTTTTGTGTGGTTTTTATGGACATTTTTCTTAACGATCTCTGAACTATTTGAGAAAATGACTTTAAATAGAACCATGAAGAAACCTGTAGGAAACGTTATGTTGAAGTACTGACATTCCCACAGACGAACATTGTTTCTTAGCATTCTTAGAACAATTTGAGAACATTACTTTAAATAGAACTATGAGGAAAGTTGTAGGGGAGAGAGGATTGGTCTGCCAGAAGACTTCTTTCTATTTGAGCTGGTCAGTCTGAGTTGGTAATCCTGTCGAACTGAGCTTTTTTTTTATGTATCGTGGAGTTGCATACATTTTGCTCTCCACTTTCTGGAGGATCAAGTTTTTAAATCAGTGGAATTA
This sequence comes from Oncorhynchus keta, assembly GCF_023373465.1. NCBI lineage: Eukaryota > Metazoa > Chordata > Actinopteri > Salmoniformes > Salmonidae > Oncorhynchus > Oncorhynchus keta. Next base: position 48,591,565 of record NC_068443.1, read on the forward strand.
GAGTATGATAGCTAAAGAGATGGAGAAAACACCTGTCTCCAGATTACATCTTCAAATTTAAGGGCAACCGTGGCATGGCATCTGTGACAGCTTCCTGTCACGGATGCCATGCCACGTTTGCCCTTAGTTTGAAGATGTAATCCGGAGACAGGTATTTTCTCCATGTGTCAATCATGCGTGATGATGTATACAGGTAAGATTGTCTAGCGTTGGCTAGCTACATTTTAGGATATTACATGTTTCTAATTTTGACAAAGTAGATTTCATTTCAAGCTAAAGTGTCAAGTGTGTACTCCGAGAGCGAAACGAGAAATTAATTCAAGAGATGGGCGGGGCTAAAGCTTAAGAGGGTGTGAACGATGCTGAATGGGTGGGGCTAAAGCTTAAGAGGGTGTGAACGATGCTGAATGGGTGGGGCTAAAGCTTAAGAGGGTGTGAACGATGCTGAATGGGTGGGGCTAAAGCTTAGGAGGGTGTGAACGATGCTGAATGGGTGGAGCTAAAGCTTAAGAGGGTGTGAACGATGCTGAATGGGTGGAGCTAAAGCTTAAGAGGGTGTGAACGATGCTGAATGGGTGTAGACAAAGAAGAGCTCTTCACTAGATACCAAAACATTTTCTCAAAAGTGAGTTGACAAGTTTATCAACTTTCAAAGCAGAATTACTTTCCCATTGTTCCTCAAAGATGCAGTGTATGATATACAATTTTGTAGCTCTGAGTCTCTAATTTTATCCAATGTAAAACACCATTTCAAATGTCGCTACATAAGACCGAATCCGGGTGGTGAGTCACAAATGTGCTGAGAATGTTCCAAAGCCAAGCAACTGTCCTGCACCATTCCCAGAAAGTTGTGGAAGGTTTTATGCAAAATAACCATAGGACAACCACATTCTCACCAAGTTCTAAGAAAAATGTGGGTCTCTTTGTGTGTAGGGGGAGGGGCAATGCAAATAGTCTGGCTAGACATTTGATTAGCTGTTCAGGAGTCTTATGGCTTGGGGGTAGAAGCTGTTGAGAAGCCTTTTTGTCCTAGACTTGGCACTTCGGTATCGCTTGCCATGCAGTAGTAGAGAGAACAGTCTATGACTGGGGTGGCTGGGGTCTTTGACAATTTGTAGGGCCTTCCTCTGACACCTCTTGGTATAGAGGTCCTGGATGGCAGGAAGCTTTGCCCCAGTGATGTACTGGGCCGTATGCATTACCCTCTGTAGTGCTTTGTGGTCGGAGGCTGAGTAATTGCCATACCAGGTAGTGATGCAACCAGTCAAGATGCTCTCAATGGTGTTGTTAGTGTTGTTAAGAAGGCAGAGCAGCGCTTTATTATGGACAGACTTCTCCCAATCTTAGCTACTGTTGTTTCAGTATGTTTTGACCATGACAGTTTACAATCTAGGGTTACCCCAAGCAGTTTAGTCATCTCAACTTGCTCAATTTCCACATTATTCATTACGAGATGTAGTTGAGGTTTAGGGTTTAGTGAATGATTTGTCCCAAATACAATGATTTTAGTTCATATTTAGGACTAACTTATTCCTTGCTACCCATTCCAAAACTAACTGCAGCTCTTTGAGTGTTGCAGTCATTTCAGTCGCTGTAGTAGTTGACGTGTATAGTGTTGAGTCATCCGCATACATAGACACACTGGCCTTACATGTTGTTAGTAAATATTGAAAAAAGCATGGAGCCTAAATGGCTACCCTGGGGAATTCCTGCTACCTGGACTGTTTGAGAGGCTTCCATCAAAGAACACCCTCTGTTCTGTCAGACATGTAACTCTTCATCCACATTATAGCAGGGGGTGTAAAGCCATAACACATACATTTTTCCAGCAGCAGGCTATGATTGATCATGTCAAAAGCTGCACTGAAGTCTGACAAGCCAGCCCCACAATCATTTTATCATCAATTTCTCTCAGCCAATCATCAGTCATTTGTGTAAGTGTCGTGCTTGTTGAGTGACCTTCCCTATATGCTTGCTGAAAGTCTGTTGTCAGTTTGTTTACTGTGAAATAGCATTGTATCTGGTCAAACACAAGTTTACTAAGGGTTGGTAACAGGCTGATTGGTCAGCTATTTGAGCCAGTAAAAGGGGCTTTACTATTCTACCATCTATGTAGAATAGCAAAGCATATTACACTAGAAACAGTAACAAAACTACATTATTGTATATTTTACAATTCATTTGCATGACGCATGAGCAAAGTAATACAGCTAACGACATACATTAAAGGCATTGCAATTTGTGAGTAAATGCATCCAACATTGATATGTAAGCAACTCTATCAATAACAAGATTATCATCATTAGCTAAATGCTTGAATCGAACTCACAAACAAATATTTGCCAAGGCTGAAGCGTGACAAGAAATAACTACATTGAAAGACCTGCACCGTAGCGTTGTTTGTAGCTGCTTCTATGCGTGCAGAACAAATTCTGTACTTCCTGTTTGCGTAGTCTTTCTAAGTACCAGAAAGCTCCACTAGGGGGCAAATAACACCATTGAACACAATGAAAATCCAATTTTACCATTGTAATAAAATAATCTGTTACCTTCTAACAGGATGGCAGCACAATTATCCTCAGTAATTTTCCATCCAGATTGTCAGACCCCGGTGGCTTGTCATTGTCGATAGAAAACAATACTTGTTTCTAAATATTTTAGTCACAATTCAATTCAGTTTAGTCACATGATTTCTCAATAGCAGTACGTTTTCCAATCGGTTGTGCAGCCAGACTTAATTGCGTTTTGTGCGTTTTGTTGCCAACCTTACTTTGCTACCTGACAACTTTACGGTTTTTACTTTTTAATTACAGTTTATATTTTTAGTTTTCCCTCACTCAACATTTTTTCATTCAACTTTTTCACTCTGGACGCTTTATCTGGACGTGGATTCTCCAACAGCCAAAGCTAAGTAGTAACATTAACATGATGCCTTCTAATTGCAGTCGCTGTACTCATAATATACAGGAGAACGATCGCCTTACGGCGAGGATAGCTGTGTTGCAAGCCCAGCTTCAGACGCAATCGTTAGGCAAGGGTCATTTCAGTGTAGGAAAGGATGACCACCAGTAACCACCAGTAAGTACAGATAGTAACGTTAGTATAAATCCCCTCGCACGGTCCCCGCTGCCGGACAACTTTCTTATGGCTTCTGGAGGGAAATGCTGTAGGAATGCTCAACCGGTGTTGCTCATTCAGCCGACAGAAACTTTCAACCGGTTTACCCCATTAAGCAGCGAGTCGGAGTCAGAGGTCGAGTCTTCTCTGGTCTCTACTCCTCCCGTTACGGGTCTGAGACGCCGACGCTTCCCACCATCAGCGCTGACAAATTGAAAACCCTAGTCATTGGCGACTCCATTACCCGCAGTATTAGACTTAAAACGAATCATCCAGCGATCATACACTGTTTACCAGGGGGCAGGGCTACCGACGTTAATTAAGGCTAATCTGAAGATGGTGCTGGCTAAAGCTAAAACTGGCGAGTGTAGAGAGTATAGAGATATTGTTATCCACATCGGCACCAACGATGTTAGGATGAAACAGTCAGAGGTCACCAAGCTCAACATAGCTTCAGCGTGTAAATCAGCTAGAAAGATGTGTCGGCATCGAGTAATTGCCCCTCCTAAAAGATAGAATATGTAGAAAATTGGCCCTCTTTCTGGGATTCACCCACAAACAGGACCAAGCCTGGCCTGTTGAGGAGTGACGGACTCCATCCTAGCTGGCAGACTGTTAGCCAGCCTGCCAGCTTAGTGGAGTCTGCCACTAGCACAGTCAGTGATGTCAGCTCAGCTATCCCCATTGAGACCGTGTCTGTGCCTCGACCTAGGTTGGGCAAAACTAAACATGGTGGTGTTCGGCTTAGCAATCTCACTAGGATAAAGACCTCCTCCATTCCTGACATTATTGAAAGAGATTGTGATACCTCGCATCTCGAAATAGGGCTACTTAATGTTAGATCCCTTACTTCAAAGGCAGTTATAGTCAATGAACTAATCACTGATCATAATCTTGATGTGATTGGCCTGACTGAAACATGGCTTAAGCCTGATGAATTTACCGTGTTAAATGAGGCCTCAACTACTGGTTACACTAGTGACCATATCCCCCGTGCATCCCGCAAAGGCAGAGGTGTTGCTAACATTTACGATAGCAAATTTCAATTTACAAAAAAAAAAAGACGTATGTCTTCTGAGCTTCTAGTCATGAAATCGATGCAGCCTACTTAATCACTTTTTATAGCTACTGTTTGCAGGCCTCCTGGGCCATATTCCTCATTGAGTTCCCTGAATTCCTATCGGAACTTGTTGTCATAGCAGATAATATTCTAATTTTTGGAGACCCACTCCAAAAGGCTTTCAGAGCCATCATCGACTCAGTGGGTTTTGTCCAACATGTCTCTGGACCTACTCACTGTCACAGTCATACTCTGGACCTAGTTTTGTCCCGTGGAATAAATGTTGTGGATCTTAATGTTTTTCCTCATAATCCTGGACTATCGGACCACCATTTTATTACGCTTGCATTTGCAACAAATAATCTGCTCAGACCCCAACCAAGGAGCATCAAAAGTCATGCTATAAATTCACAGAAAACACGAAGATTCCTTGATGCCCTTCCAGACTCCCTCTGCCTACCCAAGGATGTCAGAGTACAAAAATCAGTTAACCGCCTAACTGAGGAACTCACTTTAACCTTGCGCAATACCCTAGATTCAGTTGCACCCCTAAAAACTAAAAACATTTCTCATAAGAAACTAGCTCCCTGGTACACAGAAAATACCCGAGCTCTGAAGCAAGCTTCCCGCTCAGCCCAGTCAAAACTGTTCGCTGCTCTGGCTCCCCAATGGTGGAACAAACTCCCTCACGACGCCAGGACAGCGGAGTCAATCACCACCTTCCGGAGACACCTGAAACCCCACCTCTTCAAGGAGTACCTAGGATAGGGTAAGTAATCCTTCTTACCCCCCCCCCCCTAAAAAGATTTAGATGCACTATTGTAAAGTGGCTGTTCCACTGGATGTCATAAGGTGTATGCACCAATTTGTAAGTCGCTCTGGATAAGAGCGTCTGCTAAATGACTTAAATGTAAATGTAAATGTAAAATTGGAACGGAAATGGCGCCACACCAAACTGGAAGTCTTCCGAAAGCTTGGAAAGAGAGTACCGTGCAGTATCAAAGAGCCCTCACTGCTGCTCGGTCTTCCTATTTTTCCAACTTAATTGAAAAAAAATAAGAACAATCTGAATGCTGTTTGATACTTTCGCAAAGCAAACTAAAAAGCAGCATTCCCCAAGTGAGGATGAACTTCACTTCAGCAGTAATAAATTCATGAACTTCTTTGAGGAAAAGATCATGATTATTAGAAAGCCAATTACGGACTCCTCTTTAAATCTGCGTATTCCTTCAAAGCTCAGTTGTCCTGAGTCTGAACAACTCTGCCAGGATCTAGGATCAAGAGAGACACTCAAGTGTTTTAGTACTATATCTCTTGACACGATGATGAAAATAATCATGGCCTCTAAACCTTCAAGCTGCATACTGGACCCTATTCCAACTAAACTACTGAAAGAGCTGCTTCCTGTGCTTCCTATGTTGAACATAATAAACGGCTCTCTATCCACCGGATGTGTACCAAACTCACTAAAAGTGGCCGTAATAAAGCCTCTCTTGAAAAAGCCAAACCTTGACCCAGAAAATATAAAAAACTATCGGACTATATAGAATCTTCTATTCCTCTCAAACATTTTAGAAAAAGCTGTTGCGCAGCAAATCTCTGCCTTCCTGAAGAGAAACAATGTATACGAAATGCTTGAGTTATGTTTTAGACCCCATCATAGCACTGAGACTGCACTTGTGAAGGTGGTATATTACTTTTTAATGGCATCAGACCGAGGCTCTGCATGTGTCCTCGTGCTTCTAGACCTTAGTGCTGCTTTTGATACCATCAATCACCACATTCTTTTGGAGAGATTGGAAACCCAAATTGGTCTAAACGGACAAGTTCTGGCCTGATTTAGATCTTATCTGTCGGAAAGATATCAGTTTGTATCTGTCAATGGTTTGTCCTCTGACAAATCAACTGTACATGTTGGTGTTCCTCAAGGTTCCGTTTTAGGACCACTATTGTTTTCACTATATATTTTACCTCTTGGGGATGTCATTCGAAAACATAATGTTAACTATCACTGCTATGCAGATGACACACAGCTGTACATTTCAATGAAACATGGTGAAGCCCCAAAATTGCCCTCGCCTAGAAGCCTGTGTTTCAGACATAAGGAAGTGGATGGCAGCAAACTTTCTACGTTTAAACTCAGAGCAAACAGAGATGCTTGTTCTAGGTCCCAAGAAACAAAGAGATCTTATGTTGAATCTGACAATTAATCTTAATGGTTGTACAGTCGTCTCAAATAAAACTGTGAAGGACCTCGGCGTTACTCTGGACCCTGATCTCTCTTTTGACAAACATATCAAGACTGTTTCAAGGACAGCTTTTTTCCATCTACGTAACATTGCAAAAATCTGAAACTTTCTGTCCAAAAATGATGCAGAAAAATGAATCCATGCTTTTGTTACTTCTATGTTAGACTACTGCAATGCTCTACTTTCCGGCTACCCGGATAAAGCACTAAATAAACTTCAGTTAGTGCTAAATATGGCTGCTAGAATCCTGACTAGAACCCAAAAAATGTAACATATTACTCCAGTGCTAGCCTCCCTACACTGGCTTCCTGTTAAGGCAAGGGCTGATTTCAAGGTTTTACTGCTAACCTACAAAGCATTACATGGGCTTGCTCCTACCTATCTCTCTGATTTGGTCCTGCCATACATACCAACACGTACGCACGCTACAGTCGCAAGACGCAGGCCTCCTAATTGTCCGTGGAATTTCTAAACAAACAGCTGGGCTTTCTCCTATAGAGCTCCATTTTTATGGAATGGTCTGTCTACCCGTGTGAGAGACGCAGACTTGGTATCAACCTTCAAGTCTTTACTGAAGATTCATCTCTTCAGTGGGTCATATGATTGAGTGTAGTCTGGCCCAGGAGTGTGAAGGTGAACGGAAAGGCTCTGGAGCAACGAACCGCCCTTGCTGTCTCTGCCTATCCGGTTCCCCTCTTTCCACTGGGATTCTCTGCCTCTAACCCTATTACAGGGGCTGAGTCACTGGCTTACTGGGGCTCTCTCATGCCGTCCCTGGAAGGGGTGCGTCACCTGAGTGGGTTGATTCACTGATGTGGTCATCCTGTCTGGGTTGGCGCCCCCCCTTGGGTTGTGCCATGGCGGAGATCTTTGTGGGCTATACTCAGCCTTGTCTCAGGATGGTAAGTTGGTGGTTGAAGATATCCCTCTAGTGGTGTGGGGACTGTGCTTTGGCTGAGTGGGTGGGGTTATATCCGTCCTGTTTGGCCCTGTCCGGGGGTGTCCTCGGATGGGGCCACAGTGTCTCCTGACCCCTCCTGTCTCAGCCTCCAGTATTTATGCTGCAGTAGTCTGTGTCGGGGGGGTTAGATTCACACAGGACACTGAATAGGACAGGAGAAGTACTCCAGATATAACAAAGTGACCCTAGCCCCCCGACACAAACTACTGCAGCATAAATACTGGAGGCTGAGACAGGAGGGGACAGGAGACACTGTGGCCCCATCCGAGGACACCCCCGGACAGGGCCAAACATCTCTAATGTAGAGAGATGGAGCCCATGCAGGAACATTTAGTCTGGGGCCGGTTGTGTACGCCTCAAAATGTATCCGCGGGCAGTGCAGTCGTTATTGAGCCTACGAGGGCACGCTCAAGACCTATGCATTGTCTATGCTACCTGGACGATGTGCTGGTTTTTGCCCCGACTGAAGAACTTGGATTGCAACGCTTGGAGTCAGTTTTTGAGCGTCTCAAGGCCCATAATCTGAAACTATCTCCAAAGAAATGCCATTTCATGAAGAGGTCAGTGCGGTTCTTGGAGCATGTCATCAGTGAAGGAGGTGTGGCCACAGACCCAGAAAAAGTGAAGGCTATTGCAGGGATGACAGAGAAGGATCTCATGGAGGATAACAGGGACGTGCCCTCCCAGGGGAAGATTCGGTCTTTTCTCGGAATGATAGTTTATTACCAGCAGTTCATTGAGGGGTGCTCCATCATCGCTAAGCCACTGCATGGGCTGACAACTGGGACGAAGGCACCACGCCATGGGAAAGGCAAGAGGAAAAGAGGAATACATAGAAAACTCACAGCAGCAGACTGGACTGGTGACTGCAAACATGCCTTTAGTCAGTTGAAACAAGCTCTCCTCGATCAGGTCATGCTAGCCCACCCTGATTTTAGTAGACCTTTCTTGCTGTCTGTAGACGCATCTAGTAATGGATTAGGTGCTGTCCTCTCCCAAGTGCCAAAGGATGGGTCTGCAGCCAGGCCCGTAGCATTCGCTAGCAAATCTCTTACTTATGCACAGTCAAAGTATCCTGCCCATAGGTTAGAGTTGTTTTGCTTTACGCTGGGCCGTCTGTGAGAAGTTTTAGTCATTGGCTAAGGGGCAAGCCTTTTACTGTATGGACAGACAACAACCCATTAACGTACATTCTGTCCAAGCCCAAATTATACGCCTGTGAACAGAGATGGGTTGCTAAACTTGCTCCATTCGAGTTTGACATAAAGTACATACCCGGTCCCAAAAATGTCATTGCTGATGCACTCAGTAGACAGCCATTTGTGCAGCCGAGCTCTCTCCACCGTATCACAAGGGTTCCATACAATGCCTTGCTGGAAGAAGCTGCGGGAGTACGTGCTGAGAAGGTGCAAGATGTGGTCCGCTGGTCGAACCACCCTGTTACAGATACAAGTATCCTGTGTGTGTATCCTGTGTGTGTGTGTGTTTCTTTTCTCTCCTTCTCCCCTCACAGGTGAAAATCATCACTCCCCAATCAGTCAATCACTCTGTAAATGCCATGTCTGTAGGTCTCTCTGTTTCACTCTCTCTTTGTGTATTAACCTCTCTTTTGTTTGAGCACCTCCATATCACTTTGTCATCCCCTGTGAGTATTGTTTTTGGTTATGGTGTTTGTTTGTTTTCTGGTGGGAAAAGGGGAAACCAAGACAAGTCGCCCATGGGCATACACTACCCGTAGGTAGACTTTGTTGAATACACTAGTTAGAACTGGGCGGACCACCCACTGTATTTTTGGTTAGTTAGTTAGTTGTTGTTAAAGTAGGCTAGTCTAGCTTAGGGGTGTTTTCGAATACTTATTGCTTCTTTCCTTGGGTCCAGCTCAGCCCCTTTTCCTGCTCCCCCCATTACCGTGTGTTTTCAAATAAACCTTGAGATTGACGGTAGATTTCAGTTGTCCTGGTTATTTCGTTCACACTTTTACTTTGTCACTATTATAATTTGTGTGAGCGGACCAAGTAATTGGCCGTCACTCTAAAGCGGGAAGGTGGAATAAACGAGTCAGGAGTAGGTTTTCTTGATTGAACACAGTTCTCTATTGAGGGCATTTGGTCAACAAAAACATTTCAACATAATCAATGAAAATCTTCCAAGGAAAAAAACATACATCTTCTCCAGATGCAACAGGAACACAATAGGATTATCTTTAAGCTACAACAAAAAGTCACGGGATTGTCACCGTCTTAGTGGTTCTTCCTGGATAGCTCCTCTCTCTCGGTGGCCATCTTCCAGGGATAGCTCCTCTCTCTCGGTGGCCATCTTCCAGAGATAGTTTCCCCTCTCTGCTGGTTCCATTCTCTCTCTTATAGGGGAAGGAGAGTATGTCATTAGTACAGTCAGCTGTGCTTAATTGCCTCTGGTTACCTTGTCTCCCATGCCTTGTTGGGCTACTATCCATGAGCCCAGCCTGCCCTCTGGTGGTCCTTCCACATTTGCTTGAGTTATGTTACGAGTCTCATTACCATCCCCCCTAGACTGTCGGGCCAAAAGGGATTCGTAACACACCCATTCAACCTCGAAAGCTGATCACCGTCAATTGAGGCAGATGCCTGTGAAATTGTCATGGACTGCCAAACTACCTCCTATCCTTCTCCTGGTTCTCTGTCAAAGGAAGCGGTGTCAGCAGGCCTGAGGTCGCAAGAAGAGGCTGGTCTACGGAACTGTGCGCTGCTACTGCCTCAGCTCACTCAGTCACTGGTGCCATCTGAGATGTCAGATGTGAGAGTGCTGTCCCGTGACGACCTGATATCAAAGTAGCGCCAGGATGATGCACTCGCCAGAGTTGTCTTCTACGTGGAAAGGGGACGTAGACCTTCTAGGAAGGAACGTGGCCATGAACCAATTGAGGCTCTGCGGATTCTGAAGACCTGGGAGAAGCTCACTCTGAAAATGGGTGTACTATATCGCGTTACCAAAAGTTTGCTGTCAAAGAAGAAGACGTACCAGTATGTAGTTCCCACCTCCATGAGGGCGACAGTTTTGAAGGGTGACCACGATGAAGCCGGTCATCAGGGGCAACAGTGGACGTTGTACTTGACAAGACAGAGGTTCTTCTGGCATGATCTGGAGTCGGATGTGAGAGAGTAAGTCAAGACCTGCAAGAGGTGTGTGTTCAGTAAGGCCCCCGAGCCAGAGGCCAGAGCTCCACTGGAGAACATCATCACGACTGAGCCCCTCGAGTTGGTGTGTGTGGACTTCTGGTCTGCTGAAGACTCCAACAACAAGTCCTTGGATGTTCTGGTCGTCACTGATCATTTGACTAAGATGGCCCCTGCCTTCTTGTGTCCGAACCAATCAGCTATAGCAGTGGCCCTTCAGCTGTGGAACAACATCTTCTGTGTGTATGGTTTACCTCGTCGTATCCACTCTGACCAAGGGGAAAACTTTGAAAGTAAATTGATTGCTGAGTTGTTGAGTGCTGCACGAGTCCAGAAGTCGCACACAACTCCCTACCATCCGATGGGGAACGGGGGAGTCGAAAGGTTCAATAGAACGCTGGGAAACATGATCAGGGCTTTCCCTACGAGAGCGAAGCACAGGTGGCCCCAGAAGCTGAAGTCGTTGACCTTCGCCTACAACTGTACAGTCCATGAAACCACGGGCCACGCCCCTTTCCAGTTGATGTTTGGGAGAACCCCACGTCTGCCTGTCGACATGATGTTTGGTACGGTGCTACAAGACTCAGATGTTGTAGACTATGACGAGTACATCAAGTCCCTGACGAGAGACCTGAGGGAGGCCATGGAGACGGTACAGGTGTCGGCAACCAAACAGCTGAAGAGGCATGCGGGCCTCTACAACAGGAAGATCAGAGGAGCTCCAGTGGAGGTCGGTGATTGGGTGCTACTGGCGAATAAGGGTGAATGTGGAAAGAGGAAGCTGGCGGATCGTTGGGAGAACAACCTCTATATTGTTACGGAGAAGAATAGCGACATCCACATCTTCAAGATCCAGAACATGTCGACTGGCCAGGGGGAAACGGTCCACCGTAATCTGATAATGCCTGTAAACTTCTTGCCTTTCCCTGACACTGCCTTGGAGACACCGAATACAGGAGACCTTGAGGATCAGAGTGAGGAGATGGAGGACTCATCCATGAACGATATACCAGAAATGGACATCGGTGAGAGGACTAGTGTGTGGGTATCAGAACAGACCTCGGAGGAAACACAGTCGGAGCCCTCTGAAAAAGAGACCCCAGATGTGCTGGAAGATGGGCCACTGGCGAGGGACCCTCAGAACTCACCACATTCTGAGGGTGCCACTGGTGGCACAAGCATGTCAGAGCTAACCTTTGGAGAAGAAATGTCCGAAACTCTCTGAGGAAGAAAGGCATTCTGAAGATGCCGCTGGTGGCACAAGTTCCAGCAACAGTCACAGAACCCTTGACCTTGACTACCCTTCGACTGTGGATAGTGACCCACCAATGTTGGTTGTAGTTGAACAGGTTAAACATAATGATAACTCTGTTAGGACTGTCAGGTCAGGGGCTGGTCGGGTTAGGAAACGCCCAGTGAGACTCATTGAGACTCTGCAGACACAGAGCGTTTTTCATACAGAATTCATTACAGTACCGGTGTGGGTGTAGGATTAGAATCCAAGTCTGTAGCCCCCCCCAACATTTTTTAAAACTTAACTTTCAAGAGACCCCATTGAGGTAATGGGTCAGAGGTCATGTAGGCCAAGGTTTTTCTGTCTGAGGTTCTTATTGTCACTGAGTGTACTGAACATGTAACAGGCATGTTTTCCTACGGGGTCTTTGAATTCCCCTAATTCTCTTTAGAGAATAGTCTTTGCACTGGAATGTTTAGTGGCATATGTATTGCAAGGTATTGCATACCTCATTTTGTTTCTTTATAGTATACAAGTGTAATTCAGCAGGGGAGAATGTAACAGGGTTGGTTATGTTTCCACTTGCCTCTAAAGAAATGTTTATTTAATGTTCAAGCATTCTTATTGGTTAGTTCAACTCTGACAATAAGGTGTGTTGTGATTGGCCCCGCTTGCAGATAGGGGGAGATCGTGAACGCCAGTATGAAAATGTGATGCAAGGGGTAGGTCACGTTCTGAATACTGTTTTCTATTTTCTATTTTACAATGTGTACAAGTTTGCTGTACGTTACTGATTTATACATGTGTGGGTATATGGTACCTGTTAGGGATGGAGGGGCTTTCTGGGATGTGCTTTGGCATATGATTGCTGTAAATAAGTGTGTTAGCTAGCATACACCGATGTAACGGTCACATAAACCACTGCTAACACAGTTGTCTTCATGCTACAGATTTTGCCATCGACAGCCATCAATACCGTTCAGCACTGCACAACTAACGTGCTGTTTCCCATTGAACAACAGAAATAAATGCTCAACTGGGACCCACTTGCCGAAGTGATTTATTTTGAGAAAACACAACGCATGGAGAGTACATTATATACATCTGTTACATTTACATATCAGCAAAAGTGTGTCCCCCTACTCTACAGTCATAATACATGTTTACTGCTAATTAGAGTTTACGCAGTTCCAACATAATCCAAAAGGATGGTAGCCTAAAATCCCAATCCTACTATATTGCACTACCCAGAATACATGTGGTCTAGGCTGCCATCCTTTGGATTATTTTGAAACTGCACAGTGTTCACTGCATGACAAGATCACATTAGTTAGCAGCAACATGACCAATATCAACATAAGGCTCTTTATTGTCAATCAAATAGTGTAAATGGTTTATGAAAACATTGCAACAAAATAATGATTAAAAATACTTTGCCAACAATTTAGTTAATCTAGTTAAGATTTTCAATTTGTACTTGCTAATAGATTTGTATAAACGTTATTATAACAGCAGTTACGCAATTACCTAACACCATATTATATGGGTTTATTGACCACAATCTACTGAGTTTTTCCAGGTAGAATAGATCTCTCTACAACCCAATCTGTATCCCATGTACAGTCTATTACAGTGTATTGCATTTGGGCTGAAAATTTGCTGGGTTGAATCCCTGAACAGACAAGGTAAAAATCTGTCGATCTGCCCTTAAGTAAGGCAGTTAACCCCCATACAATTAAGGCGGCCCCCTGCACCTCTCAGATTCAGAGGGTTTTGGATTAAATGCAGAAGACACATACATTAACGTTGAATGAAATTCACATGGCAGTTTTGAAATGTAGGCTTTTATTTTGAAGGTTTCCTTATTACCATACAACTACACGTCATAATATGCGTTGCTGGCAGAATACTAGTGGATTGGAGAATATTCCTACTACGGTGTCTCGAGTCGGTCAGTTCGCCATTGTTAGGCGTTTTCATTATTTCCCTTTTCCTCAATGACGATGGGTGATATGATATATGAAGAACTGGAGGATTTGATGCATTTTTCAGTCCACGATTTACCAGGTCGTGGATATGCTGTTATGGAGGAGATCAGAAGGCAAGGGAAACTCTGCGATGTCACCCTGAAGGTATGTGTGGAGTTAGCCTAGTAGCTCGCCAGGCGCACTACAGTAACTTAAATTGAGAAAATAGCCAGCCGGCTAACTAGCTATCAATAGAATTGAGGCAAGCTAGCTAAATAACTTTAGCTAGCTAGCTGCAGAGGCTTCTATTTGTACATATATAAAGCTCTAGCCTAGGTAAGTTATTGGCTAAGCAGCATAGCTAGCTACTGTAGCTACTGACTGTAAATATATGAATGTATACATCGCGATTATCGTGCCAATTGAGTAACGTTAGTTATCTAACACATTTAGCCCTTCCCTTTCACATGTCATAGTAGTTTTATCCACGATTTGGCCGCCCAGCTTGCTAGCAGACTCACCCTACGTCCGGAAGAACCAATACAAGCTTTAGCCAGAGGGAGTTTTACTTCGTTAGTTATTGGGTTGTAGAGAGAACTACTACCTACTTGAAGTCTACGTTAACGTTACTGCCAATGCTGCAAGTTAAACATTTTTTTTCTTTGTTTGTTGCTGTGATGGCGAAGCAGCACACTAATTGGGTGTACGTTTACCTAAAAACGTAAAGGTCATCTTCACTTGACTGTTTGTTTTTTGGGAAACTCACCCCTGGTGCCTAAGCGAGCTATAGTAATGGCCTCTCAAGCAAGACTTGGCCAACTGCTTACTAACGTATACAATACACATCCCTGCTGAATTAGAATAATATAACGTAGCTAGTCAAGTATGCCTTGTTTTCAGACAACTATGGACTTACTGACCATTGTTATCTCAGATTGCGGTATTCTTGAATCAAATTAACATGACTAACCAGCCATTGCCCGCATCTTCACAAACCTCGAGTTGACTGTTAATTGTCCTAAAATCTGTGGCTTTAACACCTGCAGCATCACCTAAACGTTCACATTGCATGTGGTCAGTTGGACCGTTGTCAGGGAACATGGAAACAGCAGTTATATATTCGCTCTTCAGGCTCTCCCACGTGATGCACCTGCCCTATTAATAAGCACCATCATTATGATAAGCTGCTGTGTACTGTCCTGTAGCCTAGATATCTACTGGACCATATTCTGAAGCCCTTGGGAATTTCATCTTTATCTGTAACACATCACCTCCAGCGAGCCTTCACTCTGGCTTCCATTAGTGCACTTTCTCTTTAACAAGACCTGCACTGCATGCCCTACATGAAGGGGACTTCATGCCTCGACCTTGGTATTGGTTAGGCATAACAGTCAGTGAACCCACCTCATGCAAGATGTCTCTTTTGATTTTATAGTTTTTCATATAAAATAAACACACATTTCTCAAATAAGTAGCCCAATGAACAGTGGTAGGAAAAGTACCCAATTGTCATACTTGAGTAAAAGTATATATACACCTTAATACAAAGTTACTAAAGTAAGTCACTCAGTAAAATACTACTTAAGTAAAAGTCTAAAAGTATTTGGTTCTAAATATACTTAAGTATCAAAAGTAAATGTAATTGCAAACATTTCGTAAAAGTGTAAATCATTTCAAATTCCTTCTATTAACGAAAGCAGGCGGCACCATTTTCTTGTTTTTAAAATGTATGGATAGCCAGGGGCACTCTCCAACACTCAGACATCATTTACACAAGGTGCATTTGTGTTTAGTGAGTCCGCCAGATCAGAGGCAGAAGGGATAACCATATGTTGTCTTGATAAGTGCGCGAATTGGACCATTTTCCTGTCCTGCTAAGCATTCACAATGTAGCGAGTATTTTTAGGTGTCACGCAAAATGTATGGAGTAAAAAGTACATTATTTCCTTTAGGAATGTAGTGAAGTAAAAGTTGAAACATATAAATAGTATAGTACAGATACCACAACAAATTACTTAAGTAGTACTTTAAAGTATTTTTACTTAAGTACTTCACACCACTGATAATGAATACAATAGGCTATAGTCTTATGTTAGTGTCGCAAGAGGAAAGCAATGGTTAAAGGTGACATTAAGTTCTGATTACAGTTGAAGTTGGAAGTTTACATACACTCAATTAGTATTTGGTAGCATTGCCTTTAAATGGTTTAACTTGGGTCAAACATTTCAGGTAGCCTTCCACAAGCTTCCACAATAAGTTAGTGTAACGGAGTCTTTTGTGTAGGCCTCCTTGCTCCCAAGGATGAACCAGACTTGTGGAGGTCTATAATTTTTTTTCTGAGGTCTTGGCTGATTTCTTTTGATTTTCCCATGATGTCAAGCACTGAGTTTGAAGGTAGGCCTTGAAATACATACACAGGTACACCTCCAATTGACTCCAATGATGTCAATTCGTCTATCAGAACTTCTAAAGCCGTGACATCATTTTCTGGAATTTTCCAAGCTGTTTCAAGGCACAGTCAATTTAGTGTATGTAAACTTCTGACCAACTGGAATTGTTATACAGTTAATTGTAAGTTAAATAATCTGTCTGTAAACAATTGTTAGAAAAATTACTTGTCATGCACAAAGTAGATGTCCTAATCAACTTGCCGAAACTATAGTTTGTCAACACGAAATTTGTGGAGTGGTTGAAAAATTAGTTTTAATGACTCCATAAGTGTATGTAAACTTCCGACTTCAACTGTATTACAATTCTCTGAAATTAATGCACTTCAGGTGGGCTTGATTTAGCTCGGAGTATGCACCCTTTTGATGCTATTCTGTTTGTTCCATTCTACCGTATGGAACATGTATTTGAGCCATGTCTGGACTAAATCACTTGCTTGTATCGCCCTTACAGGTTGGAGACCACAAGTTCAGCGCCCACAGGATTGTTCTGGCTGCCTCCATCCCTTACTTCCATGCCATGTTTACAAATGACATGGTAGAGTGCAAGCAAGATGAGATTGTAATGCAAGGGATGGACCCTAGGTAAGGCCTCTATAGCCTACTCACTCAGCAGCACAGAGTGGAGGCTGTTATAGCAGCAAAGGTGAAACATCTCCATATTAATGCCCATTTGGAAAGAGATGTTCGAGGGGCAGGTGTATTGGCTGGACCAGAAACAACCCATCACCTTAGCCAATATTAATCATTCTAATAACACGTTTAAAATTGGTTACAACGTTATTATCGTTATTTTGACAATTGACACATTTTCTGCTGATCACCTAACAATGCAAACCATGTTCAACAAAGTAGGCTCAGTGCTTTTTCTGTAAAATGGACCTGTTTTAAAGATGCACTATGCAGAAATTGCTCCGCCATTTCCTGGTTGCAAAAATTCTAATAGTTCACCTAATTTCAGTCAGTGACAAAACAAGCTAGTTTAATGTAGAGAATCATTGCACAATCTAAACCGCTGTGAAATATTGTGTTTTCAGCTGAATATTGTGTTTTCAGCTGAATATTGTGTTTTCAGCTGAATATTGTGTTTTCAGCTGTTTGAAGCTGGTGTTCAAAACCGAAAGTAAAAGATGCAAAAACTAAAAGGAAGACCTGGAAGCATAGAAATAGCACACATAGAACATACAAACCACTTTTTAAACTTGCTTTCAATGAGAACGACAAATCTAACTTTAAATTTGGTCGGGTCACCCAAAAGTTACATATTGCAGCATTAAGTTGATTCGCTCCGCGAAGCACCTGCAACCCAATGAAAATGCATGCGTACCTGTATGAAACAATAAATAAAATGGTATTTGTCACCAGTGAAATGCTTACTTACAAGCCCTTAACCAACAATGCAGTTCAATAAATAGAGTTTAGAAAATATTAACTAAATATGCTAAAGAAAAAAAATCAGATCTATCAAAAAGTAACATGACATTTACATAACAATAACGAGGCTATATACAGTGGGTACCGGTACCGAGTCAATGTGCCAGGGTACAAGGTCATTTGTAAAGTGACTATGCATAGATAATATACAGCGAGTAGCAGCAGTGTAAAAACAAAGGGGGCGGGGGGTTCAATGTAAATAGTCCGTGTGGCCATTTGATTTGTTTAGTTGTTCAGCACTCTTATGGATTTGGGGAAGAAGCTGTTAAGGAGCCTTTTGGTCCTAGACTTGGTGCTCTGGTGTCACTTGCCGTGCGGTAGCAGAGAGAACAGTCTATGACTTGGGTGACTGGAGTCTTTGACAATTTTTAGGTCTTGGATGTCAGGAAGCTTGTCCCCAGTGATGTACTGGGCACTACCCTCTGTATTGCCTTCCGGTCAGATGCCGAGCAGTTACCATACCATGCGGTAATGCAACCGGTCAGGAAGCTCTCGATGGTGCAGCTGTAGAACTTCGGGGGACCCATGCCAAATCTTTTCAGTTTCCTGAGGGGGAATAGGCTCATCATTGTCGGTGATCAGGCCTACCATTGTTGTGTCGTCAGCAAATTTAATGATGGTGTTGGAGTTGTGCTTGGCCAACCAGTCGTAAGTGAACATGGAGTACAGGAGGGGACTAAGCACGCACCCCTGAGGGGCCCCAGTGTTGAGAATCAGCTTGCCTCAAAGCGAGAATACAAGGGAATTAGCTCGTCCGGTAGGCTCGCGTCACTGGGCAGCTCGTGACTGTGTTTCCCTTTCTAGTCTGTAATAGTTTTCAAGTCCAGCCACATCCGACGAGCATCAGAGCCGGTGTAGTAGGATTCAACCTTAGTCCTGTATTGACGCTTTGCCTGTGAGGGTTCGTCTGAGGGCATAGCGGGATTTCTTATAGGTGTCCGCATTCGTGTCCCGCTCCTTGAAAGCCGAAACTCTAGCCTTTAGCTCGGTGCGGATCTTGTCTGTAATCCATGGCTTCTGGTTGGGGTATGTACGTACAGTCACTGTGGGGACGACGTCGTCGTCGATGCATTTATTGATGAAGCCGGTGACTCCTCAATGCCATTGGATGAATCCTGGAACATATTCCAGTCTGTGCGAGCAAAACAGTCCTGTAGCTTCGCGTTCACGTCATCTGACCACTTCTGTATTGAGTCACTGGTACTTCCTGCTTTAGTTTTTCTTGTAAGCAGGAATCAGAAGGATATAATTATGGTCAGATTTTCAAAATGGAGGGCGAGGGATGGCTTTGTATGTGTCTCTGTGTGGAGTAAAGGTGGTCTAGAGTATTTTATTTTATTTTTTCTCTCTCTCTGGTTGCACATGTGACATGCTGGTAGAATTTAGGTCAAACGGATTTGGTTGCCTGCCACTAGGAGAGCCGCTTCTGGATCAACATGTTCTTGTTTGCTTATGCCCGTATACAGCTCGTTGAGTGCGGTCTTAAATCCTACGGCACCAGCTTTGACGCTCGTCGTATGTGACTGGGCTTGAAAACTATTGTGGACTGTGGTGGTAAATAGACAGCTATGAATAATACCTATGTGAACTCTCATGGTAGATTGGTCTACAGCTTATCATGAGTTATTCTATCTCAGGCGGTCAATACCTCGAGACTTCATTAATATTAGGCCTTGCGCACCAGCAGTTATTGACAAATAGACACACACCCCCACCCCTCGTCTTACCAGACGTAGCTGCTCTGTCGTGCCAAAAAATGGAGAAGCCAGCCAACTCTATATTATCTGTGTCGTTATTCAGCCAAGTCTCGGTGGAACATAAGATATTACCGTTAATATCCCGTTGGTAGGATAGACTTGGTTGTACATCGTCCAGTTTGTTTTCCAATGACTGCACGTTGGCCAATAATACAGAGGGTAGTGGTGGTTTACTCACTCGCTGACTATTTCTCACAAGGCACCCAGACCCCCGCCCCCTGTATTTCCATATTTTCTTCACGTGAATGACGGTGATTTGGGCCTTGTCTCCAGGAAGCAGTATATCCTTCGGACTCATTAAATAAAATATCTTTACCAGTTCGATGCGAGTAATCGCTGCTTTGATGTCCACAAGCTCTTTTCGGTCATAAGAGATGGTAGCAGCAACATTATGTACAAATTAGTTTTAAAAATTGCGAAAAAACAAACAAAATAGCAGAGTTGGTCAAGGGCCTGTAAAACAGCACCATTTATAATTATTACAATCCATTTATTAAGTCTCTGGATTCATACCCCCGCACACTGACTCGGTACCAGTACTCCCTGTATATATAGTTTATTTGGTTAATATTTTCTTAACTCTTCTTTAGGGTTGCACATTTTGGGGAATATTCCGAGGTGGAAACTATTAATACCATTTAAATGTCGATGTTTTTTGCATTGGATAGATTTACAATATCATATGGAGACAAACATAAACCTTTTACCTTATCATGAGTAGACATAATTACAAGTGATTAAATCCTTCCAATAGAAATAAAAAAAAAGATTTAGTTATGAATTTAACTTGAATTACATGAATTGACTTTCACCTGAGATGATTTCACTGAACAACAAAAGAAAAGGAATATTGAATGATCCCCATTGATTCATCGCATCTCCCAAAAACATTTTCAACATACATCTGTAAAATAATAGTCGAGAAACTATAGCTTTGTTTGTCTTCAGGCTTCCGTGTCTTCTCCCTGGACCTCCTCAATGTTCACTTCTTGAACATCAGACTCTGAGGCCTCATCTTTACTGTCACTTTCCAACCTGGATGGCTTGTTGTCAGGCTCAAATTTGCCTGGATGGCCACCAATCTTTCAACCTTTATTGGTCAGCCTGTTGCGCGCTTTGGTGTGTGTGTTCCCAAACAAGGACCGGTTGCACTCTGAGGCGGCTCATGTTGGTGTGATTTGGAGGATGATGGAGGCAACAGGGGAAAGAACCTCAGCTCCACAAAGTCCCTTCCACCAGGTGGCTGATGAGATATGTTGGCATTACTGCTATATTGCATCTCCAAATCCCTTGCTTGGAAGTGTACATCGCCAGACTGCCAAGAACCTTGCCCTCATCGAGACCAAGGTGGTGAGACACGGTATTGATGACACCATAGGCCTTGTTGATCTCTGCACCAGACATGATGCTCTTGCCAGCATACTTGGGGTCCAACATGTACGCTGTGGCATGTATGGGCTTCAGGCAGAAGTCTTCACACTTTTTGATGTATTTCAGAACTGCTGTTTCCTCTGCTTGGAGTAACAGTGAAGTGGGCAGGGCAGTATGGATTTATTCTCTTACATCTGCAAGCAGAGTCTGAACTTAATACAGGATGGCATTGTCTCCCTCAATCCGTGCAATGGCTACTGCTGTGGATTTCAGAAGTTTTAAGCTGCTTACCACTCTCTCCCAAAATACATCTTCCAGGAGGATCCTCTTGATGGGGCTGTCCATATCGGCAGACTGTGATATGGCCATGACTCCTCCCCCTCCAGGAGACTGTCAAACATGATGACAACACCACTCCAACGGGTGACCTGTTGCACCCTCTACAACCACTGTGATCATTATTGTTTGACCATGCTGGTCATCTATGAACATTTGAACATCTTGTTAATGTTCTGTTATAATCTCTACCCCGCACAGCTAGAACAGGACTGGCCACCCCTCATAGCCTGCTTCCTCTCTTGGTTTCTTCCTAGGATCCGGCCTTTCTAGGGAGTTTCTCCTAGCCACTGTGCTTCTTTCTTTGCTTTTCTTTGCTTGCTGTTTGGGGTTTTAGGCTGGGTTTCTGTACAGCATTTTGTGACATCAGCTGATGTAAGAAGGGCTTTATAAATACATTTGATTGATTGTTGAACTCTTCATCCAGCAAATTAGTAAATAAAGCATGTCTGGTTGGAGGGGTGTATGCTAGGCGAAGAACATTCAGAAATCTCTTCCAATACACATTGTCTGTGAGCATCAGAGTTGAACCAGTTGCATACACAGCTCGAGCAAGACCATCAGCATTTCTCTGACTACGTGAGCGCTGAGGAAACTTTATGCACTTGGCTAGATGATTCTGCATCTTTGTTGCATTCTTCACATATGATTTGGCACAATATTTGCAAATGTACACAGCTTTTCCTTCTACATTAGCTGCAGTGCAATGTCTCCACACATCAGATGGTGCCTGTGGCATTTTCCTGTAAAGATTAGAAGAAAAAAATATAAATTCCATGTACAGATATATAGTTAAGCAGTTAGATTAAACAACTACTTTGTAAGATACATTTTAAAAAATGAAACATGTATGGAAACAGGTGAATTAACACTCCTCAGTTTGCAGGCTCAAGCAAGCTAAAACCCACATGGTTGCAAAAAACAACTAGCAGAAATTGGTAACAAGTTAGAAATGATTTAAACACACTTTACTGTAGGCTACTATTTACTAGTTAACCTGTAGTGACGCCCAGCCCGCGAACGGGACCATTCAAATTAAATCGTTTACCTTTGAACTTCGGATGTTTTCACTCACGAGACTCCCAGGTAGACAGCCAAATTTCATTTTTCCCAAAAATATTATTTTTGTAGGTGAAATAGCTCCGTTTGTTTTTCACGTTTGGCTGAGAAATCGCCTGGAAATTGTGGTCACCACAACGCCGAAAAATATTCCAAATTAGCTCCATAATATCGACAAACATGGCAAACGTTGTTTAGAATCCATCCTCAAGGTGTTTTTCTAATATCTATTCGATAATATATCAGTCGGGACAATTCATTTTTCACTCTGACCGATTGGAGTAATGGCTACCTCTGTATTTATTGGATTTTTCTCAGGCTTTCGTCTGCAACATCAGTTTTGTTATACTCACAAACAATATCTTTACAGTTTTGGAAATGTTAGTGTGTTTTCTATCCAAATCTGTCAATTATATGCATATTCTAGCATCTTTTCCTGACAAAATATCCCATTTAAAACGGGAACGTTTTTTCTCCAAAAATGAAAATACTGCCCCCTATCACCAAGAGGTTAACAAAAAATCATGTATGTCATATCAAATATATTCACCCCACCCTGTATTGTAACCAAAACTTACCAGAAAGCATGTAGTCCTTGGCTCAGACAGTGTAGTAGTGTGGGCTCAATAGCATCTCATTAGTGTGCAAGATCTTGAGAATCAGCTGTGCGTGTGATGGAAGAATGTACTGTGCATGCAGAGGGTTGCAATTCCATTGAATTGGGGATTGTTTAACTAAAATATGCCACAAGACCTAGAATTGCCTTGTGTATCCCACAAAAAAAGGTTCACTGTTATAAGCTAACTTTTTGATGAATTTAAGCAAAATTCCCGGGCTTAACTTCCCATGGAAAATTTGAGGTAAATTTGAGGAAATTTACCGGCAGGTTTCCGACCCTTTGCACCCTTACTCTTCTTGAACTGCGCTGGTGGTTAAGTGCTTGAAAGTAAGCATTTTATGGTATGGTCTACACTTACCCACTATTATTTATATTCTTTTACGTATTATATCATTTACGTATTTACGAGTGTACTATAGAATTAGAATAACATTCCATTTCCATGATTCCATGATGTACTATAGAATTAGAATAACATTCCATTTCCATGATTCCAACAGTTCACCCAAGTGTTTTGATATAAATCGCAAGTCAAATTGCAAGTTCAACATTTGGTTAAAAATAAGGCCTTTTTTTTTACCCATATTGTGCAACCCTACGTAGCAGTGTAGATATTCTCAAATGAGTGCAGAAATGCAGGAAATGATTTTTGTTTGAAGTTGAATTGAACAGTATAAAACAATCAGAATGGAGAAAGACTCATTGAAATCACTTACAATATATGTGTTGCCTCGCTAGGGTCACGCACTACTCATAAATCTAATTGTGTACTTTTAATCAAAAACATAAAATATTGTCAAATACCGCCCGTACTGTAACAAATTTGGAAAATACCGTGATATATTTTGGCCATATCGCCCAGCTCTGTTTCACACAATTGTAGTCATTGGGCTTCCAGATAGCTTTGCAGGTGCATCGAAGAGGGAATGAACTTCAAAAATGACCATTTTATAGATATTAGGTATTTACTTTATTTACAGCAGTGCAGCTGTAAATTAGGGGTTTGGCCGGTGGGGCTTTACTTGGCTCATCTAGCTCCCGTCACGAGTTGAAAAGTGTTTCCTCTGACACATTGGTGCCGCTGGCTTCCTGGTTAAGCTGGTGGGTGTTAAAGGAGGTTTGAAGGTTCATGTTTCAGAGGACGCATGACTCCACCTTCACCTCTCCGGAGCCCGGAGGGAAGTTGCAGCGACGAGAGAAAAGGCGGGTAAAAGACAACAACAACAAAAACATGCTTATTTACTCTTTCATCTGACTGCTCAATCCACTGTCTAATAAGCCCAGCTAGGCAATTTAGAAACTTGATCTCCACTATAAAAAGCAGACATTATCTCACATTTCTTTTAAACTAATATTTAGTTTTCAACAGCGGAGATATGTATAAACCCTGCTGTCTGTCTCTCCGACAATTGAAACATTGTTTCAATATTCAAATTCCATTCCATAGTAATGAACGTGCCCTGGGAGTTGGGATGAGACTGACAGGAAGGCAGCTTTTCTCAGCCCATCAAAATCATGAATCAGTCAAATTTTTATGGTTATACATGGTTGAAGTCGGAAGTTGACATACACTTAGGTTGGAGTCATTAAAATTCGATTTTCAACCACTGCACACATTTCTTGTTAACAAACTATAGTTTTGGCAAGTCGGGTAGGACATCTACTTTGTGCATGGCACAAGTCATTTTTCCAACAATTGTTTACAGACAGATTATTTCACTTAGAATTCACTGTATCATAATTCCAGTGGGTCAGAAGTTTACATACACTAAGTTGACTGTGCCTTGAAACAGCTTGGAAAATTCCAGAAAATGATGTCATGGCATTAGAAGTTCTGATAGACTAATTGACATCATTGGAGTCAATTGGAGGTGTACCTGTGAATGTATTTCAAGGCCTACCTTCAAACTCAGTGCTTGACATCATGGGAAAATGTTTAAAAAATCAGCCAAGACTTCATAAAAACTATTGTAGACCTCCACAAGTCTGGTTCATCCTTGGGAGCAATTTCCAAACGCCTGAAGGTACCACGTTCATCTGTACAAACAATAGTACACAAGTATAAACACCATAGGAGCATGCAGCCGTCATATCGCTCTGGAAGGAGACTCGTACTGTCTCCTAGAGATGAACGTACCTTTGTGCAAAAAGTGCAACGCAATCCCTGAACAACAGCAAAGGACCCTTGTGAAGATGCTGGAGGAAACCGGTACAAAAGTATCTGTATCCACAGTAAAACGAGTCCTATATCGACACAACCTGACCGCTCAGCAAGGAAGAGGCCACTGCTCCAAAACCGGCATAAAAAAGCCAGACTACGGTTTGCAACTGCACATGGGGACAAAGATGGTACTTTTTGGAGAAATGTCCTCTGGTCTGATGAAACAAAAATAGAACTGTTTGTCCATAATGACCATCATTATGTTTGGAATAAAATGGGGGAGGCTTGCAAGCCGTGAAGCACAGGGGTGGCAGCATCATGTTGTGGGGGTGCTTTGCTGCAGGTGGGACTGGTGTACTTCACAAAATAGATGGCATCATGAGGTAAGTATGTGGATATATTGACGCAAATTCTCAAGACCATCAGTCAGGAAGTTAAAGCTTGGTCGCAAATGGTTCTTCCAATTGGACAATGACCCCAAGTATACTTCCAAAGTTGTGGCAAAATGGCTTAAGGACAACCGAGTCACGGTATTGGAGTGGCCATCACAAAGCCCTGACCTCAATCCCATGGAAAATTTGTTGGCAGAACTGAAAAAGCTGGTCTGAGCAAGGAGGCCCACAAACCTGACTTACACCAGCTCTGCCAGGAGGAATAGGCCAAAATTCACCCAACTTATTGTGGGAAGCTTGTGGAAGGCTACCCAAAACGTTTAACCCGAGTTAAACAATTTAAAGGCAGTGCTACCAAATACTAAGTGGTTGTATGTTAACTTCTGACCCAGTGGGAACGTGATGAAAATAAATCATTCTCTCTACTATTATTCTGACATTTCACATTCTTAAAATAACGTGGTGATCCGAACTGACCTAAGACAGGGAATTTGTACTAGGATTAAATATCAGGAGTTGTGAAAAACTGAGTTTAAATAGATTTTGCGAAGTTGTATGTAAACTTCCGACTTCAACTGTATATATAAATTATTGTGCAAAATGATCAATAGAAAACAACAGGTAAAACAAAACAGTGCAGCTAGTGTCTTTCCAGCTTCAGTTTGAAGTTGTTTTGTTGGCTAGCTCTCGAACAGCAGTGTCCTGACGAGAGCACATTTTCTACACCAGGTGAAATCACGCCTCATTAGCTCATTGTTATGGATGTATCCAAATATCATTAGAAAACAAATGCCAATGCAGCTACTTTGTTGTTATTCTGACTGCACTGTTTGACGTAATTGTCAGTTAGCTGTAGTTGGCTCGCTAGCAATCGAGGGATAAGAATGTTGCCAGCCAGTATGGCAATGGAATATTTAGAACAAACGACTTGGTTGCGTCCATAGATACAGATCAAAAAGACTGAACAACCTGGTTGCATCTTCGGCAACCGAACCAATAGAACGAACGACTAGCCGACTTTGGAAGCAACCCTTGATTTGTGTCGGGACTGTTTCTTCTGGAAGGAAGAAATTGTATTAGTAACCTGTTGTATAAAATTGATAATGCCTTCAAAGCTGGTGTTTGGAGGATATTTTGGCACAGTACGTCGGCCCTTGACATCGTCTCGAGCATAACACTCTTGCCAATATATCCTCCAAACACCGGCTTTTGGCATTATCACTTCGTTATTCTATGGCTGCTTGTGACACCTACATAAGTGTCAACCCACATTTATTCAAATTCGTTTTTTCCTTGCCAAGAAATGTCCTTTCGTTTTGAAAGTTTGTTTCTTAAATCCTTTTTTATTGTTGTAATGATTTCATGTTATTTTTCATCAATATTTGAAATAACTTGTTAAATACACTTTGACACTTTCATAAAGCACTGTCACCATCCTGTCACTTTACCTGGACTAAGAAAATACACTTTATGACACTGTCAAGAAGTATTATGACCATGTAAGCCAGATAGGCCTAGAACATACAAACCTTATATCAATCAAAAAGAGGGTGTCTTGTCCTGCTCCTGAAATCTGCTGCTGCGTTCAGCCCAGTCATCAGCAACAGAACATTGGGGTCGGGGCATGTCTGACATCAATGTGTGTGCAATTATAATGACATATGAAGATTATATACACTGCTCAAAAAAATAAAGGGAACACTTAAACAACACAATGTAACTCCAAGTCCATCACACTTCTGTGAAATCAAACTGTCCACTTAGGAAGCAACACTGATTGACAATAAATTTCACATGCTGTTGTTCAAATGGAATAGACAACAGGTGGAAATTATAGGCAATTAGCAAGACACCCCCAATAAAGGAGTGGTTCTGCAGGTGGTGACCACAGACCACTTCTCAGTTCCCATGCTTCCTGGCTGATGTTTTGGTCACTTTTGAATGCTGGCGGTGCTTTCACTCTAGTGGTAGCATGAGACGGAGTCTACAACCCTCACAAGTGGCTCAGGTAGTGCAGCTCATCCAGGATGGTACATCAATGCGAGCTGTGGCAAGAAGGTTTGCTGTGTCTGTCAGCGTAGTGTCCAGAGCATGGAGGCGCTACCAGGAGACAGGCCAGTACATCAGGAGACGTGGAGGAGGCCGTAGGAGGGCAACAACCCAGCAGCTGGACCGCTACCTCCTCCTTTGTGCAAGGAGGAGCAGGAGAAGCACTGCCAGAGCCCTGCAAAATGACCTCCAGCAGGCCAAAAATGTGCATGTGTCTGCTCAAACGGTCAGAAACAGACTCCATGGGGGTGGTATGAGGGCCCGACGTCCACAGCTGGGGGTTGTGCTTACAGCCCAACACCGTGCAGGACGTTTGGCATTTGCCAGAGAACACCAAGATTGGCAAATTCGCCACTGGCGCCTTGTGCTCTTCGCAGATGAAAGCAGGTTCACACTGAGCACATGTGATAGATGTGACAGTCTGGAGATGCCGTGGAGAACGTTCTGCTGCCTGCAACATCCTCCAGCTTGACCGGTTTGGCGGTGGGTCAGTCATGGTGTGGGGTGGCATTTCTTTGGGGGGGCCACACAGATTTTGTTGTCAGCACATTCAACTATGTAAAGATTTGTATTTATTTAATAAGAATATTTCATTCAGATCTAGGATGTGTTATTTTAGTGTTCCCTTAATTTTTTTGAGCAGTGTATAATATAAACATACTGTTGACACGCAAGCAATGGTGTAATGGAATGTGTTGCCTTGTGTGGTAGGTTTCGGCATTCTAATATAGGTATCATAACCAGCCATAAATTAACGCAATATATGTCACAAGTCTAAATATGTCAAGACAATGTTATGACCATATAACAGCTAATGACATGTAATGTCAGCTGTTATGACATGGTTATGCCAGTTATGACACGGTGTCAAGTAAAGTGTTACCAAAGTAACTATTCGGGGGGTGTTTCTGTACTGGGCCACAGTGCTGCTCCCTTACGTCAGGTGTTGTTTCTTTTTCCCCCTTGGCAGTGCACTTGAAGCTTTGATCAATTTTGCGTATAATGGCCATGTGGCCATCGACCAGCAGAACGTCCAGTCCCTGCTGATTGGAGCCAGCTTTTTGCAGCTGCAGAATGTCAAGGATGCCTGCTGCTCCTTCCTCCAGGAAAGGTGTGTTCTCACATACGCATTATACACGCACACACATATTTAATTGGTCCTTGAAAAATGTAAATGCATGTGCCATGTGTTGGCTGATTTTATATTGATTGATCAAGAGAGAACCTTGTTTAACTTTTTTCTCCCTCACTTCACGTTTGGGCTGTTCAAACCACTGAGGCATTTAATCTCTCTGGGAAATGTGGGATGGTAGCGTCCCACCCCGCCAAAAGTGCAGGGCGCCAAATTCAAAACAACAAAAATCACACAATTAAAATTTCTCAAGCATGCAAGTATTTTACACCATTTTAAAGATTAAATTCTCGTTAACCCAGCCACAGTATCTGATTTAAAAAATCCTTTACAGCAAAAGCACCACATACGATTCTGTTAGGTCACCACCAAGTCACAGAAAAACACAGCCATTTTCCCAGCCAAAGAGAGGAGTCACAAAAAGCAGAAATATAGATAAAATGAATCACTAACCTTTGATCTTCATCAGATGACACTCATAGGACTTCATCTTACACAATACATGTATGTTTTCTTCGATAAAGTGCATATTTATATCCAAAAATCTCATTTTACATTGGCGTGTTATGTTCAGTAGTTCCAAAACATGCAGGGATTTTTCAGAGAGCCACATCAATTTGAAGAAATACTCAAAATAAACATTGATAAGAGATACAACAATTATATAACTTTAGA
Organism: Oncorhynchus keta; assembly: GCF_023373465.1. Classification (NCBI taxonomy): domain Eukaryota; kingdom Metazoa; phylum Chordata; class Actinopteri; order Salmoniformes; family Salmonidae; genus Oncorhynchus; species Oncorhynchus keta. Next base: position 48,620,740 of record NC_068443.1, read on the forward strand.
TAAACTTCTCCTTAATGCAACCACTGTGTCAGATTTAAAAACAACTTTACGGAAAAAGCATACCATGCAATAATCTGAGTACAGCGCTCAGAGCCCAAACAAGCCATAAAGATATCCGCCATGTGTAGTCAACATTAGTCAGAAATAGCATCATAAATATTCACTTGCCTTTGATAATCTTCATCAGAATGCACTCCCAGGAATCCCCGTTCGACAATAAATGTTTGATTTGTTCCATAAAGTTCATAATTTATGTCCAAACACCTTTTGTTAGTGCGTCCAAACTCACGACGCGCGTGCGTCCAGCGGAAAGGTCGGACGAAAAGTCCAAAAAGTTCCGTTACAGTCCGTAGAAACAAACGAAGTATAGAATCAATCTTTAGGATGTTTTTATTATAAATCTTCAGTAATGTTTCAACCGGAGAATTTCTTTGTCTGTAGAAAAGCAATGGAACACGAGGTAACTCTCACATGAACACAAGCCCATCCCCTCTCATTCTAGTGGAAGCCTTAGGAAGTGCAAAATGACTCCACAGACATTGAAAATTGGAATGGCAATGAGTTGAAAAACTACAAACCTCAGATTTCCCACTTCCTGGTTGGATTTTTCTCAGGTTTTCGCCTGCCATATGAGTTCTGATATACTCAGACATCATTCAAACAGTTTTATAAACTTCAGTGTTTTCTATCCAAATATACCAATTATATCCATAATAGCAGGCAGTTTACTCTAGGCACCTTATTCATCCAAGCTACTCAATACTGCCCCCCAGTCACCAAGAGGTAAAAGCAGGCCTTAAGACTCTATCAGCTGGCCTGCCCTTCCTCTTATATTTGATTGTTGTGTTTTTATATATATATATATATAACACTAAACATTCTAAGCTGTGGAGGGATTTGCTCCCTCCTACAATTTTTGCGCCAGTTTTTGGGCTCAAAAGAAGTGCGTCGTCCTCTTACGTCGGCTGGCCACTTCATAATCTGCTGTGTTTTGTCTTTTTGTTTACTGCACCCAATGTTCCCGGACAAAATAATTTGGCTTTATTTAGCCTACAGATATATATTTGATATACATCTTGATGAGGAATGCTTTTCCAACTGTCTTGAAGGAGTTCCCACATGTGACCGACCGACCGCCTTGATTCAGTCTTAGGTAGCAAATTTTGAAGTTGTGTTACGGTTTGCAACTGCACATGGGGACAAAGATCATACTTTTTGGAGACATTTCCTCTGGTCTGATGAAACAAAAATAGAACTGTTTGGCCATAATGACCATTGTTATGTTTGGAGGAAAAAGGGGGAGGCTTGCAAGCCGAAGAACACCATCCCAACCGTGAAGCACAGGGGTGGCAGCATCATGTTGTGGGGTGCTTTGCTGCAGTAGGGACTGGTGCACTTCACAAAATAGATGGCATCATGAGGTAGGATAAGTATGTGGATATATTGAAGCAACATCTCAAGAAATCGGTCAGGAAGTTAAAGCTTGGTTGCAATTGGGTCTTCCAAATGGACAATGACCCCAAGCATACTCCCAAAGTTGTGGCAAATTGGCTTATGGACAACAAAGTCCAGGTATTGTAGTGGCCATCACAAAGCCCTGACCTCAATCCCATAGAAAATGTGTGGGCAGAACTGAAAAAGCGTGTGCGAGCAAGGAGGCCTATAAACCTGACTCAGTTACACCAGCTCTGTCAGGAGGAATGGGCCAAAATTCACCCAACTTATTGTGGGAAGCTTGTGGAAGGCTAACCAGAACGTTTCACCCAAGTTAAACAATTTAAAGGCAATGCTACCAAATACTAATTAAGTGTATGTTAACTTCTGACCCACTGGGAATGTGATGAAAGAAATAAAAGCTGAAATAAATCATTGACTCAACTATTATTCTGACATTTGACATTCTTAAAATAAAATGGTGATCCTAACTGACCTAAAACTGGGTATTTTTACTAGGATTAAATATCAGGAGTTGTGAAAATTTGAGTTTAAATGTATTTGGATAAGGTGTATGTAAACTTCCGACTTCAACTGTATGCTACCGTTCAAAAGTTTGTCACTTAGAAATGGCCTTGTTTTTTAAAGAAAGCTAATTTTTTGGTCCATTAAAATAACATTACATTTTTCAAATGTTATTAATTACATGCATCGAATACAACAGGTGTAGTAGACCTTACAGTGAAATGCTTTCTTACGATCCCCTAACCAACAACGCAGTAATTAAAGAGCAGCAGTTAAATAACAATAGCGAGTCTTATGGCCTGGTTCCTCTCTAGGTTTCTTCTGAGGTTTTGGCCTTTCTAGGGAGTTTTTCCTAGCCACTGTGCTTCTACACCTGCATTGCTTGCTGTTTGGGGTTTTAGGCTGGGTTTCTGTACAGCACTTTGAGATATCAGCTGATGTACGAAGGGCTATATAAATAAATTTGATTTGGGGTATTAGCTGTTTAGAAACCTCTAGGACCTAGACTTGGCACTCCGGTACCGCTTCTCGTGCGGTAGCAGAGAGAACAGTCTATGACTACGGTGGCTGGAGTCTTTGACAATTTTTAGGGCCAGAAATTCAGTCTAGACGTTAATATTGTAAATGACTATTGTAGCTGGAAACGGCTGATTTTAAAAATAATAATTTTTATTGGAATATCTACCTGGGCGTACAGAGGCCCATTATCAGCAACCATCACTCCTGTGTGCCAGTGGTACTTTGTGTTAGCTAATCCAAGGTTAATTGATCATTAGAAAACCCTTTTGCAACTAATTTTAGCATAGCTGAAAACTGTTATGCTGATTTAAAGAAGCAATAACACTGTCTGCCTTTAGACTTTGTTGAGTACCTGGAGCATCAGCATTTGGGTTCGATTACAGGCTCAAAATGGCCAGAAACAAAGTACTTTCTTCTGAAACTCGTCAGTCTATTCTTGTTCTGGGAAATGAAGGCTATTCCATGCGAGAAATTGCCAAGAAACCGTCTACTACTCCCTTCACAGAACAGCGCAGACTGGCTCTAGCCAGAATAGAAAGAGGAGTGGGGAGGCCCTGGTGCACAACTGAGCAAGACGACAAGTACATTAGTGTCCAGCTTGAGAACCCCCCCGCAAAACCCTAGTCTCAACGTCAACAGTGAAAAGGCGCCTCCGGGATGCTGGCCTTCTAGGCAGAGTTGCAAAGAAAAAGCCATATCTCAGACTGGCCAATAAAAGATGAGGATGGTCAAAAGAACAGACACTGGACAGAGGAACTCTGCCTAGAAGGCCAGCATCCCGGAGTCGCATTTTCACTGTTGACGTTGAGACTGACTAGGAAGCTGCCAATTTTGTGAGCCGTCTGATCAATTTGATGTTAATTGAAGCATGGCGCTTGTAATTAGAGGGACTTGTGATGCCGTGACTGTAAGTCAATTAGAAATGTTTATTTTAATGGATAAAATGGACAAAAAATGTGCTTTTCTTTCAAAAACAATGACATTTCTAAGTGACCCCATACTTTTGAACAGTAGTGTATATGAACAAAATAACCAAGTAGGAGACCTGGAAGGCAGGGAAAATAACATTCATGTACGAAATGGTCTGATATAAAACTCTTGGTTCAGATCTTTAGGAGACATGGTACATAAACGGTGAATCCAATGAAGTTCTCTTAATAAAATATTATCTGGATCTTGTATCTTAGAGAGCTGATGTTTTGACGAGCCTCCATGAAATGCGCAGCCACAGGGTTTCTCTGGTCAAGAATCCTGATATTACTCCTGTGTTCTGCTATTCTTCTTTTCAGAGCTCGTTTAGTTTTTCCTACATAGCATAGACCACAAATACACTTGATCAGATATGTCACATTTTTTTGTGTAACAGGTAAAGAATCCCTTAATCTTTTCAGCCTCTTGAGGGGGAAGAGATGTTGTCATGCCCTCTTCACTACTGTGTTGGTTTGTGTGAACCCCATGATAGATCCTTAGTGATGTGGACATAGAGGAACTTGAAACTCTCAACCTGTTCCACTACAGCCACGCCGATGGGAATGGAGGCGTGCTCGGCCCTCAGATTCCTGTAGTCCACGATCAGCTCCTTTGTCTTTATCACTGAGGGAGAGGATGTTGTCCTGGCACCACACTACCAGGTCTCTGACATCCTCCCTATAGGCTGTCTCATTGTCGTCGGTGATCAGGCCTACCACTGTCTTGTCATCTGCAAATGTAATGCATGTAGGATTTATGTAAATGTAGTGTAGGATTTATGGGTGAACAGGGAGTACAGGAGGGGGACTCAGCATGCAATCCTGAGGGGCCCACGTCTTGGTCAGCGTGGTGGATGTGTTACCTACACTCACCACCAGGGGGCGGCCCATCAGGAAGTCCAGGAACCAGTTACAGAGAGAGGTGTTCAGTCCCAGAGTCCTTAGCTTAGTTATGAGCTTGGGGGCACTATGGTGTTGAATGCTGAGCTGTAGTCAATGAACAGCATTCTCACATAGGTGTTCCTCTTGTCCAGGTGGGAAAGGGAGTATCTGTTCCCTTGGTGTTCTGCTTGAAACATGTAGGTATTACAGACTGGGTCAAAGAGAGTTTGAAAATGTCAGTGAAGACACTTGCCAGCTCATCTGGTAGGCTCACGTCACTGGGCAGGTTGCGGCTGTGATTACCTTTGTAATCCGTGATAATTTGCAAACTCTGCCACGAGCGTCGGAGCCAGTGTAGTAGGATTTGATCTTAGTCCTGTATTGACTCTTTGCTTGTTTGATGGTTCGTCGAAGGGCATAGCGGGATTTCTTATAACAGTCCGGATTAGTCTCCCACACGTTTACATTTTTAAAATAATAATACAATATATATATTTTATTTAAACATACACCATACATTGAAACTGAATCTGGAACGCTAACCTTTGTCAACGTTTTATATGGACTATATAATTGGTTTCTCTCTTTTCATTGTCAGTATCCTTTTTCAGCATTATAACATCCATAGTATCTTAGCTTCAGAAGCTTGTGCATTCACCACATGTTGTGCTTGTTCTTCAGACTTTCTTCTTCAAGATATCAACAATTGCTTCAGTATGTGTTCAAGCTAAGATACTCTTGGGAAAAAATATGCTGAAATGCAGTATTTTATTTTTAGATGGAAAGATGAAAAGCGTGCTTATCATCAATCTCTGAATAGTCCTGAAGTGTCTTTTCCAATTGAAAGCCCACCACTGACTTCATCCAGTGTCCAGAAAAGTGGATTGGCAGTAAAGGCACATGTCATTTGCATATTTTCTTCCAATACTTATTACAAATTGTAATACAAAAAATATTGTATTTGTGTCTAAATTCAACTCGTGTGTGTGTGTGCACTGCTCAAAAAATAAAGGGAACACTAAAATAACACATCCTAGATCTGAATGAATGAAATATTCTTCAATACTTTTTTCTTTACATAGTTGAATGTGCTGACAACAAAATCACACAAATGATCAATTGAAATCAAATTTATCAACCCATGGAGGTCTGGATTTGGAGTCATACTCAAAATTAAAGTGGAAAACCACACTACAGGCTGATCCAACTTCGATGTAATGTCCTTAAAACAAGTCAAAATGAGGCTCAGTAGTGTGTGTGTCCTCCACGTGCCTGTATGACCTCCCTACAACGCCTGGGCATGCTCCTGATGAGGTGGCGGATGGTCTCCTGAGGGATCTCCTCCCAGACCTGGACTAAAGCATCCGCCAATTCCTGGACAGTCTGTGGTGCAACGTGGCGTTGGTGGATGGAGCGAGACATGATGTCCCAGATGTGCTCAATTGGATTTAGGTCTGGGGAACGGGCGGGCCAGTCCATAGCATCAATGCCTTCCTCTTGCAGGAACTGCTGACACACTCCAGCCACATGAGGTCTAGCATTGTCTTGCATTAGGAGGAACCCAGGGCCAACCGCACCAGCATATGGTCTCACAAGGGGTCTGAGGATCTCATCTCGGTTCCTAATGGCAGTCAGGCTACCTCTGGCGAGCACATGGAGGGCTGTGCGGCCCCCCAAAGAAATGCCACCCCACACCATGACTGACCCACCGCCAAACCGGTGATGCTGGAGGATGTTGCAGGCAGCAGAACGTTCTCCACGGCGTATCCAGACTGTCACATGTGCTCAGTGTGAACCTGCTTTCATCTGTGAAGAGCACATGGCGCCAGTGGCAAATTCGCCAATCTTGGTGTTCTCTGGCAAATGCCAAATGTCCTGCACGGTGTTGGACTATAAGCACAACCCCCACCTGATGACGTCGGGCCCTCATACCACCCTCATGGAGTCTGTTTCTGACCGTTTGAGCAGACACATGTACATTTGTGGCGTGCTGGAGGTCATTTTGCAGGGCTCTGGCATTCTACTCCTGCTCCTCCTTGCACAAAGGCGGAGGTAGCGGTCCTGCTGCTGGGTTGTTGCCCTCCTACGGCCTCCTCCACGTCTCCTGATGTACTGGCCTGTCTCCTGGTAGCGCCTCCATGCTCTGGACACTACGCTGATAGACACAGCAAACCTTGCCACAGCTCGCATTGATGTGCCATCCTGGATGAGCTGCACAACCTGAGCCACTTGTGTGGGTTGTAAACTCCGTCTCATGCTACCACTAGAGTGAAAGTACCACCAGCATTCTAAAGTGACCAAAACATCAGCCAGGAAGCATAGGAACTGAGAAGTGGTCTGTGGTCACCATCTGCAGAACCACTCCTTTATTGGGGGTGTCTTGCTAATTGCCTATAATTTCCACCTGTTGTCTATTCCATTTGCACAACAGCATGTGAAAATTATTGTCAATCAGTGTTGCTTCCTAAGTGGACAGTTTGATTTCACAGAAGTGTGATTGACTTGGAGTTACATTGTGTTGTTTAAGTGTTCCCTTTATTTTTTTGAGCAGTATGTATGTATGTATGTATGTATGTATGTATGTATGTATGTATGTATGTATGTGCAATTAAGGTCACAGTTATGAAAACTTAGGACATTAAAGAGTCCTTTCTACTGACTCTGGAAAAACACCAAAAGAAAGATGCCACGGGTCCCTGCTCATCTACGTGAATGTGCCATAGGCATGCTGCAAGGAGGCATGAGGACTGCAGATGTGGCCAGGGCGATAAATTGCAGTGTCCGTATTGTGAGTCGCCTAAGACAGCGCTACAGGGAGACAGGACGGACAGCTGATCGTCCTCACCATGGCAGACCATGTATAACACCTGCACAGGACCGGTCCATCCGAACATCACACCTACGGGACAGGTACAGGATGGCAACAACAACTACCGAGTTACACCAGGAATGCACAGTCCCTTCCATCAGTGCTCAGACTGTCCGCAATAGGGCTTGTAGGCCTGTTGTAAGGCAGGTCCTCACCAGACATCACTGGCAACAACGTCGCCTATGGGCACAAACTCACCTTCGCTGGACCAGACAGGACTGGCAGAAAGTGCTGTTCACGGACGAGTCGCGGTTTTGTCTCACCAGGGGTGATGATCGTTGAAGGAGTGAGCGTTACACCGAGGCCTGTACTCTGGAGCGGGATCGAGGTGGAGGGTCCGTTGTTGTCTGGGGCGGTGTCACAGCATCATCGGACTGAGCTTGTTGTCACTGCAGGCAATCTCAACTCAGTGCGTTACAGGGAAGACATCCTCCTTCCTCGTGTGGTACCCTTCCTGCAGGCTCATCCTGACATGACCCTCCAGCATGACAATGCCACCAGCCTGCTTGTTCCGTGCACGATTTCCTGCAAGACAGGAATGTCAGTGTTCTTCCATGGCCAGCGAAGAGCCCGGAACTCAATCCCATTGAGCACATCTGGGCCTGTTTGATCGGGGCTGTCTCCCCCCCGCCCCAGAAATGTCCGGGAACTAGCAGGTGCTTTGGTGGAAGAGGGGGGTAACATCTCACAGCAAGAACTGGAAAATCTGGTGCAAGTCCATGCGGAGGAGATGCACTGCAGTACTTAATGCAGCTGGAGGCCACGCCAGACACTGACAGTTACTTTTCTCATTTTGATGTACTTTGAGATCATTTTTGTAATAAACATTTTCAAATGTAATAAATAATTATGTCCAAAGAGGGGCAGTGCTGTACTCGGCAGCACCACCTTGTTTAACATTCCTAGGGAGAACCCTATTACTAGCAGCACCACCTTGTTTAACATCCCCGGGGAGAACCCTATTACTAGCAGCACCACCTTGTTTAACATCCCTGGGGAGAACCCTATTACTAGCAGCACCACCTTGTTTAACATTCCTGGGGAGAACCCTATTACTAGCAGCACCACCTTGTTTAACATCCCCGGGGAGAACCCTATTACTAGCAGCACCACCTTGTTTAACATCCCTGGGGAGAACCCTATTACTAGCAGCACCACCTTGTTTAACATTCCTAGGGAGAACCCTATTACTAGCAGCACCACCTTGTTTAACATCCCTGGGGAGAACCCTATTACTAGCAGCACCAGCTTGTTTAACATTCCTAGGGAGAACCCTATTACTAGCAGCACCACCTTGTTTAACATCCCTGGGGAGAACCCTATTACTAGCAGCACCACCTTGCTTAACATTCCTAGGGAGAACCCTATTACTAGCAGCACCACCTTGTTTAACATTCCTGGGGAGAACCCTATTACTAGCAGCACCACCTTGTTTAACATTCCTGGGGAGAACCCTATTACTAGCAGCACCACCTTGTTTAACATTCCTGGGGAGAACCCTATTACTAGCAGCACCACCGTGTTTAACATTCCTGGGGAGAACCCTATTACTAGCAGCACCACCTTGTTTAACATTCCTGGGGAGAACCCTATTACTAGCAGCACCAGCTTGTTTAACATTCCTGGGGAGAACCCTATTACTAGCAGCACCACCTTGTTTAACATCCCTGGGGAGAACCCTATTACTAGCAGCACCACCTTGTTTAACATTCCTGGGGAGAACCATATTACTAGCAGCACCACCTTGTTTAACATTCCTGGGGAGAACCCTATTACTAGCAGCACCACCTTGTTTAACATTCCTGGGGAGAACCCTATTACTAGCAGCACCAGCTTGTTTAACATTCCTGGGGAGAACCCTATTACTAGCAGCACCACCTTGTTTAACATTCCTGGGGAGAACCCTATTACTAGCAGCACCACCTTGTTTAACATTCCTGGGGAGAACCCTATTACTAGCAGCACCACCTTGTTTAACATTCCTGGGGAGAACCCTATTACTAGCAGCACCACCTTGTTTAACATTCCTGGGGAGAACCCTATTACTAGCAGCACCACCTTGTTTAACATTCCTGGGGAGAACCCTATTACTAGCAGCACCACCTTGTTTAACATTCCTGGGGAGAACCCTATTACTAGCAGCACCACCTTGTTTAACATTCCTGGGGAGAACCCTATTACTAGCAGCACCACCTTGTTTAACATTCCTGGGGAGAACCCTATTACTAGCAGCACCACCTTGTTTAACATTCCTGGGGAGAACCCTATTACTAGCAGCACCACCTTGTTTAACATTCCTGGGGAGAACCCTATTACTAGCAGCACCACCTTGTTTAACATTCCTGGGGAGAACCCTATTACTAGCAGCACCAACCCTTGTTTAACATTCCTGGGGAGAACCCTATTACTAGCAGCACCAACCCTTGTTTAACATTCCTGGGGAGAACCCTATTACTAGCAGCACCACCTTGTTTAACATCCCTGGGGAGAACCCTATTACTAGCAGCACCACCTTGTTTAACATTCCTGGGGAGAACCCTATTACTAGCAGCACCACCTTGTTTAACATCCCTGGGGAGAACCCTATTACTAGCAGCACCACCTTGTTTAACATTCCTGGGGAGAACCCTATTACTAGCAGCACCAACCCTTGTTTAACATTCCTGGGGAGAACCCTATTACGAGCAGCACCACCTTGTTTAACATTCCTGGGGAGAACCCTATTACTAGCAGCACCAGCTTGTTTAACATTCCTAGGGAGAACCCTATTACTAGCAGCACCACCTTGTTTAACATCCCTGGGGAGAACCCTATTACTAGCAGCACCACCTTGCTTAACATTCCTAGGGAGAACCCTATTACTAGCAGCACCACCTTGTTTAACATTCCTGGGGAGAACCCTATTACTAGCAGCACCACCTTGTTTAACATTCCTGGGGAGAACCCTATTACTAGCAGCACCACCTTGTTTAACATTCCTGGGGAGAACCCTATTACTAGCAGCACCACCGTGTTTAACATTCCTGGGGAGAACCCTATTACTAGCAGCACCACCTTGTTTAACATTCCTGGGGAGAACCCTATTACTAGCAGCACCAGCTTGTTTAACATTCCTGGGGAGAACCCTATTACTAGCAGCACCACCTTGTTTAACATCCCTGGGGAGAACCCTATTACTAGCAGCACCACCTTGTTTAACATTCCTGGGGAGAACCATATTACTAGCAGCACCACCTTGTTTAACATTCCTGGGGAGAACCCTATTACTAGCAGCACCAGCTTGTTTAACATTCCTGGGGAGAACCCTATTACTAGCAGCACCACCTTGTTTAACATTCCTGGGGAGAACCCTATTACTAGCAGCACCACCTTGTTTAACATTCCTGGGGAGAACCCTATTACTAGCAGCACCACCTTGTTTAACATTCCTGGGGAGAACCCTATTACTAGCAGCACCACCTTGTTTAACATTCCTGGGGAGAACCCTATTACTAGCAGCACCACCTTGTTTAACATTCCTGGGGAGAACCCTATTACTAGCAGCACCACCTTGTTTAACATTCCTGGGGAGAACCCTATTACTAGCAGCACCACCTTGTTTAACATTCCTGGGGAGAACCCTATTACTAGCAGCACCACCTTGTTTAACATTCCTGGGGAGAACCCTATTACTAGCAGCACCACCTTGTTTAACATTCCTGGGGAGAACCCTATTACTAGCAGCACCACCTTGTTTAACATTCCTGGGGAGAACCCTATTACTAGCAGCACCAACCCTTGTTTAACATTCCTGGGGAGAACCCTATTACTAGCAGCACCAACCCTTGTTTAACATTCCTGGGGAGAACCCTATTACTAGCAGCACCACCTTGTTTAACATCCCTGGGGAGAACCCTATTACTAGCAGCACCACCTTGTTTAACATTCCTGGGGAGAACCCTATTACTAGCAGCACCACCTTGTTTAACATCCCTGGGGAGAACCCTATTACTAGCAGCACCACCTTGTTTAACATTCCTGGGGAGAACCCTATTACTAGCAGCACCAACCCTTGTTTAACATTCCTGGGGAGAACCCTATTACGAGCAGCACCACCTTGTTTAACATTCCTGGGGAGAACCCTATTACTAGCAGCACCACCTTGTTTAACATTCCTGGGGAGAACCCTATTACTAGCAGCACCAACCCTTGTTTAACATTCCTGGGGAGAACCCTATTACTAGCAGCACCACCTTGTTTAACATTCCTGGGGAGAACCCTATTACTAGCAGCACCACCTTGTTTAACATCCCTGGGGAGAACCCTATTACTAGCAGCACCAAACCTTGTGGGTGGTCAATCATTGACAATTTAATCATTTGATTGCTCATTTCTGCAAATCAAAAAGTTTTTTTTTGTTAATCTTTTGTCTCTTTATATGCCAATAATATTCTCAACACTGGAGCATTTATAAAACTCCCTAAAGTCCTTGGAGCTAAAGCCAAATTATTTTATAACATTGCACACGTAGGGTGACATTTTGCGTGAGCAAAATAACCATGTAATTTAAAAGTAACTGGAAGTTGTGAATAACTAATTTTAACTTTTGCTCTCTCTTTCTCTTTTATTTATTTATTTTTTTCTCCCCCCCACACCACCTCTATTTCACCCCAGACTTCACCCTAAGAACTGTCTGGGCGTGCGACAGTTTGCAGAGACCATGATGTGCACAACACTGTACGACGCGGCCAACAGTTTTGTCCACCAGCACTTTGTGGAGGTGTCCGTGTCTGAGGAGTTCCTCAGTCTCAGGCCAGAGGAAGTACTGGAGCTGGTGGGTTGTGACGAACTCAACATCAAAGCGGAGGAGCAGGTCTGTGGCTTTTATTGTCGTTAGGGGTTCAAGCAGTGAAACATGGTTACGCTATACCAAGGGTCTTTGTTTTCAAATTTGGAAAGCTCAAACCCCGCACCCTGTTTTGAGATGGTCACACATTTGAAAAATAATTTCTCCAACTTCTCAAGAATATTTGCCATGATGAATTTTCCTTCATTTTGACTTTTGTGAGCAACACTTGAACATTTTTATCACTCGAAATCTGTATACAGTGCCTTCAGAACGTATTCAGACCCCTTGACTTTTTCCACATTGTTACTTTACAGCCTTATTCTAAAACTGATTAAATATACTTTTTTTTCTCAGCAATCTAAACACCATACCCCATAATGACTAAGCAAAAACACGTTTTTAGATTTTTTTGGCAAATTTTTGGCAAAAAATATCTATCTATCTATCTATCTATCTATCTATCTATCTATCTATCTATCTATCTATCTATCTATCTATCTACTGCTCAAAAAAATAAAGGGAACACTTAACCTCTTGCTCCTACCTGACACGCAGGCGTGACATCTGGAAATGCAAATGCGCTACGCTAAATGCTAATAGTACTAGTTAAAACTCAAACGTTCATTAAAATACACATGCAGGGTATTGAATTAAAGCTACACTCGTTGTGAATCCAGGCAACAAGTCAGATTTTTAAAATGCTTTTCGGCGAAAGCATGAGAAGCTATTATCTGATAGCATGTAACACCCCAAAAGACCCGCAGGGGACGTAAACAAAATAATTAGCATAGTCGGCACTACACAAACCGCACAAATAAAATATAAAACATTCATTACCTTTGACCATCTTCTTTGTTGGCACTCCTAGATGTCCCATAATCACTATTGGGTCTTTTTTTTCGATTAAATCGGTCCATATATAGCCTAGATATCGATCTATGAAGACTGTGTGATAAACGGAAAAAAATTGCGTCTTGTAACGTCATTTTTTTAAATTAAAAAAGTCGACGATAAACTTTCACAAAACACTTCGAAATACTTTTGTAATGCAACTTTAGGTATTAGTAAATGTTAATAAGCGTTCAAATTGATCACGAGGCGATGTGTATTCTATAGGGGTACGTCTGGAAATAATGTCCGGGTAAATCTCAATCTCAATCTGTATTTATGGGAAAGGTGTTTGAAAATGTATTTTATTCCTAAATTATATTGTACATTAGAATGGTAGAGTTATGTCCTTCATGGAGTTATCAGAATTGTACGGGAAGGTCTGCTCAATCCAAGAGTACAACTAATTCATTACAGCATTACCCAATAAGTGGAGGAGGCACACACACATTTAGTTGATTCCCTGCTAAGATCAATACATTTTTTGAATATTGTTGAATGCGATGTTAATGCCTGGATTCTGTGATGGCCCTAATGATCATTTTTGGACCAGAATGAGGCTCTCATAACCTATTGTTCTTGCAGTGATGATTCGCCATCTTCATAGATTTTTTGTATAGTTTATCTGCAGATAAGCATCAATAAGCCTAGGCCTACCAGTAGCCTCTGTAAATTAGGGAGCCAAATGAATGGCTTTCTCAGCGATGCGATTCGGCAGGCTGCACTGACTGACTGACAAGACAAGTCACTCAATTTATCATCACTGTCTGGCAAGCCCCAACATCCTAGTAAAGGAAACCTAGAATATCCTGTAGTCTACTTGTCCCAATGCGATAACTTGATATATAACCAGGGGAGAGGAAAGGAAACCTAGGATATCCTGTGGTCTACTTGTCCCAATGCGATAACTTGATATATAACCGGGGGAGAGGAAAGGAAACCTAGAATATCCTGTGGTCTACTTGTCCCAATGCGATAACTTGATATATAACCGGGGGAGAGAAAAGGAAACCTAGAATATCCTGTAGTCTACTTGTCCCAATGCGATAACTTGATATATAACCGGGGGAGAGGAAAGGAAACCTAGAATATCCTGTGGTCTACTTGTCCCAATGCGATAACTTGATATATAACCGGGGGAGAGGAAAGGAAACCTAGAATATCCTCTAGTCTACTTGTCCCAATGCGATAACTTGATATATAACCGGGGGCGATCACAATTCTGTTTGTACACGTGTTTACATGGATATGCTTCTTAATAAAAACTATTTGAAACCATTACACTTCTTTATCATAGCATTTCATTATTATTATTCAGGTTATTACTTAAATATTAATCAACAAATTATGAAATGCCAGATCGGAGAGGATCTGTCACATTTTTTGGATTGGCACATTAATGGAGTCAGTGTCTACCTTGTCTGTTGACTTTTCTGCATTTAAAAAAAAAAAAAAAACAGTTTCTATTGCGATGCACAAATCCATTCAAACAAAGTCGGAGCGGTTTTCTCTCACTTTTCCCAAAATATTCCCATAACGTCACAAACCCTGCTGCTGCGGTCATTCGACCATTCTTCAAATAGGGGACGCGGTAATGAGAGAAATAATGTAGCTTAAGCTATTTCTGCTTACCTGACCTATGTCTGATTACCTGGCTTCCAGCTAGCGTCACCCCGTATCTCGCCCTGCCTCCCCGTTGAGTAGCAGTGTGGAGTAGCTAGCCGTCATGGCAGGGGGAGGGAAAGCAGCGGAAGCCTAGCAAGGCTTTCCCCTGCAGTTGCGGCCATTTCGTGTCCCAGTCTGATTCACATTGCGTTCAGCTGGGACCCGGTGTAGAGCATGGTAGGACTCGTTCTTGCTCGAGGAAGACGTTGCAAACAAAATCTCAGAAGAGGGACAGCCATCTTCACCTCTAGCTCCCAGCATATTCGGAGGACGCCTATCTGTCCCGGGGGGGCGGACCTTAAAGATGAATCACGAAGTGAGGATGACGGCATGTCTCTTGCTGCATCAGGCAGCGCCCTCTCTGACCATGGGAGGTATTATACCCCTGAGGAAGAGTTCATCTCCTCTGCTCGGCTTATGCTGCCCAGCCAAACTGAGAAGGGAGGGCAGGAGTCAATGGCTGATCTCCCCTTCTTCAAACTGATCAGACGCGCTGCCTCCAAACTCGATCCCGGGTATTCTACGTCTCCCACACCTACAGTACCAGTCAAAAGTTTGGACACACCTACTCATTCAAGGATTTTTCTTTATTTGGACTATTTTCTACATTGTAGAATAATAGTGAAGACATCAAAACTATGAAATAATCATGTAGTAACCAAAAAAAAGTGTCAAATATCAATATTTTTTTATTTGAGGTTCTTCAAAGTAGCCACCATTTGCCTTTGACAGCTTTGCACACTCTTGGCATTCTCTCAAGCAGCTTCATAAGGTAGTCATCTGGACTGCATTTAAATTAACAGGTGTGCCTTGTTAAAAGTTAATTTGTGGAATTTCTTTACTGTTTAATGTGTTTGAGCCAATAAGTTGTGTTGTGACAAGAAACAGAATATAGCCCCTTTTGGTAGAAGGCCAGCTCAAATAAGCAAAATTAAATGACAGTCCATTATTTTAAGACATGAAGGCCAGTCAATCTGTAAAATGTCAAGGTCTTTGAAAGTTTCAAGTGCAGTTGCAAAAACGATCAAGCGTTTTGATCAAGCGCTATGATGTCTCTCATGAGCACCGCCACAGGAAAGGAAGACCCAGAGTTACCTTTGCTGCAGAGGGTAAGTTCAATCGAGTTACCAGCCTCAGAAATTGTAGCCCAAATAAATGCTTCAGAGTTTGTGACGGACACATCTCAACATCAACTGTTCAGAGGAGACTGTGTGTCTCAGGCCTTCATGGAAATATGTCCTTTTGAGATTTTTTGTTCCAACTGCCGTGTCTTTGTGAGACGCAGAGTAGGTGGACGGATGAGATCCGAATGTGTGGTTCCCCACGTTAAGCATGGAGGAAGTGGTGTTGGGGTGCTTTGCTGGTGACACGGTCAGTGATTTATTTAGAGTTCCAAGACCCACTTTACCAGCATGGCTTCCACAGCATTCTGCGGTGATACGCCATCCCATCTGGTTTGGGTTTAGTGGGATGAATGCTTCTCGGCAGTGGCAAAATACTTTTTTGCCCCACTGTAACCTTTTATTTAAGGGAGTCCCATTGAGACAAAGGTCTCTTTTGCAATGGAGCCCTGCATCACAAGACCAGCAACAATTACTAATTTAAAGTTAGATCCTTCAAGGCGGGAGCACAGGAAACTCCAAAATGCAAAAACCTTGTGAAAAAACATGCACATTCCTCTCAAAAGAGGATTTCGACTAAGTCTCTGAACTGCCCGAAAGGCACCAATGCATCGAACTGTAGGGTATTCTGAAGATTGTTCCAAAAGTGATATGCAAAGAAACAAAAAGCCATCCCTGTGAGCGGGTATGGTATCTCGTACTTGTATAGGTTAGTAATGATTTAAGGTAATGCAGGAGTTTTTGCGCAAGAGCTTTATAAATGATCAGACCAATGTTTTGACCTACGCGATATCAATGAGGGCCAGCCCACTTTCTGATAGAGAATGCAGTGATGAATTCAAAATCGTTCGCCTGTGATAAAACTGTGCTGTGGTAAACAACGTCTAACATGGCTGGATTTGAATTCCTAAGCTTTCTCCTAATCCCTCTGACATTCTGTGTCCCCTCATTCTAGGTGTTTGAAGCAGTTCTGGCGTGGGTGCGGCATGAACGTGAGGAGCGGGAACCTCGGCTCCCTGAGTTACTCTCCAAGACCCGTCTGCCCCTTTGTCGACCCCAGTTCTTGGCAGACCGCGTTCAACAGGATGAACTGGTGCGCTTTTGCCACAAATGCAGGTGACTGACTCTTGTTTGTTGCATCTATTTTCATTATCTTTCATGTTTTAATGTATGGTTGCTTCAGAAAGTATTCACACCTCTTGACATTTCCACATTTTGAAATGGATTCAATTGGGAGAGAAAAAATGTCCCTGGCCTATAAACAATACCCCATAATGTCAAAGTGGAATTGTTTTTCGAAATGTTTACAAATTATTATAAAATGAAAAGTTGAAATGTCTTGAGTCATTAAGTATTCAAACCCTTTCTTATGGTAAGCTTAAATAAGTTCAGGAGTAAACATTTGCTTAACAAGTCACGTAATATGTTGCATGGACTCACTCTGTGTGCAATAATAGTGTTTAATATACTTTCTGAATGACTACTTAATCTCTGTACCCCACACAAACAATTATCTGTAATGTCCATCAGTCGAGTAGTGAATTTCAGACACAGATTCAACCACAAAGACAAGGGAGGTTTCCAGTCCCTCGAAAAAGGGCCATCGATAGGTTGATAGGTAAATGTAAAAAGAAAAAAAGAAAAAGCAGACATTGAACATCCCTTTGAGCATGGTAAGTACTTTGGATGGAGTATCAATACACCCAGTCACTACAAAGATACAGGCGTCCTTCCTAACTCAGTTGCCGGAGAGGAAGGAAACTGCTCAGTGATTTCAACATGAGGCCAAAGGTGACTTTCAAACAGTTAGAGTTGAATGGCTGTGATAGGAGAAAACTGAAGATGGATCAACAACATTGTAGTTACTCCACAATTACTAACCTAAATGACAGAGTGAAAAGAAGGAAGCCTGTACAGAATACAAATATTCGAAAACATGCTTGTTTGCAACAAGGCACTAAAGTAATAATGCAAATAAATGTGGCAAAACAATTAACTTTTTGTCCAAAGTCTTGTGTCTGGAGCAAATCTGATACAACACATAACTGAGTACCACTCTCCATATTTTCAAGCATAGTGGCATATCTCATCATGTTATGGGTATGCTTGTAATCGTTAAGGACTGGGGAGTAAGACTAGAAAAGAAATGGAATGGAGCTAAGCAAAGGCAAAATCCTAGAGGAAACCTGGTTGTCTGCTTTCCACCAGACACTAGGAGATGAATTCACCTTTTAGCAGGACAATAACCGAAGACACAAGGCCAAATCTTCACTGGAGTTGCTTACCAAGAAGACATGAATGTTCCTGAGTGGCCAAGTTACAGTTTTGACTTAAATTTACTTGAAAATGTATGGCAAGACTTGAAAAGGGTTGTCTCGCAATGATCAACAACCACCTTGACAGAGCTTGAAGAATTAAAACAAAATGTATAATAGATATTGTACAATCCAGGTGTGCAAAGCTCTTAGACTCACAGGTAAATGTATTTATACAGGCCCTTCGTACATCAGCTTATATCTCAAAGTGCTGTACAGAAACCCAGCCTAAAACCCCAAACGGCAAGCAATGCAGGTGTAGAAGCACGGTGGCTAGGAAAAACTCCCAAGAAAGGCCAAAACTTAGGAAGAAACCTAGATAGGAACCAGGCTATGTGGGGTGGCCAGTCCTCTTCTGGCTGTGCCGGGTGTATTGACTCAGGGGTTCAAATACTTATTTAAATGAGATATTTCTGTGTTTCATTTTAAATACATTTGCAACAATTTCTAAAAACATGTTTTCACTTTGTCGTTATGGGGTATTGTGTGTAGATGGGTGAGACAAAAATATATTTCAAACTTTTTATTCAGGCTGTAGCACAAAATGTGAAATAAGTCGAGGGGTATGAATACCTTCTGAAGGCACTGTACTAGCAGAACCAATTTTTTTTAGGTCTACTTTAATAAAAACAAATGGACAAAATGATTGGCACCCCGGAGCTAGTACTTGTTTGCACAGCCTTTGGCCAAGATAACTGCAGACAAAATAATTTGCAACACTTTCTAACTGGCAATTTGGCCCACTCTTTAGTAGCACAATGCTCTAATACTTCAATGTTTGCGGGGTGCCTTCCACCAACGGCTGTTTCCAGCTCTTGCCATAGTTATGGATGTGATTCAGATCTCGACTCTTCACTGGCCATTCCAGAGTTTTCTTCTCGAACCATTCCAGGTTGCTTTTGATGTTTGGGGTCGTTGTCCTGCTGGAAGACTTCCGACCTACAACAGATGCACATAGGGAGTTCTTTAACTTCTTGCGACGAGCAATCCCGTATCCGGGAGTGTAATCATAGCCTCAAGCTCATTACCATAACGCAACGTTAACTATTCATGAAAATCGCAAATTAAATGAAAAATATATTCACTCACAAGCTTAGCCTTTTGTTAAAAACACTGTCATCTCCGATTTTCAAAATATGCTTTTCAACCATAGCTACACAAGCATTTGTGTAAGAGTATGCCTACAAATACGTCACAATGCTGCAGACACCTTGGGGATACGACGGAAAGTGTAAGCTCATTCGTGGCCCATTCACAGCCATATAAGGAGTCATTGAAACACAGCGCCTTCAAAATCTGGGGCACTTCCTGTTTGAAATTCCATCTTGGTTTCGCCTGTAGCATCAGTTCTGTGGCACTCACAGACAATATCTTTGCAGTTTTGGAAACGTCAGAGTGTTTTATTTCCAAAGCTGTCAATTATATGCATAGTCGAACATCTTTTCGTGACAAAATATTGCGCTTAAAACGGGAACGTTTTTGTATCCAATAATGAAATACCGCCCCCAGAGTTCCAAGAAGCCTCTCAAGTATAATCCATTTAGAATCAAGAATTCCCTGGGGTAGCTGTTTAGGCCCCTTGCTTTTTTCAGTTTTTACTAACGACATGCCACTGACTGAGTAAAGCCAGAGTTTCTATGTATGTGGATGACTCAACACTATACGCATCAGCTACTACAGCGACTGAAATGACTGCAACACTCAACAAAGAGCTGCAGTTAGTGGGTGGCAAGGAATAAGTTAGCCCTAAATATTTCTAAAACTAAAAGCATTGTATTTGGAACTAAACACTCACTAAGCCCTAAACCTCAACTATATCTCGTAATGAATAATGTGGAAATTGAGCAAGTTGAGGTGACTAAACTGCTTGGAGTAACCCTATATTGTAAACTGTCATGGTCAAAACATGTTGATCCAGTAGCTAAAATGGGAAGAAGTGTGTCTATAATAAAGCACTGCTCTGCTTTCTTAACAACACTATCAACAAGGCAGGTCCTGCAGGCCCTAGTTTTGTCCAACCTTGACTTCTGTTCAGTCGTGTGGTCAGGTGCCACAAAAAAGGACTTAGGAAAATTGCAATTGTCTCAGAACAGGGCAGCACGGCGGGTCCTTGGATGTACACAGAAAGATAATATTAATGATATACATGTCAATCTATCCTGGCTCAAAGTGGTTTGGCCGGGGTAGGCCGTCATTGTAAATAAGAATTTGTTCTTAACTGACTTGCCTAGATCATTTTTTTAAAATTTATTTTATTTTATTTTAAATCACAGTTGTCACTCTTACCTGGTCTTCTGTTGTTCGCTGCATGACCCAGTCTATTGCCAGGTTGAAGAAGTACGGCTGACATCACACAACCGTGTCAAACTCCAGACATCACAGCAAAGCTCATGTTGCTCGTTCCCACAGTGCATGAAAAGTTGCTGTAGAACTGTTTTATGATAACATGTGGGGATTCCATAAATTCCTAAGATCTTCCATAGGATGCTGTCAAAAGTCTTCTGGCAGTCAATACAGTTGATGTAGAGTTTTTGTTGCCAGTTTACATTGCTCAATGATGTTCCAGAGAAGAATTCAGGTCTCTGTCAGATTGGAGGGTGTTATAGAACAGGTATTTTTCTTCATCTTCATCTTCATCATTTGTGAGAGCATAACATTGGATTATTATTATTATTATTATTATTATTATTTCATATGTTGTCCGTCGCGGCTGGCTTTTATCATTCTGCTGCTGATTGGTTTCCATTCCATCAGGGTTTTCTCAACACCATTCTGTTGGATGAGGGTGAGACCTTGACGATGTTGTCTGTCCTGCCGTCCAGAGTGTAGTACCGTTTCTCCAGCGCTGGTTCTCATGGCTCCAGAGCTAGTCCCAACTGGCTTCCCTCACCCCCAGGATCTGTAGCTTGGGATCTCCTCATTTTGTTGGTAACCTGATTTTACACTCAAACATTGTTTGAACATTCAATGAGCCAACAGGCAGTTTGTTTTTGGTGTAAAGTGTCTTCAGCTCCTGTCTTCATGTCACCAGATTCCCGTAGGCTTTCACTGATGGTGGTCATACAAGTCTGGGACTCTGGGAGATCCTCGCATCCACCTGTAGAATTGACATTTGTCGCTGTTCTTGTAGCACAAAGTTTTTACGGGATGGGGTTGCTAGTCCCATGGCCAACCATCCACCATTTTTTGTTTCTGGAGATTTAGGAGTTGATTTGTTAGTCCTTTCCCCTGGCCTTTTGTCTTTCTGGTGATAGATTAGTCTCATGAGACCAAACGGGCTTTGGGTTGTGTACAAGCTGCCTCGTCAGGCCAAACCAATTTCTGCTGCTGTGTAGTGAAAGCCAACAGAATAGGTTGGCTTTGGTTTTAGCAGTTTATACAAGCAGTGCAAGGCAGGCTCCTTTTTGTTATGTTAATAACATTAGACTGAGCTCCATCAGCAGCCATACTTTGACTTCTGTTGTGCAGGTAGTTTTTCAACCAGCCGAAAGGCTGCCTGGTTTAGACCAATTTCAGATTGCCTCCACAGCAGGAGTGCATGATCAACCATATCAAATGCTTTCGACTGATCAATATAAAGTGCAGCACCGGATGTTGACGAAAATGATCCCGCGAAAGAGATCTGTGTGCCAAGAGGTTAATGTCAATCGAACCCACATGTATTACCAGAGAGTCAGCCTTAGGTAGCTGCTGCTTGATTGTGGGAAGCATCACTAGAATGTCATGGATTTTCACTCCAGGAAAGCACCAAGGAGTGGAACCGGTCGGTATCTCCCAGCTTGCCTCTCCTATGGCCGATAGAGAGATTTAGCACCAAGATGTGCTGTGAACTTGGTGGGCTGTGGCAACATCAGTGAACTTGGTGACGAGGCTCTCCTTTTGCTTTAGCTCCACGATGTCATCCATCATGTCCCCAGTCCACCTGGCTGTGCTGCTGCTCCAGTTTCAACTGTTCTGCCTTATTATTATTGGACCATGCTGGTAATTTATGAACATTTGAACATCTTGGCCATGTTCTGTTATAATCTCTACCCGGCACAGCCAGACGAGGACTGGTCACCCCACAGCCTGGTTCCTCTCTAGGTTTCTTCCTAGATTTTGGCCTTTCTAGGGAGTTTTTCCTAGCCACTGTGCTTCTACACCTGCATTGCTTGCTGTTTGGGGTTTTAGGCTGGGTTTCTGTACAGCACTTTGAGATATCAGCTGATGTACGAAGGGCTATATATATTAAAAAAAAATGGATTTTGATTTTGATCATCCGGTCACACAAAGCACTTTTTTACAGACAAATCCCTGCCCCAGGTGATTTCGGTTTTCCACCTCATCCTATAGTTCAGGTAACATTTCACAGAGGCTGCAGTGGAGATTCAATGGTTGGCTGTTGGTAGCCATTTGGCAATTGCCATTAGCCATTTGGCTAAAAACAAGGCATGCTAGCCTTTCTTAAAGTTAGAAAGTCCAGTAAAGCTTCAGTAAAAGTGACTTCCAAAGTTGTGAAGTAAATAGAGATGTTAGTACCAACTGCACACTGTAGACGAGTGTGCCACGTGCAATTTATAGGCGGAGTAAAAATACAAAATTAACGGATATATTTTTCCGGACTCATACAGGCCGTCTATAAATACACCCGATACAAAAAATGTAATTAAATGAAAGTAGACTCTAGCCTGTTTTAAATGTTACTTTCTGCAACAAGTCATGCTTCGACAGACGGCTCATGAGACTGAACCCCCGATTCTAAACCTGAGAAGCCCACTCACTGCATGCGACAGAACATTACCAAAAGCAAAAAGGATACTCAAAAGCAGAGAGGTCATGGTATGTCTTTTAAGTCATTTTTCCAATAAGCATAGCATAGGCCTACTGTATGTACTGCCACAGCATGACCCCTCTTCCTTCTGATTGGTTCTCCGGCCACACACTTCAGGTGGTGTCCAGCTCCAAAGCACTTGGCGTGACATTCCAAGCCAACCTAAAATGGGACTTGCACATCTCTGACATTACCGAAGGCTCGAGACTTTCTCCAACCCGTGCTCGAGTACAGCGCTCTGGTCTGGCACCCAGGTCTCACAGTCCACCAACACAACCAACTTGAGAAGGTCAAACGACATGGGCCCCCTTATTGCCAGTAATAGGGCCCACATCGTAATTGGCTACAAGAAGCATTTGTCGGTAGTTATCTTGGCTAAAAGCTGTGCAACCATATACTAAAATTATAAACTTTTGAACATCCAATAACTAGGTGTGGAGACAGTTTTTTAGAAGAAATTGTGAAATATTTAAGGTAAGTGCAAGGGTGCCAATATATTTGGCCACAACTGTATATCTGGCATCTGTATCTAAAATGGTTATTGCGAAATAGTTCATCTATGTTTGGATAAATGTGTATATATCTGCTACTTTTGGAGGCCAAGTAGCTATCATGTAATATTACTGTCATACGTTGCCAACCTTTTGAGTTGTGTGTTCCTTCCAACAGGGATCTTGTTGATGAAGCGAAGGATTTCCACCTCATGCCAGAGCGCCGTCCTCACCTGCCCGCTTTTAAGACTCGACAAAGATGCTGTACTTCAATCGCAGGGCTAATATATGCGGTCGGTGGACTAAATAGTGCAGGTACCCTTTTAACATCGCCTCTATTTGTCCCAATAGTTTAAAAAATGTTGGTACACATCCACAACTTTTTCCACCTCATATCCAGTATCTCCAGCACAATATCAGTGTCAACATATGCGAACACAATCGTTTCTCCATTCTCTACTTAAAAAGGTCCTAAGGAAGTGCCACCCTTTTTTTTTTTCAACAGTGATTTTCTCCGACAACGAAATTTGCAGTTTTGCCGGAAACTCATTGCAGATGTTGAAGGTGACTGTGTTTTTTGATGACATCAGCTGGCACTTTCAAAGGACCTTTTTCTTTTAATCTATTTAATTACGGAAAGTATAAATGTGCCTTTTATGGTGTGGTGCTGGAGATAATGAGGTTAAAAAAAATTGTGAATTTACTCTTTTACAATGAAATTGCCAGAGGGTCTGTGAGATGTCCTTAAATACCTTAATGAGATGTAAAGATCTAATCCGCGGAAACACTGCCACTGCCATATTCTGCTGTTCTAACGCCTGTGCAATGTCTGAGGAAAACAAACATAGATATAGATATATATATAGATATATAGATATAGATATACATAGATATAGATATATAGATAGATAGATAGATAGATATATATATATAGATATAGATAGATATATATAGATATAGATATCTCTATCCTAAGGATATATATCTATATCTCTATTCTTAGATGGATAGATAGATAGATAGATATATATCTCCTTAGGATAGAGATATCTATATCTATATCCTTAGATGGATAGATATATCTCTATCCTAAGGATAGATAGATAGGATAGAGATATAGATATATAGATATCTCTATCCTAAGGATATATATCTATCTATCTATCCTTAGATATATATCTCTATCCTAACCCTAAGTATATATATGTATATATTAATATTAATATATATATATTAATATTAATATATATATTAATATATATATATATATTAATATATATATCCTTAGGGTTAGGATAGATAGATATATATATATAACCTTAAGGTTATGTAAACTTCTTATTTATTTCAGCTTTTATTTCTTTCATTACATTCCCAGTGGGACAGAGGTTTACATACACTCAATTAATATTTGGTAGCATTGCCTTTTAAACTGTTTAACTTGGGTCAAATGTTTCGGGTAGCCTTCCACAAGCTTCCCACAATAAGTTGGGTGAGTTTTGGCCCATTCCTCCTGACAGAGCCGGTGTAACTGAGTCAGGTTTATAGGCCTCCTTGCTCGCACACGCTTTTTCAGTTCTGCCCACACATTTTCTATAGGATTGAGGTCAGGGCCTTGTGATGCCCACTCCAATACCTTGACTTTGGTGTCCTTAAGCAATTTTGGCACAACTTTGGAAGTATGCTTGGGGTCATTGTCCATTTTGAAGACCCATTTGCAACCAAGCTTTAACTTCCTGACTGATGTCTTGAGATGTTACTACAATATATCCACATAATTTCCCTTCCTCATGATGCCATCTATTTTGTGAAGTGCACCAGTCCCTCCTGCAGCAAAGCACCCCCACAACATGATAATATAATAATAATAATATATGCCATTTAGCAGACGCTTTTATCCAAAGCGACTTACAGTCATGTGTGCATACATTCTACCCCTGTGATTCACGGTTGCGATGGTGTTCTTCAGCTTGCAAGCTTCCCCTTTTTCTTCCAAACATAACGATGTTCATTATGGCCAAACAGTTCTATTTTTGTTTCATCAGAGGACATTTCTCCGAACAGTACAATCTTTGTCCCCATGTGCAGTTGCAAACTGTAGTCTGGCTTTTTGATGGCGGTTTTGGAGCAGTGGCGTCTTCCTTGCTGAGCGGCCTTTCAGGTTATGTCGATATAGGTCTCGTTTTACTGTAGATATAGATACTTTTGTACCTGTTTCCTCCAGCATCTTCACAAGGTCCTTTGCTGTTGTTCTGGGAATAATTTGCACTTTTCGCACTAAAGTACGCTCATCTCTAGGAGACAGAACGTGTCTCCTTCCTGAGCGGTATGATGGCTGCGTGGTCCCATGGTGTTTATACTTACGTACTATTGTTTGTACGGATGAACGTGGTACCTTCATTGCTCCCAAGGATGAACCAGACTTGTGGAGTTCTCCAATTTTTTTTTTTGATGTCTTGGCTGATTTCTTTTGATTTTCCCATGATGCCAAGCAAAGAGGCACTGAGTTTGAAGGTAGGCCTTGAAATGCATCCACAGGTACACCTCCAATTGACTCAAATTATGTCAATTAGCCTATCAGAAGCTTCTAAAGCCGTGACATAATTTTCTGGATTTTCCAAGCTGTTTAAAGTCAGTGAACTTAGTGTATGTAAACTTCTGACCCACTGGAATTGTGATATAATTGTTTGAAAAATGACTTGTCATGCACAAAGTAGATGTCATAACCGACTTGCCAAAACTATAGTTTAACAATACATTTGTGGAGTGGTTGAAAAACGAGGTTTAATGACTCCGACCTAAGTGTATGTAAACTTCCGACTCTATGTATGTGTGTTATATTGTCCATGACTTTCTAGTGGATTGACTGTATGGTTAAAGAGAAAATAGGCTAAGTTAATGGAGAGAGAAAATCAACATTGGCATTCTTTTTCAATAAACTCTTCCGACTATAGACTTTTTTCACAACTACCACCAGTTTGGTTCCAAAAAATGTACAAGAAATACATAGTAAAAACATGTGTGTATAAAAGATATTTCAAGCTGAAACCCTCATATTAAACATCTGTGGTATTCGCTAAGTTGGTTTATATTTAGGATCATGTTTTACAGCTGTCATTCTATTTTTTATTTAAAAATATATATATTTTACATGTGTTAAGGCCACACAGAGGGCCAGAGATAAGACATCTGTGATAATCTAAGGGCTACTAGATTAGATAATTACAGACATCTCTGATAATCTAAGGTATTCAAAAGGGCTACTAGATGTCTTCTTATAAATAACATAAAATCCTTAAGTTACAAAAACTTTGTTTACTGGTGAACTTTGAAAGTCTTTTAAAATGTAATGTTGGTGCACAATTTCTACTTAAAATATCAAAGGGACTCAAAAGGCACTCTTTGTGGAATGACCCAAATATCAGTACACAAGCCATTGGAAGTTATTGAAACCGTGACCCGAAAACTGAGGTTCAAATCAAATCATGGACTAAGTTAATCGTTACACCCTAACTTGTTTATTTTTGTTTAAATGTTGTGCATGTTTTTTTTTTGTTTTAATCATCCAGGTGACTCATTGACTGTAGTTGAAGTATTTGACCCAATTGGAAATTGCTGGGAACGCTGTCAGCCAATGAGTACAGCTCGAAGTCGAGTGGGTGTGGCAGTTGTCAATGGGTTACTTTACGCAATCGGTGGATATGATGGACAATCACGGCTAAGCACAGTGGAGGTCTATAACCCAGAAACGGATACTTGGACATGTATTGCTAGCATGAACAGTCAACGCAGGTGAGAATGTCTTTCTAATTATTATTATTATTATTAATTATATATAAATAATTTAGGGTTGTTTGATATTCATTCAATCACTTTGACTGCACCCCTTTTGATTTTCAATGAAACTTTCCATTAAATGTTTGTCCATGGTAGAAAGTAGTCAGTAATTGACTTTTTGAACCTGAATAACAAAACATTCAGGAGATAGGTGCTCAAAGGTTATTCAAGATTGAAAATTCCTACACATACATTAAACTTGAATAACAAAAGACAGAGAAATAAACTAACAAAGAAAAATGTGTTTACAAAAAAGGTTCATTCAGACATTTTGGCTCCATGTAATCTAAGCATTCGATCCAAGAAAGGAGACATTTTGGCTCCATGTAAATCTAAGCATTCGATCCAAGAAAGGAGACATTTTGGCTCCATGTAATCTAAGCATTCGATCCAAAAGTGCCTCTCTTAACAATTTCCTCACCATATTGCCACCTCTGGAGGAAAGAAACTTTCTACATTTCCCAGAATTTCTTGGTAGAGGCTGAGCCATGATTGGCCTTCATGTAATGCCGCACGATTGCATAGGGTTGTCAAACTATTTGATATTTTCTCGTTAATTTTGAAAAACATTACAAAAAAATGTACCTTTTAACGTCCATGTTAATAATTATGAGCATGCCATTTTTGTTTCTTTTCCAAATTAAACATTTGGTAACTTAAGTACAATTTATTTTTAAATAATTCTGTAATGTTGAAGATCTAATACTGTGTGGGGGCAAGTTTTTATAAATTTCAATTTATTTAAGAAAAATGCAAGGTTTCCAATATATTTGTCCGCAACTGTATGTGAAAATAACTCAAATATTTTAGATAATTGATTTTTCAAGGGCAGAAATAAAAGATCCCAGAAATGTTCCATACACACAAAAGGCGTATTTTCTCTTGGAAGGCTGGCATTCTGACTGCAGGGATGTACACCAGATTGTTCATTTCTCTACCATAAGCTACCTCCAATGTCGTTTTAGAGAATTTGGTATTACATCCAACCGGCCTCACAACCGCAGACCACGTGTAACCACGCCAGCCCAGGACCTCCACAGCCGGGCTTCTTCACCTGCAGGATTGTCTGAGACCAGCCACCCAGACAACTGAGGAGAATTTCTGTCTGTAATAAAGCCATTTTGTTGGGAAAAACTCATTCTGATTGGCTGGGCCTGGCTCCCCAGTGGGTGGGCCTGGCTCCCCAGTGGCTGGGCCTGGCTCCCCAGTGGCTGGGCCTGGCTCCCCAGTGGGTGGGCCTGGCTCCCCAGTGGCTGGGCCAGGCTCCACAGTGGCTGGGCCAGGCTCCACAGTGGCTGGGCCTGGCTCCCCAGTGGCTGGGCCTGGCTCCCCAGTGGCTGGGCCTGGCTCCCCAGTGGCTGGGCCTTGCTCCCCAGTGGGTGGGCCTATGCCCTCCAAGGCCCATCCATGGCTATGCTCTGGCTTATTCAAGTGAAATCGATAGAGTAGGGCTTAATGAATTTATTTCAATTGACTGATTTCCTCATAAGAACTGTAACTCAGTAAAATCATTTTAATTGTTGCATGTTGCGTTTATATTTTTTCTAGATATTATAAAACAGTTTTGAAACGCTGTTTATAAGCTTTAGAGGTAGTCACCTGGAATGCATTTCAATTAACAGGTGTGCCTTGTTAAAAGTTTATTTGTGGAATTTCTTTCCTTTTTAATGCTTTTGAGCCAATCAGTTGTGTTGTGACAAGGTCCATATTATGGCAAGAACAGCTCAAATAAGCAAGGAGAAGTTTGAGACATGATGGTCAGTCAAATCAGAAATTGTCAAGAACTTTGAAAGTTCATGCGCTATGAAGAAACTGGCTCTCATGAAGACCGCCACAGGAAAGGAAGACAGTTACCTCTGCTGCAGAGGATAAGTTCATTAGCGTTACCAGCCTCAGAAATTGCAGCCAAAATAAATGCTTCACAGAGTTCAAGTAACAGACATCTCAACATCAACTGTTCAGGGGAGACTGCGTGAATCAGGCTTTTGTGGTCGAATTGCTGCAAAGAAACCAGTATTAAAGGACACCAATAAGAAGGGCCAAGAAAAATGAGCAAATGTAAATTAGACGCGTGAAATCTGTCCTTTGGTCTGCAGTCCAACTGCCATGTCTTTGTGAGACGCAGAGTAGGTGAACAGATGATCTCTGTATCTGTGGTTCCCAGCGTGAAGCATGGAGGAGGAGGTGTGATGGTTCTTTGCTAGCGATACTGTAAGTGATTTTATTTAGATTTCAAAGCACACTTACCCAGCATGGCTACCACAGCATTCTGCAGCGATACGCCATCCCATCTGCGCTTAGAGGGCTATGATTTGTTTTTCAACAGGACAATGGCCCAGGCTGTGTACGGGCTATTTTGACCAAGGAGGAGAGTGATGGAGTGCTGCGTCAGATGACCTGGCCTCCACAATCACCTGACCTCAACCCAATTGAGATGTTTTGGGATGAATTTGACCTCAGAGTGATGGAAAAGCAGCCAACAAACAAGTGCTCAGCATATGTGGGAACTCCTTCAAGACTGTTGGAAAAGCATTCCTGGTGAAGCTGGTTGAGAGAATGCCAAGAGTGTCTAAAGCTGTCATCAAGGCAACGGGTGGCTGTTTGACGAATCTCAAATATATTTTGATTTGTTTAACACTATTTTGGTTACTACATCATAGTTTGATGTCTTCACTATTATTCTATAATGTAGAAAATAGTAAAAATAAAGAAAAAGCCTTGAATGAGTAGGTGTGTCCAAACTTTTGACTGTTACTGTATATTCTATGGTTTAGTTAAATAGACAGGAGCTTCTTGATCCAGATGATGGGTCTGCAAAAACACGTTGTGTTGTGTTTATTCTCGTTCCCCTTTCTCCATCTCTCCGAATGCAGTGCAATGGGAACAGTGGTGGTTGACGGACATATCTATGTGTGCGGGGGCTATGATGGCAAATCCTCACTCAACTCAGTAGAGTGCTACTCTCCAGAAGCCAACAGGTTCTGTACATTTCCTATGTGATTTATTTTACTTTGACTCCCTGAATTCCCAGTCAAGCTAGACCAGAGGGTATACTACGTACCTGGTTTGAGGAGTTGGTGAGGTAACTTTGGTCAACTCTGAGTTCCACTCGGGATAATCGGTACCATGAAAGTGGCTCACCTTTTAGCCAGGTATATTTCTATGGCAACAAATGCTTCAGAACTAACCTGCTCCGGGGCAGGCTAGCTCAGTTTATCCTGGATGATTTTTGAGCCGTGAGTTGAGGACCAATTAAATCAGATTCCCTCTCTCTCGCAAACATTACGTCATCATCCCCTTCATTTGAGGAAGACGATCAATTCAAATATTTTATTAATTCAATGTTTTTTGTGTTTAAAAAAAATGTAATTAAAATACCTATCGCATTGCATATTTAGTAATGACAGAATGCATTTGAAAGTTCACACACAGTAATACTTTTGTATGACATTCTAAAATTATTTTAATAGGCTGCCATTTACGTATCACTGACCTCGCCCCTACTCCCATTGTACTTGTGGCGATCTGTGAGGATTGGATTTTTAAATGTAACCTTTACTTAACTAGGCAAGTCGGATTCTTATTTACAATCACGGCCTACACCGGCTGAATCCGGACGACGCCGGGCCAATTGTGCGCCGCCCCACGGGGACGACCAATCACGACTGGGAGTGATGCAGCCTGGATTCGCACTGAGATGCGGTGTCTTAGACTACTGCACCACTCCGGATAGGTGTCTGCCGTACAGCAACAATCCCCCCCTTTGAAGGAGAAGATGGAGCTACTTCCTTCCACATTTGACCCTTAATTGACATTAATGTAATCGAACACTGAGTGAACAAAACATTAGGAATGCTTAAATATTAGTAACACCTAATATTGCATTGCAACCCCTTTTTGTCCTCAGAACAGCCTCAATTCGTCAGGGCATGGACTCTACAAGGTGTTGAAAGCGCTCCACAGGGATGCTGGATCGTGTTGACGCCAATGTTGGCTGGATGTCCTTTGGGTGGTGGACCGTTCTTCATGCACATTGGGAAACTGTTGAGCGTGAAAAACCCAGCAGCGTTGCAGTTCTTGGCAAACCGGTGCGCCTGGCACCTACTAACATATCCCGTTTGTTTTGCCCATTCACCCTTTGAATGGCACACATACACAATCCATGTCTCAATTATCTGAAGGTTTAAGAATCCTTCATGAACCTGTCTCCTCCCCTTCATCTACACAGATTGAAGTGGATTTAACAACTGCCATTAATACGGGATCATAGCTTTGACCTGGATTCACCTGGTCAGTCTGTCATGGAAAGAGCAGGTGGCCTTAATGTTTTGTACACTCAGTAAAACACATTTTATTATTATTTAAACCTTTTATTTAACTAGGCAAGTCTTATTTACAATGACTGCCGACCCCGGCCAAACCCGGACGACGCTGGGCCAATTGTGCGCCTCCCTATGGGACTCCCAATCACGGCCGGATTCGAACCAGGGACTGTAGTGACACCTCTTGCACTGAGTTGCAGTGCCTTGCGCCACTCGGGAGCCCTGCCGACTCTACCTTTTTAATTCTGAGCTTGGTTGTGGAGGAATGTAAACGTTTTTTTATATATACATTTTTATTGCTAATGTCATATTTTGTAACATTCATTTTGAGTATTTCTGCTGTGTTTTACTTGCTTACACTTATCCAGTTCTATCCAAAACCATTACTTTAGATCATATCACATCACACATATCAAGTATGTACAACTATTTTTCAAATGTATCCAGGAAATAGAATTGCTTAATTTCAATTTTTGTCTTCAATAATTAGTTGTTGCAAATCAATATGTTGTTACAGTGCGACTTATATTAAGTGAAAAGGTGTAGCCCATCTGTATCAACATTAAAGCCTGCTTTTCCTTATACACTCGTGCAGGTGGACAGTAATGACAGAGATGAGTGCAAGTCGCAGTGCAGCAGGGGTGACTGTTTTTGATGGAAGGATTTTTGTATCTGGTGGCCATGACGGTTTACAGATCTTCAATACGGTAAGGATGCCATTTGACATACAACCTGCACATTGCTGACAGGACTAAGGTAGATGAACAGGAGAGGATTAGGTCTATTAGGCACTATTTGACATACAACCTGCACATTGCTGACAGGACTAAGGTAGATGAACAGGAGAGGATTAGGTCTATTAGGCACTATTTGACATACAACCTGCACATTGCTGACAGGACTAAGGTAGATGAACAGGAGAGGATTAGGTCTATTAGGCACTATTTGACATACAACCTGCACATTGCTGACAGGACTAAGGTAGATGAACAGGAGAGGATTAGGTCTATTAGGCACTATTTGACATACAACCTGCACATTGCTGACAGGACTAAGGTAGATGAACAGGAGAGGATTAGGTCTATTAGGCACTATTTGACATACAACCTGCACATTGCTGACAGGACTAAGGTAGATGAACAGGAGAGGATTAGGTCTATTAGGCACTATTTGACATACAACCTGCACATTGCTGACAGGACTAAGGTAGATGAACAGGAGAGATTAGGTCTATTAGGCACTATTTGACATACAACCTGCACATTGCTGACAGGACTAAGGTAGAGGAACAGGAGAGGATTAGGCACTATTTGACATACAACCTGCACATTGCTGACAGGACTAAGGTAGATGAACAGGAGAGGATTAGGTCTATTAGGCACTATTTGACATACAACCTGATTGAAGATGAACAGGAGAGGATTAGGTCTATTAGGCGCCATTTGACATACAACCTGCACATTGCTGACAGGACTAAGGTAGATGAACAGGAGAGGATTAGGTCTATTAGGCACTATTTGACATACAACCTGCACATTGCTGAGGTAGATGAACAGGAGAGGATTAGGTCTATTAGGCGCCATTTGACATACAACCTGACTTGCTGAAGGACTAGATGAACAGGAGAGGATTAGGTCTATTAGGCACTATTTGACATACAACCTGCACATTGCTGACAGGACTAAGGTAGATGAACAGGAGAGGATTAGGTCTATTAGGCACTATTTGACATACAACCTGCACATTGCTGACAGGACTAAGGTAGATGAACAGGAGAGGATTAGGTCTATTAGCCACTATTTGACATACAACCTGCACATTGCTGACAGGACTAAGGTAGATGAACAGGAGAGGATTAGGTCTATTAGGCACTATTTGACATACAACCTGCACATTGCTGACAGGACTAAGGTAGAT
Organism: Oncorhynchus keta; assembly: GCF_023373465.1. NCBI lineage: Eukaryota > Metazoa > Chordata > Actinopteri > Salmoniformes > Salmonidae > Oncorhynchus > Oncorhynchus keta. The sequence continues at coordinate 48,654,131 of NC_068443.1, forward strand.
GAACAGGAGAGGATTAGGTCTATTAGCCACTATTTGACATACAACCTGCACATTGCTGACAGGACTAAGGTAGATGAACAGGAGAGGATTAGGTCTATTAGGTCTATTTGACATACAACCTACACATTGCTGACAGGACTAAGGTAGATGAACAGGAGAGGATTAGGTCTATTAGGCACTATTTGACATACAACCTGCACATTGCTGACAGGACTAAGGTAGATGAACAGGAGAGGATTAGGTCTATTAGGCGCCATTTGCAGGTGGGAAATGTGCCACGTATGGCCCCTTTAAATCTAAAAAAAAAAGGATTCAATATTTTTCTTCAGATCAACACAACTTACTTGAAAATGAAATTAAGAATTTTGGATTACATAATGTAGGCCTTCGCACTCCTTGCTGTGGTACATCTTAAGATCAGGAACAAACATTTTCACAAAATATGTCTAGTCTCAGCCCTGAGAGCGGCAGGGTAGCATAGTGGTTAGAGCGTTGGACTAGTAACCGGAAGGTTGCAAGTTCAAATCCTCATGCTGACAAGGTACAAATCTGTCGTTCTGCCCCTGAACCCACTGTTCCTAGGCCGTCATTGAAAATAAGAATTTGTTCTTAACTGACTTGCCTAGTTAAATAAAGGTAAAAAATAATATAAAAATGTAAAACTGGTTGAAAATCAAAGACAATACTAACATATTGCAGTCCATCAATGATTCCCAACCAATTTGACTGAGATTGAGCAATTTTGCTGAGAATGATGGATAGATATTGCCCCAAAAGTTGTGCAATATTGGTGGAAACAAATAACAATTATTCACAGCTGTATTTGCTGCCGAAGGTGCTTCCACTAAGTATCAGCTAGGGTGTGAAGATGCTACGCTTAATATAATACACAATTATACCTTTTTTTGTGGAACTTTTAAAGTGTGCAGTAGGTTGCGTTGATCAGTGGGGAAAAATCACAATTTATGCATTTCTAGATATTAAAGGAAGGGAGCAAAATGTGAAAACTGTGCAAAAGATGTGAAGACTTTCAGTAGGTACTGTATACAGTGGGGCAAAAAAAGTACACTGCTCAAAAAAATAAAGGGAACACTTAAACAACATGTAAATCCAAGTCAATCACACTGCAAATGGAATAGACAACAGGTGGAAATTATAGGCAATTAGCAAGACACCCCCAATAAAGGAGTGGTTCTGCAGGTGGTGACCACAAACCACTTCTCAGTTCCTATGCTTCCTGGCTGATGTTTTGGTCACTTTAGAATGCTGGCGGTGCTTTCACTCTAGTGGTAGCATGAGACTGAGTCTACAACCCACACAAGTGGCTCAGGTCGTGCAGCTCATCCAGGATGGCACATCAATGCGAGCTGTGGCTAGAAGGTTTGCTGTGTCTGTCAGCGTAGTGTCCAGAGCATGGAGGCGCTACCAGGAGACAGGCCAGTACATCAGGAGACGTGGAGGAGGCCGTAGGAGAGCAACAACCCAGCAGCAGGACCGCTACCTCCGCCTTTGTGCAAGGAGGAGCAGGAGGAGCACTGCCAGAGCACTGCAAAATGACCTCCAGCAGGCCACAAATGTGCATGTGTCTGCTCAAACGGTCAGAAACAGACTGAGGGCCCGACGTCCACAGGTGGGGGTTGTGCTTCCAGCCCAACACCGTGCAGGACGTTTGGCATTTGCCGGAGAACACCAAGATTGGCAAATTCGCCACTGGCGCCCTGTGCTCTTCACAGATGAAAGCAGGTTCACACTGGGCACACGTGACAGAGTCTGGAGACGCCGTGGAGAACGTTCTGCTGCCTGCAACATCCTCCAGCATGACCGGTTTGGCGGTGGGTCAGTCATGGTGTGGGGTGGCATTTCTTTGGGGGGCCGCACAGCCCTCCGTGTGCTCGCCAGAGATAGCCTGACTGCCATTAAGTACCGAGATGAGATCCTCAGACCCCTTGTGAGACCATATGCTGGTGCGGTTGGCCCTGGGTTCCTCCTAATGCAAGACAATGCTAGACCTCATGTGGCTGGAGTGTGTCAGCAGTTCCTGCAAGAGGAAGGCATTGATGCTATGGACTGGCCCGCCCGTTCCCCAGACCTGAATCCAATTGAGCACATCTGGAACATCATGTCTCGCTCCATCCACCAACGCCATGTTGCACCACAGACTGTCCAGGAGTTGGCGGATGCTTTAGTCCAGGTCCGGGAGGAGATCCCTCAGGAGACCATCCGCCATACAGGCACGTGGAGGCTACACACACTACTGAGCCTCATTTTGACTTGTTTTAAGGGCATTACATCAAAGTTGGATCAGCCTGTAGTGTGGTTTTCCACTTTAATTTTGTGTGACTCCAAATCCAGACCTCCATGGGTTGATAAATTTGATTTCCATTGATCATTTTTGTGTGATTTTGTTGTCGGCACATTCAACTATGTAAAGAAACAAGTATTTAATAAGAATATTTCATTCATTCAGATCTAGGATGTGTTATTTTAGTGTTCCCTTTATTTTTTTGAGCAGTGTATTTAATCAGCCACCAATTGTGCATGTTCTCCCACTTAAAAAGATGAGAGGCCGGTAATTTTCATCATAGGTACACTTACACTGACAGACAAAATGAGAAAGAAAAAAAAAACAGAAAATCACATTGTAGGATTTTTAATTAATTTATTTCAATGGTAAAAAGTCCTTAATCTCTTAAACCGTGAACATACCCTTTAAAATGCATTAGACACTGAAAGAGAATTGACTAATGACCCCTCCCATCCTGTAGGTGGAGTACTACAACCAGCACACAGCTCTTTGGCACCCCGTTGCTGGCATGATGAACAAGCGCTGTCGCCACGGCGCTGCAGCCCTTGGCAGCCAGCTCTATGTGGCCGGGGGTTATGATGGTTCCGGGTTCCTCAGCGGGGCCGAGGTGTACAGCTCAGTGGCAGACCAATGGAGCCACCTGGTGGCCATGAACACACGGCGCAGCAGAGTCTCGCTGGTGGCAAACTGTGGCAGGCTTTACTCCGTGGGTGGCTATGACGGACAATCCAACCTGAGCTCTGTAGAGATGTACGACGCTGAGACCAACCGCTGGACATTCATGGCACCCATGGTGTGCCACGAGGGTGGGGTGGGTGTTGGTTGTATACCCCTTCAGCCTGCTTGACCCCTACCATCCCCAAAAGCCCAAAGACTTTTAGATTTTTGTAAATTAATTTTTAAATCAATTAACAAGAAAAAGGTATAAATGTATGTTTCTGTATACCGGGTACCACAGTTCAAACCATTTGATTTATTTAAGTCTGGTTTAGCCAATTTACCATTGAAAGGTTTATAATGAGAACGTTCATAGGGCATTAGTACATGAGTAAACACATGTTGGGATTCAGTTGCGTAGGTTGTAGGGATACAGAGGCTGGGGTTTTGGGATGGCCGGAGGTAACTGCCCTGACCATTAGGCTCTAAGCTCCTATTTGGGAGGAGCGACAATAAATTAACTTGTAGATTAAGAGAGCGATGAATGAATAGCAGGACAAGTGTGGACTTGTATCGTATGATATGTGCATCAGAATTTACAACCTTAAAGTGATACTTCATACCAGAATCGGTCCCGAATGTTACTGTCACTGTCAATGTCTGCACCATTGTACTGAGGATTGAGTTGCACTATCTGATCTGGAAGCCTTGTCATGGTTTCATAATATGGTACAGGTTTCACAATGTTGGTGAATTTCTTTGTGTTTTGGGAAAATATGTATTATTTTGATTGGGATCATTTGCTTATGAATATTATTATAAAGTAACTGACCACCATAACTCCTTGCCCTTTGGTTGTGGGAACTGTTTTCCCAACAAGGATCTTAGCAAAAGGGAACTGAAGAACTGTCTTCCGGTTGATTGCATTACGATGCCACAACACCAAGTTGTGTAGCAACTTGATAACCCTTCAAATTGTTTAAACATAAATGAACAACGCATGAGGTGCGTTCAACAGAGGAAATAGTTTGCTAACATATTCCATTTGTCTTCTGTTAGCTGCGAAAGTTCGCTAACAGTGTGAGAAGGTGGTAGTGTGCTGCGAATGTGAAATATCTGTTTCGAGTCTAAACTGCCACCACCTAGGCTTTCTATTACATGTAGTAGGAATAGGAAAGTCATTTTCAGTTTGATTCTCATTGCTAAACTGTCATGGTAATCCTTGCAAACATTTAGCTTTTTAATGTTTCACCTTAACTTTCATTCAAAATCGTTCAACTGAAATTGTTACTAAGTAACGTGTTCATCGCAAACAGAACCCTTGTTGAACGCACCACTGCTCAAAGTGCAATTTCATCTTTTATTATAAAATAGTATGGGAGAACTTAAGTGGCTAAAAAAAATGACAAAGTGTGCTTTTGAAGAGTGGAGACGATGCATAGCGACGATCTAGCTGCAAATGTTATGCTTTATTACCCCAAAATATTGAATATGTCAAAAGCAGACTGTCCAGCACATTTAGGGAGCATTCCAGTAACATTCTGATTTTTATATATATATGTTTTGCATCTGCCACTGGTAACGTTGTGTGGGAGCTTGCCCTTCCCTTGGAACAACAGTGGCAAACCTATTTTAGGAATGAGGTATTGTGTCATGTAATTGAAAAAATGGATTGTACAGTGAGCTGTAGTATTGCTTTATAGACTTGTTTGTCAGACTTTATCTGCTGCATTTGTCACGATTTAAATAACTTTCATTTGGGATTAATTTACTGTGAACTTTTGACATGTTGATGTTTAGCTTATTTCTGCTGATGTTCTGGTAATATATTACACACACATTTTATATATATATATATTTTTTGGCATTATTATGTTGGCGGTATTCTTACTGCTCTTCACTTGGTACTGTCCGGTCCCAGGCTACAAATTGTATTTATTAGTGCATTCTTTTGTTGTTTCTTGATTCTTAACTTTATGATTAGTACTACTATCACACATATGTAAGCTTGAAGGGATAGTGATTTTTTTTAATGACTTCCCTAGGGTGTTCTTTCCTCCAAACTGTTTATGAATTCGTTAGCAGTTCATTTAGCAACGTATAGAATAATCTGACTAGCATTTTGGGAGAATGTAGGATTCTATCCGTTAGTAGGGCATTCAAAACCATTACAATTGGTGCAAATTTGAGTTGCAGACATTTTTAAAAAATATATATAAACAGGGACATCCCATTGAGACCATGGCCTCTTTATAAGGGAGCACTGCACACAATCATATGAATTCCCAATATTTACAATTGCAACGCAATAAAAACATACCAAATGTACAAGTAACTTACAAAACACGATCATGGAAAAACAAACACATTCCTCAGTAAAAAGGTAAATCAACCAGTTGTCTGAACTGCTCTAGTGGCACCAAAACATCCAACCTTAGAGAGTTCTGGAGATCATTCCACAAGTAAGGTGCCAATAAACTAAATGCAGATCTACCTAACTTAGTGGACACCGAAGGGCTCTCCAGAGTTAGCCATATCTGAGACCGGGTCTGGTAGCTCGTACATCTTTAGGTTACGATGAAGTAAGGTACGGCAGATGTTTGTGTAAGACAGCTTTATAAACACAAATATTGCAATGCGTTGATCTGAGTATTCAAAGAGGTTCCAGCTTACCTTCTGATACAGAAAGCAGTGATATGTACGGAACCTGTCACCTGTAAATAAAGCGCAGTGCGCTATGAGTAACTGCGTCCAATGGTTTCAATACAGTGGGAGCCGCATTCATATAGACGATATCACCATAATCTATAACCGGTATGAATGTCAACTGAATGTTTTTTTGTTTTCTGCTATTAAAACCTCTTGGCGCACAGATCCCTTTCAGCGGGATCATTTTCGTCAACATCCTGCGAATTGCAGAGCGCCAAATTCAAATTAAATTACAAAAAATATTTAATGTTCATGAAATCACAAGTGCGACACCACAAAAACACAGTTTAGCTTGTTGTTAAATCCACCTGGCATGTCAGATTTCAAAAAGGCTATATGGTGAAAGCAAACCATGTGATTATGTGAGGACAGCTCTCAGCAGACAAAACATTACAAACATTACAAACAGCTAGCAGCAAAGTAGATTGGTCACGAAAGTCAGAAAAGCAATCAAATTAATCGCTTACCTTTGATGATCTCTGTATGTTTGCACTCACGAGACTCCCAGTTACACAATAAATGTTCATTTTCTTCGATAAAGATTCTCGTTATATCCAAAAACCTCCATTTGGTTGGCGCGTTTTGTTTAGTAATCCAGTCTCGTGTGGTCAGGACGGGTACACGAAAATTCCAAATAGTATCCGTAAAGTTCGTAGAAACTTGTGAAACGTTTTTTACAATAAATTATGTTTTTACAATAAATTATTGATAATATTTCAACCGGACAGGAGCCTTTTCAATAGAAGAGAGAAAGAAAAGGTCTCGCTCCAGTGGCGCACGCATGCACAAATCTGAGGACATCTGGCTATCCACTGACGCGATGTGATCATTCCCGCTCATTTTTTTCAGAATAATAGCCTGAAACCATGTCTAAAGACTGTTCACACCTTGTGGAAGCCATAGGGAAATTATCCTGGTTGATATCCCTTTAACCTGTTCAGGATACCACGGTTTACTGCCCCTTCTGGAGGATTTGGGTACCCATATAAAACATGATACATTTTTGTCAAAAGTTGCTAATATATGCAAATAAAAAATATTATCGAATAGAAAACACTCTAAAGCTTTTAAAACCGTTTAAATTATGTCTCTATGTATAGCAGAACTCTCAAAATCTGCATTTTCCCAAAATATCTCTTCTCATCTGAAAAGTTGGGTCACCTTTGACCTCATCGCAAACACCCTTTCCAAACAGTCACAGCACCCGGAAGAGTCTCCACGTGTTCAGAATCGCCCGCTCGGGAGAGTTTGAGCACGCGGTAAGCTCTCAGTCACTCAAAAAAACCTGTGCGCAATGGTCAAGTCCTCTCTCTTTTCCAAGATCGATTGAACAGTGCTTGTGTTTCTGTTTGTTCTCAAAATTTCTGTACACCTTTATAACATGTTAAAGCTTGATTATGAAGTTAGTTTGACAAGTTTACTCGACATATTATATATTCTTTCGAAGTTTTGGTGCGCAACCACTTCAATTTTGACTACATTTTTACCAAAATCAGGCTATTTTGAGAACCGAAAGACGCAGACTTGAAAACTGAACGCTAATTTGGTGAGTATAATCCCTTACAGGTCGTTTGATGGAAGAATAACAAAGGTAAGGGAATATTTAATGTATTCATTTTGGGTTTCTGTCGACTCCAAGATAGAGGAGTCATTATGCTACTGTGGGAGCGCCGACTCCATATTATAGTCTAGTGAACGCAAAATGTAACGTTAAAATTAAATGTAACAATGCAATTGCATTTAGAAGAAGTGTATCTTGCTATACATATGTAAAACATGCATATTTAGTCAAAGTTTATGATGTGTATTCCTTGTTAGCTGACGTTATCTGCCGGGGCTATCGTCATTTCTCAGGACATTTGGGTAGCATTTTTTGAACGATGCATCATTGTAAACAGAGATTTATGGATATATATAGCATATTATTGAAAAAAATGAATGTACTGTGTAACATGTTATATTACTGTCATCTGATGAAGATTTCAAAAGGTTAGTGAAATTATTTTTCTTTTAATCCTGCGTTTGTTGATTGCATATTTTTTCCTACTTGGCTATGCTAATGAGCTATGTCTGCGGTGGTGGTTTGACATAAATATGTGCTATGTTTTCGCCGTAAAACATTTTAGAAATCTGACTTGCTGGCTAGATAAACAACTTGTTTATCTTTCATTTGAGCTATTTTACTTGTTAATGTGTGGAGGTTAAATATTTTTAGGAATATTTTTGCGCATTCTGCGTTATGGTAATGAGCTTGAGCTGTAGTCACACTACCAGCAGAGGAATAAAACTCCCGAGCTGGTTAAATGGAGGACAAGCTTGCAATGGAAAAGAGAGGTTTCAGAAAAACAGCACTTCCTGGATGGATTTTCCTCAGGTTTTCACTTGCAATATCAGTTCTGTTATACTCACAGACAATATTTTGACAGTTTTTGAAACTTTAGAGTGTTTTCTATCCTGATCTGCCAATTATATGCATATTCTAGCTTCTGGGCCTAAGAAATAGGCAGTTTACTTTGGGCACGTTTTTCATCAAAACATCAAAATACTGCCCCCTAGCCTCAAGAGGTTTTAATGAAAGGCATGCCCTATTCCTATGACGGAAACAGACCATTTTGAAATTCTTAACTACCTCATCAATATGCTTTTTGAAAGATGGCTTTGTATCAATCCAGATACCCAGACACGATCAATGTGGGCACCATCCAATGCATAAATAATCCGTTCAATTGTTAAGCTTTTTGGAAAATAACATGTGCTTACTTTTACCTGGATGAAGTACCAATTTCAGCTCAACAAAGGAAAGCAAAAAAGGCAGATTAGTTCTGAAAGAGTACACAACAGTATTGTCTGCATACAAGTGGAGGTTATTATTTCGTACAGACAAACCAATATTGTTTATATAGAAAAAAAACGACCCTTGGGTGACATCTTTAGTAACATTAAGGAAACGCCATCAGAAGAAACACATTATGTCCTCTCTGTCAGATAGTTTTCAGGCCAATTTCAGACAGTCTACAAATTAGTAGTGAATGGTCAACAGTGTTGAAAGCCTTCACAATCAAATTGTATTTGTCACATGCGCTGAATACAACAGGTAGAGCAGCAGTACAGGGGTACCAGTACAGAGTCAATGTGGAGGCTATATACAGGGGGTACTGGTACAGAGTCAATGCGGAGGCTATATACAGGGGGTACCAGTACAGAGTCAATGTGGAGGCTATATACAGGGGGTACTGGTACAGAGTCAATGCGGAGGCTATATACAGGGGGTACCGGTACAGAGTCAATGTGGAGGCTACATGAAGAGGGTACAGAGTCAATGTGGAGGCTATATACAGGGGGTACCGGTACAGAGTCAATGTGGAGGCTACATGAAGAGGGTACAGAGTCAATGTGGAGGCTACTTGAAGAGGGTACCGGTACAGAGTCAATGTGGAGGCTACATGAAGAGGGTACAGAGTCAATGTGGAGGCTACTTGAAGAGGGTACCGGTACAGAGTCAATGTGCGGCGGCACCGGTTAGTCGAGGAATTGAGGTAATATGTACACATAGGTAGAGTTATAATTTGACTATGCATAGATAATAACAAAGTAGCAGCAGTGTAAAAAAAAGGGGGGGATGCAAATAGTCTGGGTAGCCATTTGATTAGATGTTCAGGAGTCTTATGGCTTGGGGGGTTAGAAGCTATTAAGAAGCCTCTTGGACCTAGACACCACGCTCCGGTACAGCTTGACATGCGGTAGCAGAGAGAACAGTCTATGACTAGGGTGGCTGGAGTCTTTGACAATTTTTAGGGCCTTCCTCGGACACCTCCAGGTATAGAGGTCCTGGATGGCAGGAAGCTTTGCCCCAGTGATGTACTGGGCCGTACGCACGACACCAAACTCACTAAAAGTGGCAGTAATAAAGCCTCTCTTGAAAAAGCTAAACCTTGACCCAGAAAATATAAACTATCGGCCGAAATCGAATCTCCTCAAAAAAAAAGAAAAGGCTGTTGCACGGCAACTCACTGCCTTCCTGAAGAGAAACAATGTATACGAAATGCTTCAGTCTGGTTTTAGACCCCATCATAGAACTGAGACTGCACTTGTGAAGGTGGTAAATTACCTTTTAATGGCGTCAGACCAAGGCTCTGCATCTGTCCTCGTGCTCCTAGACCTTAGTGCTGCTTTTGATACCATCGATCACATTCTTTTGGAGAGATTGGAAACCCAAATGGGTCTACACAGACAAGTTCTGGCCTAGTTTAGATCTTATCTGTCGGAAATATATCAGTTTGTCTCTGTGAATGGTTTGTCCTGACAAATCACCTGTAAATGTCGGTGTTCCTCAAGGTTCTGTTTTAGGACCACTATTGTTTTCACTATATATTTGACCTCTTGGGGATGTAATTTGAAAACAATGTTAACTTTCACTAATATGCAGATGACACACAGCTGTACATTTCAATGAAACATGGTGAAGTCCCAAAATTGCCCTCGCTGGAAGCCTGTGTTTCAGACGTAAGGAAGTGGATGACTGCAAACGTACTACTTTTAAACTCGGACAATACAGAGATGTTTGTTCTAGGTCCTAAGAAACAAAGAGATCTTCTGTTGAATCTGACAATTAATCTTAATGGTTGTACAGTTGTCTCAAATAAAACTGTGAAGGACCTCGGCGTTACTCTGGACCCTGAGCTCTCTTTTTACGAACACATCAAGACTGTTTCAAGGAAAGCTTTTTTCCATTTACGTAACATTGAAAAATCTGACATTTTCTGTCCAAAAATTCTGCAGAAAAATGTATCCATGCTTTTGTTACTTCTAGGTTAGACTACTGCAATACTCTACTTTCCGGCTACCTGGATAAAGCACTAAATAAACTTCAGTTAGTGCTAGATACGGCTGCTAGAATCCTGACTAGAATCCTCTCTCCACTGGAATTCTCTGCCACTAACCCTATTACAGGGGCTGAGTCACTGGCTTACTGATGCTTTTCCATGCCATCCCTAGGAGGGGTGCGTCACTTGAGTGGGTTAAGTCACTGACATGGTCTTCCTGTCTGGGTTGGCGCCTCCTCTTGGGTTGTGCTGTGGCAGAGATCTTCGTCTATACTCTGCCTTGTCTCAAGGTTGTAAGTTGGTGGTTGAAGATATCCCTCTAGTGGCGTGGAGGCTGTGCTTTGTCAAAGTGGGTGGGCTTATATCCTGCCTGGTTGGCCCTGTCCTGGGGTATCGTCAGACGGGGCCACAGTGTCTCCCGACCCCTCCTCTCTCAGCCTCCAGTATTTATGCTGCAATAGTTTGTGTCGGGGGCTAGGGTCAGTCTGTTATATCTGGAATATTTCTCCTGTCTTATCCGGTGTCCTTTGTGAATTTAAGTATGCCTCCTCTAATTCTCTCTTTCTCTCGGAGGAGGACCTGAGCCCTAGGACCAAGCCGCAGGACTACCTGGCCTGATGACTACTTGCTGGCCCAGTCCACCTGGCGGTGCTGCTCCTCCAATTTCAACTGTTCTGCCTGCGTCTATGGAACCATGACCTGTTCCCTTGTCCCGGACCTGCTGTTTTCGACTCTCTGAAACAGTCGATATGAAGAATCTAGCTAGCTAATCCATTTACTGCTAATTGAATGTACAATTGTGAAAGCTTGCCTTGCTTATATTTGCCATGCAATGCAGCTGAAGTAACTTCACTACACAATAAGCAAATAAATTGTTAGCAGAGGATAAAAATAACTATGCCTATGGCTGTGTAGCTAGCTACAGTATGTGTATGTGCCGATCTGTGTATGGACCCTAAAACTGTTGGTTCTGAAATAATATTTATACTAATCTATGAACCTCAGCTATCATAGTTGTTGAATTGACATCAAGTCTGAATGGCATTAATGAAGCCTATTGAACCAAGTATGCAAGTCCTATGTACTGTAGTTATTACCACGCACGAGATCCCCACGTTGTAGCCTGTACATTGAATATGTTCACTCATCATTTACTCTTCCTTAGCAAATAAAGGTGCGGTTCAGGTATGACTTTCAGACACTTTTTCAGTCAAATTTCAAATTCCATTATTTTAATGATGCTGTGTCTGCATTATAATTACACACTTCAGCAGTGTTTACCTCTCCCGGGACGTCAATGATTCTTCCAACGCGAAGTACTGCAGATCTCCGCGCAGACGAGGTAGGAACACATATCCCACACAGAAGAGGTGGATAGAATGACAGGTCAAGGTAGCCTTCTTCCTCAACTGTGTAGCAAGTTGTAGTACTGAAAATGTCACAGCACTCCACACCTCTCTATAAGCGTTCCGCTCTAACAGAGAGAAAGACAAAGTTGTGGGAGAGAGGAACCTAACATGAGGAGGACGACTTGGGGAAGGCTGTGCTGCTTGAAGGCAGTGGAAATGGCAAAAAGGACTCCAACCCAGGATGGCGCTTGTGGTCCAGTCAATCTCAGGATTGTTGTTTTGTAGCCAGGAAAATCCCAACACACCCGGAATATGGGGAGATGCAATGAGGAGGAACTGTATGGTCTCACTGTGGTTACCAGAAACCCATAATTGAACAGGCACAGTACCATGGGGCACTTCCCCTATAGAGTGGCCGTCCAGTGCCCTAGCATCCATGGGCACAGAGAGAGGCTGAGTGAGAATACCAAGCTCCGAAGCTATTGTGGCATCCATAAGACATTCATCAGCCCGAGTCAATGAGCACTCAGAGACTTAGATTGGTCTCCCCACAGCACAAGAGCAGAAAGGGGTGTGCGGGTGATGGGAATTAGGGAACTCCCAGTCTGACTCACCATAGTACTGGTACCCACTAGAGACAATGGTTTCCTGCCCCTCCACAGTACAGACAACCGTTATTATTCGTCCTCCGTCAGCGCTCCCAAACTGATAGCCTAGTTCTTCCCAACTGCATAGGCTCAGGAGTATCCAACTCACCCGTCGTAGATTCACGAGAGAGCTCGGGTGACTGTGACTCCTCTCGGAAGAGCTGCCTTCGGAAACTTCCAGATTCCATAGGATGTGAACACAGCATATCGGGTGCATGCATGTGCCCGAGACCAGACCTCTCACTCTTGCGTTCCCTTAGGCATCCATTTTGAATTGTTAAGCCGATAAGAGTTGAGCTCCACCGGAAGTTCCCGAGCAGCTAGCTCATCCTTTACCTCAGATAATCCGTGCATAAAAGTAAAGAAAGTCCACCACGTAGACTGCCACACTACGGGAGATTCGACGTAAGGCAAGCAGGTTTCTGGCCGCCTTTCTCCCGGATACCGGAGACTCAAACTTCTCACCTCTGACATGAATTTGGGATTGGCTGTACAAACTCACCAGAGATAGGGGAAAAAAATACTGGGTGATTGGTTTTTTTTCTCCAGAGGTGGCAGACAGTCTGAGCTAATGCCCTAATTTACTCCATAGCAGCTTTTAACCCATGGTCGGGCATTCCGTCAAGGAGCTAAGCCCTTCCAAAAGGCCCTGTAGCAGCTCCTGATGTCTCCCAATGGTGGCTCCCTGCAGGAAGACAGCTTGGCGGACCTGGTCAAAGTCTGCTGTGTCTGTCATGACCAGTTCGTACTATCAGGGCACAAGGCGAGACCCAAATGCAGACACAGGAGGCAGATGGTTGGAGTCTTAATGTTTATTAACCAAAGGGGTAGGCAAGGGAATGGTCGTGGAAAGGCAAAAAGGTCAAAACCAGATCAGAGTCCAGCAGGTACGGAGTGGCAGACAGACTCATGGTCAAGGCAGGCAGAATGGTCAGGTAGACAGATACAAAGTCCAGAAACAGGCAAGGGTCAAAACCGGGAGGACTAGAAAAAGAAGAATGCAAAAAGCAGGCGAACGGAAAAACCGCTGGTTGACTTGGAAACATACAAGACGAACTGGCACAGAGAGACATGAAACACAGGGATAAAAACACTGGAGAAAATAAGCGACACCTGGAGGGGGTGGAGGCAATCACAAGGACAGGTGAAACAGATCAGGGTGTGACATCCATGGCCTGTTCCTCAGACAGTGAACATCTGGCAATATCTACATTTTCGACCCCTTGATCACCTCGCACTCGAGTTAAGAAAATAGCTACATTTTTGTAGATATGAAAACAACAACTGAGATATGACTGTTCAGTCTAAAGCAGCAGATGTCATTTTCAGGATACGTCAATACAGCACAGAAAGTAATCTTAGGAGGTTTGATGAGAAAGATGTCAAGGGTTTTTATACAAAGTAACTCCTCACACGATGTTACAATATCCATAATACAAGTAGTTAATTTTTTCATTCTACTATAACAATATTTACCTTGTAGGCCATCCGTTTCTGCCCGACTCCATCTGCCGACACTGAATCGTAGGAGCTAACTACTAACTACTAACTACTAACTACTAGCTGCTAACTACTAACTACTAGCTATGTAAAAGTTGGATAGAAGAACACCCAGTGCTGCTTACCTGAGATGCCACAGTCACACAGTCCTTCTGTGTAGGTGTCCACTATGACTTCCTTTGTGTCGGAAAGAAAGGCTGAACAGTATTGGTTGTAGTCAAACTGACACTCAAAAAATGACCAAAATGGAGGGTGGTTGATAGCGAAATTAAATTGGAGTTTTGTTTTCAAATACATTTTTGGGGTAATAAAATGCATAAAGTTTTGTGCTATATTACAACATATTTGATTGCACTGATTGATTTTACTTTGAAGCCTAACATTTTCTTCCAGAACAATTTTTTTTTTATTGAAAAGAAAGGTGTTGCTCTCGACAAAAAGACACCAATGTACCTCCATAGCATATAACAATTTGCCTGTAAATAACGAGACCTTCATACAAATTTGCTATGCAGAATACTTGCACAATACTTGCAGAATACTTGACGCACAATCGAAGGTGCTGCCATATCCTGCCAGCACGCCTACAAAAGAGCCACTCGGGCGGAGAATGACGCATGGAAGAGGGCGAGGAACGAGATGGAAGTAACAACAATTTGTTGCATGTTGGGGAGGGGGATAATAGCTGAACAATAGACTATTCAACCTTTACTAAAGAATAGCCTAACAGCTGAGCTATGTGTAAAAAAAAATCCTATCACAGACCATATTTGCGGTAACGATGAAGGGGGACTGTGGACCAAAAACATGCTCAAGCCCCAGAGTCGATAGAGCACGTCCTCGCGGTAGCATGCTACTCAATGTCATCACATAATGACTTTTCAAATAAGCTACCTTACACGTTACGTTCGCTACCAATGTGTTAGCTATGCTGTCCTTACGAACCACATAGCATATCATTACAGCAGTATGTATCGGTATGTTAGCTATCTACCTAACGTAGTTAAACATCAAACTTGACTGTTTATTAACTATAGGCTATCTAACTACCCAATGTTTGACTTGATTATTCCCGTCATTCTTAGCTAAATGGTATAGTCGTTGTGCATTCTCAATAGACATTTGGGTGCTTTCGTAAATTCGCTCTGGCTATCTAGTCTGAGTGTACCAGAGCGCAGAATAATTCATTTACAAGCGCTCAACACCTGCCAAATATGGCCGGTGTCAGATAACGTCGGCAAAAAAAGCGTAATTAAATTGTTTCCAGCAGCACAGTTACAGTCACCAATGCTCTGGTTAACCAGCTCTGCTAGGTCGAGTAAAATGGTCAGAGTAGTCTCTTTTATGTCTGGAAGTAGCTAGCAAGCTAGCCAACGTTAGCTTGGGTGCTTGACTGCCGTTGTAAGGCCAGAACGTTCAAATCAACCCTACTCCTTGGCCTGAACATCCAGTGTGGCTCCAAGAGCAAAACAGTCTGAATTTACAAATTGACAATCTGACAACGCTCTGAATTTATGAGCGCAGAACTCCAGATTTAATTTAAGAACACAACCTAAGTCGAGAAATGTCTAACTATTTGTTATGCTAACTTGCTAGCAAGAGGTTGCATAGCAACAGCATCAACTTCCGGTAGAGAAGTAGAGAAGGCACAGAGCAGGTACGCTCAACTGAAAGTTCGCCCCTTAGATATTAATTTAGAATCCTCCAATCTTATGCTGTAGCCTACTCCCGACCGTCATGTTGTACAGCGCCGTATTTTCCATTTCATCCTTTAGTTTTTCTCAGAATAGAAGCACCATAATATTAATCTAATTAATTAACCCACATTTCTTAATAAATCCCATAAGCTATGTTATTACAAAGGTTTTAAATTCTCTGGTAATGCCGATATGGAAGACTATCAAATGCTTCTCAAAGACGCCCTCTGGTGGTCAAACTAGCATTAACAGAAAAAAATGTCTGACAATTAGATAACTTGCCACAGAATGCTGCAGCAGCCCACAAGGTGTGCTGCAGTATGACACAACTTTTAAAGGAGGAACCACTGTATCCTCTGCAGCAGAGAACTCTGGGTCTTCCTTTCCTGTGGCGGTCCTCAGGAGAGCTAGTTTCATCATAGCGCTTGATGGTTTTCCCGACGGCACTTGAAGAAACTTTCAAGGTCCTTGAAAGTTTCAAAATTGACTGACCATGTCTTAAAGTAAATAAATAAATGATAAATGATTGTCATTTATTTTTGCTTATTTGACCTATTCTTGCCATAATATGGACTTGGTCTTTTACCAATGTATGCCATCCCTACCTTGTCACAACACAACTGATTGGCTCAAAAGCATCAAGAAGGAAAGAAATTCCACAAATGTTCTTTTAACACCTGTTAATTGGAATGCATTCCAGGTGTTAGGGGTATTTTACATCCTGCAGTCACACATTTTGTGACAGTCAAATTGAATTAAAAAAAACATGTAAGGAAAAGATGTTAATGACAAATAAACTTGGATTAAATTTGATTTAGTGTGTCTACCAGAGACGATAATGTGAACAACATGACCTGCACCAAAAACAGATTAGGATATAGGCCAAGGACTAGATAAAGTATTTCTGCTATTACTTTCACCACTTTTAGTCTTAATCCTTGGTTGTTTACTACACTACTCTCTCTGTTTAGCACATGGCCTCACATGTGAATCCTTAAAGAGATGGGTGGGGCTAAGGGGTAGAGGGTGTAGACAAAGAAGAGCTCTCCAGTAGGTATACCAAAACATTCACAGGCCATTTTCTCAAAAGTGGGGTTACAAGTTTATCAACTTTCAAAGCAGAATTACTTCCTCGTTGTTCCTCAATTGCAGTGTATCGTTTTATAGCTTGGAGTCTCTACTTTTATCAAATGTAAAAAAATAAAAATCCAATTTTGCTAAATAGGACTGAATCCAAGTGGTGGGTCACATATATCAATGCTGCAGGAACTCATTTGGGTTTTACAATCTCAGAATCGTTTCAGCAGAGGATCAGTGTGAAGCCAAAGTCAACTGAGAAGCAGAATTGGACAGCCCATGTCTTAGAGCTAGCCCTCAGCGCTGACGAAGGAACCAGAGCAGTGATGAATTCCAGTATCTTGTCATTGGCTGCCAGCATCAAACAGAGGTTCGCCGAGAGATGAGTTTGGATTGGTCTGCCATATAGCACGCGTCTGTCTATTGAAGCTGATGAGTATATCTAGGTAATTGTGTCAAACACGACTTTTAAAACTTTTTAAAAAATGTATTGTGTAGTAAAACTGCATAAACCTAATGTCAAGGTAAAGTGTACTGTTAGCTAGCTAACATTAGCTGGCTGGCTCACTAGCTAATGTTATGTGTATGCTCTCCACTTTCTGGAGGACAGAGTTTTGAAATCAGTGGAATTCGAGTATGATAGCTAGCCTAAGGAGATGGAGAAAACACCAGTCTGGATTACATTGTGCATGGCATCAGACAGTCAGTAGACACGTCCAACCATGATGTATACTGGTAAGATAGTCTAGCTAGCTATATCTCCAGATATTACATGTTTGTTCACCCCGCTATCATCCAGAAGGCGAGGTCAGTACAGGTGCATCAAAGCTGGGACCGAGAGACTGAAATAAAACAGCTTCTATCTCAAGGCCAACAGACTGTTAAACAGCCATCAATAACATTGAGTGGCTGCTGCCAACACACTGACACTGACTCAACTCCAGCCACTTTAATAATGGGAATTGATGGGAAATGATGTAAAATCATTTAAACAATGCTACCTAATATAATGTTTACATACCCTACATTATTCATCTCATATGTATATGTATATACTGTACTCTATATCATCTACTGCATCTTTATGTAATATCTTTATGTATCACTAGCCACTTTAACTATGCCACTTTGTTTACATACTCATCTCATATGTATATACTGTATATACTGCACTCAATACCATCTACTGCATCTTGCCTATGCCGCTCTGTACCATCACTCACTCATATATCTTTATGTACATATTCTTATCCCCTTACACTTGTGTCTATAAGGTAGTAGTTTTGGAATTGTTAGCTAGATTACTTGTTGGTTATTACTGCATTGTCGGAACTAGAAGCACAAGCATTTTGCTACACTCGCATTAACATCTGCTTACCATGTGTATGTGACAAATACAATTTGATTTGATTTGAACTTAACCCCACTGTGATGGAATTTAGACCTCTATAATCAATGCACGGACGCAAACCTCTTCTTCACAAAAAAGAAGCTCGAGGAGACGGGTGATGCGGAGGGCCGAATGTACCCCTGTCCCAGCGATTCAGCAACATATGTCTCCATCGCTACTGTCTCCTCCTGAGACAATGGATACACGTGACTCCTAGAAAGTGCAGCGGTCTCCAGAAGGTTTATCGCGCAGTCCTCTCGACGATGGGGTGGTAATTGGGTCGTCCTCTTTTTACTGAAGGCGATAGCCAAATCTGCATATTCAGAGGGAATGCGCACGGTGGAAACCTGGTCTGGACTCTCCACCGTAGTCGCACCAACGGCAACTCCTATACACCTGCCTGAACACTCCTCTGACCACCCCTTAAGAGCCCCCTGTCGCCAGGAAATCACCGGGTTGTGCTGAGCTAGCCAGGGAATGCCCAACACCACTGGAAACGCAGGCGAATCTATAAGGAACAGACTAATCTGCTCCTTATGATCCCCCTGCGTTACCATGTCCAGCGGCACCGTAGCCTCCCTAACTACTCCTGACCCTAATGGTCGGCTATCTAAGGAGTGCACGGGGAAAGGTAGGTCTAACAACACCAGGGGAATCCCTAGCCTTAATGCGAGCCCACGATCCATGAATGGCCGTGTACCCTCGCCGACCACAACTGGTGCAGGAGGACACTCCTCCTCCGGTCCCCCTCGAAGCATAACTTCATAGGGATAGGGATAGGGGCAGGAGGGATGGGAAGTGGAAACGACAGGACCTGATCCGAACGCCCGTGGGCAGCCGGCAGGTTGTCGAGACGGATAGCCATGTCAATGAGTTCATTCAGTGTGAGGGTGGTGTCCCGACATGCTAGCTCCCTGCGGACGTCCTCCCTGAGACTGCATCGGAAATGATCTATCAGGACCCTGTCGTTCCACCCTGCTCCTGCGGCCAAGGTCCTGAACTCCAGGGCAAAGTCCTGCGCGCTCCTCGTCTCCTGCCGCAGATGGAACAGCCGTTCACCCGCCGCACGACCCTCTTGTGGATGGTCAAACACAGCTCGGAATCTGCAGGTGAACTCGGGGTAATGATCCCTCGCAGAGTCCGGACCGTTCCACACTGCGTTGGCCCACTCGAGAGCTCGCCCAGTCAAACAGGAGGTGCTGGAGATGAGGTGGGAAGGCCACTCCTCTCCCATCGATCCATCCTCAACATCATTTGGTCCCTGGCCGAACCAATCCTATGGAGAACGCTGGTATGATGGAGGACCCTTTCCTCCATCGATGGGAGAGGATATGTGGCTGCTCCTGCTGATTCCATGTTGCGGTGCGGGATTCTGTCACGCGGGACTGGGTGGGTGTTTCTGTCATGGTTTTCCTCCCCTTCATCTGAAGACTAGAGGCGAGAAGGATCGGAGGACCAATATGCGGCGTGGTAAGTGTCCATGGTTCTTTTTAATAAGAAATACTTAACATGAACACAACTGAATACAAAAACAATAAACGTGGAACGAACGAACGAACGAACGAACGAACGAACGAAAACCGAAAACAGTACCGTGTGGTGAAAAGCACAGACATGGAAACAAACACCCACAAACAAACAGTGAAACCCAGGCTACCTAAGTATGATTCTCAATCAGAGACAACTAATGACACCTGCCTCTGATTGAGAACCATACTAGGCCGAAACATAGAAATCCCAAAATCATAGAAAAACAAACTTAGACTGCCCACCCCAACTCACGCCCTGACCATACTAAATAATGACAAAACAAAGGAAATAAAGATCAGAACATGACACCTAATCTGTATATTACTCAGAAGAACGTATTTTCTTCAGGATTGCTCTGTCTTTGGCCAACTTCTCCATGAACTCCTGGCAGGGGCGGTTAAAGTTTGTCTTCACAATAAGCATGGCCTTGATGGTAGGAACAGTGAACCTATTTCTTGCTGCTTTCCATAGATCATTCAATTGGGAGAACACTCTCTCGACTGGTGCATTACTTCCAGGTAAACACATGACAACAGACGCTAATCTAGGCAGGTTAGTGTGTGGGATGTCATTCTATTTGAAGTGGGTAACCACCGTGCTCCATCTCTGACTAAGCCGTGTCTCAGATGTTTTCCATTCTTCAAGCGATCCCCCCTTTAGGAACTCTTGCAGGCCAGTAACTTCGTCACACAATGCATCCTCATTGATGGTCACATTGGGGCATTTTTCCTGCAGTGTGCCTGCTTCCCTCTTGATCTCTTCACGCAGAGGTTACCTTTTTAAAAGGAGACCATCTAAATCTTTTAGATTATCTTTGTGCTTTCCCCATGCTTGCAAGTAGTTCACAGCCATAGTGAAGAACGATTGGGTTGTTTTGAGAAAGCTCTCTTTAGACATTGCGCCATTTTCCTCTAGCTCTCTTAGAAGTCCTCTGGCCAAAACTGGAATGAAGTTTTCATCATGTCTTGCAGTCAATTTTGCCTCAACGTTTCTCAGAATTGAGGCCAGCACAGTGGTCCTGGCCTCCAAGCATCTTGATCGTGTTACTGAATAGAGTCAAGTTTCCATGGACTAAGGCCCACCGAAAGTTTAGTCAGTGGATCTTCGAACATTGTTCACAGGACAACAGGACATTTGTCTTCAGAAATAAAAAAGGTTTTCAATGGCACATACATTTTCAGCACTCTTTCTAGAGCAGAGAGCATGGACATCCAGTGAACATGGCTGTGTTCTAAAATATTATGGTACTTCTGGCCAACAAACTCACAAAAGCCCTTCAGTCTTTTTACTCTAACGGTGAAAATATGAACATATTCAAATATCTTTGTGAGCAGATACTCAACATCATATCCAAAGCTGTTCTGGCCCTGTTATGAATGACAACCTAAGCCAATCACCTCCAGCTGCAGAGCATTTTTAACTTTGGTATGGACATTGACCCTCCCCAGCCTATTCAGTCCTCCAAAGTTGGTATTTGTTTGAATAACCACCAGGACCTCAGCTGCAATTTCTTCTGCTGTTTCTCCATTCAATTCAACAAAATCTAGCAGTTTTGTTTCCACAGATGTGCTCCCATCATATATCTTACAATAACTGACTACTATTGGCAGCAGCTTTACATGTCCATGATTGGACGCATCAATGGACAGGGACACAAATTCAACCTGGTCTTGGTCCTGTGTTACCAAAGTAGTTGCCCATGTTACTAACACGTTACTCACTATGGCGTCACATTTTGTCCTAGCACATGTCAACTTTGGCTCATAAAGCTTCCGTGTCAGTTGTGCTGTGCAGTCCATAGATCTGTAACTATGATTGTGTCGTGTGGTATGCAAAGACACCCTCCTGCACAGCTAAACCATATTCTTCTTGGGAAGGCTCTACCTTCTTGAAGAATGTGGTGACAGAGGACATACCAACACGGCCAATCAGAGAGGCTTTATGCTTTTTTCGTCTGTTGATGTTCTACCACTGCCGTTCTTCTCCGGCTGCCAATTGAAAGAAAGGATGCAGTGAACCATTCTATCGTCTTGACCTGAGCGTATGAAATGGAAATTGTCTCATCGTGTTTATCATAAAAAGTGCATTTCCATTTCTTGCAAAGAGTCATTGTATCTCCTCTGTCTGCTCTTCTTCATTCTCCTTGTGCCACTCTTAATTACTCTTTTAACTTTTTATTCTCCTCCAATCTGTCTCCTCCTCTTTTCTTGTGGATTCACTTGACACTTGCTAGCTTCTGGACGAGTTTTCCACAGCAGTTTTCTCTAAAACTATCGCGAGCAAGTAGTTAGAAGAGTGAATGAAGCTGCTATAGCGAGCAGGCCCCTCTGTTGGCCTAAATTCAGATATTGGTTCATTCCAAGATCCAGTGTCCTTTGAGCTTTCCATGGCTACCGTATTCTGGTGGATGTCTGGCTATGAACCTGTGGCAGAGTTAGATGAGACCATGTCATCCACCAGAACAGCTACATTACTCAATGGTATCTGTAAACTATTTCCATTGTTCCATCTCAGATGCTTCTACTGTTAGAACTGAGTTGGAGGGCTCTCTACCTGGGATGGTCAAGGCTGGGCATTTAGACACATTGTGTCTTGGCTGCTGAAGTTGGGGGGTTTAGTACCACTGTGCTCTTCTTTGTTATTGGGGTAAGTCTCAGGCTAGTCCTTCTGCTCTTAGCAAGACCTAATTTCTGATGGGTGAGACAAGTGCCCAACATCAGGGGAGATCATTTGTTAATAGGTGACCTAATCAAGGTACCAGCTCTGCGAGGGGAAGTAGGCCCAGCATAAACTTCCACCTGAACCTCCCTTCTCTGTTTACCTCCGACAAACCCTGTGGTGTTGCTGTTGGTAGTCAGGCTGGGGTGTATCTGTTGGTCTACAGGGTTACAGAGGACCTGGTATTCCTTACTGAGGTGTCGCTAGGGCCCCCTGGAGTGTTCCTGCATGTTACAGTCATTGTGAGCCTGAGCTCCCATTAAGATCCTGCCAGTAGATGGCTTGCTGGTCACTGCAGCAGCATAGCTGGAAGGGGCCTGAGGGGAAGGTATCAGATTATTAGAAGCATGTGGGTCAATTGCTTTTTACAGCATGTTTTTTAGACTAACTACTGAGGAAGGTGAACATTTCTGTTTATATCTGGCCTTTACCCACATCACAGCCTTATGAAAAGCTTTTTGGTTGCAGGTTAAAGCATTCTGAATGGATAAAGCAATGACCCCATCATAATGCTCCCTCAAAATGGGCATATTATTCTCCATCCACTTACGGGTGTTAAGTTTTACCTTTGCCGGAGTCTGTGGGATAGGAGAAGAGGGTTTGGCCATCAATTTGTTCACCTGTCTGACCATGCCTGCTGGGGAAGAATAATTAACTGCAGAACAATCTACATTTTCAGAGTGATGAATTGCTTGAAGGGCCTTAAAATATCCCTTTGTGAGGGTGATGCATGGCAGGAAAGGAATATTCCTAGATTCTCCAGTAGATTCATTTAGATTGAATAAATCCTTGAAACGGTTATGTAGTGGCACTGCCATGGTAGAGGTGCACAATTGGAACTGGCTGAGCTGAGGGACGTCCAAATATTTGTTTTGCCTAGCAACATGATGGCGCTGAGGCCACACGCTCTTTGTGTTAATGCACATTTTCTGGGATTAAAGGTTGAATTTGAATTGTCTGCTGCATGTCAAAGTACATGCAAAAAAATAGAACAAGCAATTTATCTATCGTAGTTTAAGTGACAATTCGTGATGGTTAAAAAAATGTTTAAATTTGAGGAAAAATAACTCCGAAACTAGCCTATGTGATTTCTGTAATTTTCTTTATGATGTTTGTCCATCAGCAATAAGTTAGGTTAATTGTTATATTGGAAATGGACAGTGTCCTTTGCCAATATGTTTAAATAGGGAGTTAGCATCACAAAATGGACAGGCTAAAATCAACACCAACAAGTGAGGAAGAGGAATCACTGTCACTGCTAGGCCATCCCGAGTGAGCTAGACAACTGTATGTATGCACACATGACTGTAAGTCGCTTTGGATAAAAGCGTCTGCTAAATGGCATATATTATTATTATAACTGGGCATTTCAGCAATGTAACAAGATGTCCAATTCGTGATGGTAAATGCCCATTGTAATGTATTGCTAATGGACAGTGTCCATTGGCCATACGATAAGTTTCCAGTTCTGACATTTCATCCTGCATCTTATGTTCATACAAATATTTACACATGTTAAGTTTGTTGAAAATAAACACAGTTGACAGTGAGAGGATATTTCTTTTTTTGCTGAGTTTGTGACAAGTGGACATTTTGACCATTTGGAGTATAATATGCCTAATATGGACATAACAACATTACATGAAATGAGACAAATCTGCTATGGTTCTTTAGTAATGGAACATTTACCGTTTCTTTTTTTGCTGAATTTATTGTTTAACTGGTATTACACGTTAGCACGTGGGGCGCAAAAACAGGCTGAAGTGGTCCTTCTGTGGCTCAGTTGGTAGAGCATGGCACTTGTAACGCCAGGGTAGTGGGTTCGATTCCCGGGACCACCCATACGTAGAATGTATGCACACATGACTGTAAGTCGCTTTGGATAAAAGTGTCAGCTAAATGGCATATATTATTTAAAGATACCAGGAAGTGCTCTTAACATAGCTGGGGTGTTTCTGAGACAGAGGATTGATATAAAATCTATATATTCAGAATAAGATTGAGCCACAGTCACTTACTATGGGATCTCCCCACAGGGTACGCGGGAGGGAACCGTCCATGTCTTAGAGATTTATGGATTTTAGGCAGTAAGTAAAACTGCCCAAGTCTTGGTCTATCTTTTTGAGACATATACTCCATCTGTTTATCCATAATATGCTTATCCTTGTACAGTTTACCATCTTCCGGATTAATCTTTGTGTTTCCGGTAATGTTGAGTGTAGCAATGAGATCATGTTTGACATTATCTAATAGTCTATTAGCATTAAGAAGATATTGTACTTTATCCATTATAACAATCTGAGACCCCTTATCTGCTGGTTTAATTACAATATTTCTGATTGCTGCTCAATGTTTTTAGAGCTCGACTCTGTTGCTTTGTAAGGTTCATAAACTCATTTACGGGTATGGGTCTAAAATTGTGAAAATGAATCCACATTTCCTACGTATAAGGGTCTGTATAGGTTCTGATAGTGACACCAACTTAGGTTCCCAATGTGAGGGGTTTGTAAATAGTGTATGGGAAAAATCTAATTCATGAATCAAAATGGTCTAATCATTTCAATCTTCTATGATAGATGTGTACGTCCCTCCAGAGCTCCCCGCGGTCCCCCCATTTAGGAGTTGGTATAAAAGTCAATCCTCTTTCTAGAACCTCACTCTAAGCTTGGTTGAGCCTGAAGGAGGAAGAGAGGTTTGTAAATGTTAGAATGTTGAGTTGATAAGAACATTGCACATTTAATTGTTCTAGACAGTATTTTAAAATGTCAAAAGCAGTAGCCCTACTCCAGTGAACCGGATCCTGGGGGTCTGTGCAAAACCTTAAGGTCATTAAAAAACATCTCTCCCCTACGGTGGACTGGCCCCACGCCACCTGCCCAGGCCGGAGACCAAGTGGGGCCTGCAGTCGCGGCAGCCCGACGTCCCTCGGTCCGAGATAGCAGAGCCCATGGTAGTGGCAGCTCTGAGTTAGGTTTCCTCTTGATGTGGCAGGGTCCATAGTGGTGGTAGCCTTTTGTCTCGAGCTGCGTCATGGAGGATGGTGGTGGTGGTTTCGAGTCCCTCGCCATGTGAGAAGCGCTGTGTAAAATTCAAATGGAAAGGGAGAGAAAAGGAGAAATTAAGAAAAAAGTAGCCAAAAGGAGACCTTTCCAACGCCGGGGTGGAACCACCCTTCCTTACGGCAACACCACGGGTCTAGAAAGGCCCCAGCCATGACGCGTTTCTGCCTACTCGGCATCCTCAGGTGGCAGGGAGGAGAAAAATATTGAGTAAAAGGTGCAAAAAGTTGATAATAGGAGTTAACTGTTCCAGACTAAAAAGGTGTGTGTAGTGAAGGTCTTCCGACGTCTTTTGTTGTCTGTAGGTTGATCGTTGTTGCGGAGGTTCATTGTCTGTCTTTCTCTTCCGTTGGTCGTTTGTACCTTGCAGAGGTCTGTTGTCTCTGTGTTCTTCTGGTGCTGATATGGTGAAGGTCTCCCAACATTTTCTGTTGTCTTTGGTGGGTCATTGCTTGTGGAGGTCCAATGTCTCTGTGCCTCAACGAAGTGTTGAGGAGAGTGGGTAGATGCTTTGCTTATATAGAGCAAGTGGGCATGGCCCAGATGGTAGGGACCGTTCCGATTGGCCCATTTGGTTGCTATACCGTGGGGCAGAAAGGATTATGGCCGGTGAGCTCCCCTTTGTTCTCTGGTTGGGAGTTCAATGTCAACTGGAGATCAGGTGATTATGGCGTGCCATTAGTAAATGGAGAGCAGGCCCTGTTAGTGTTCTTTTGGGTCCGGTTCACGTTGTTGGTTAGCGACAGACCCCAGGAGTGTTGTGGGAGGTAGTTATCACCCTCCGTTTGGTTCTAATCAGCCCTAGTGGAAGCCTGAGGTTTTTCGGTCTCACCATGTCTTTTAGGCGCCTTGACCTCCGTTTTCCCATTGACTAATATATAAAGGTCGAGGTCAATGTTCATCTGCTGTGTCCTTTTGGTTCATCTGCTGTGTTCTTCACGTTGTGAGGTAGCGACAGACCCCAGGAGTGTTGGCGGCAGTTGTACCCCTCTTTCGGGTTCCAACAAACCTAAGGGCAGCCTCTGTGAGGTGTTCCACGGCCCCACTATGTCCTCGAAGCTGGGTGTCTTGTCCTCCGTTTAGTGAGTGGTGCTCTAAAATGGTGTCTTCATGTTTGGGTTCTCTTTGAAGTGTTTGCTCCATTGAGATTCCACTCCAAGTTCCACAAGCTAAAATCTTCCCTTGCTTCTCTGCTCTTTATAGAAAAAGGCGGATTTCAAATCGGGGCTACCAATCTGTAGCAATTTTTGACACAAATCAGCTAATAAATCCACTTTGCAACCACTTAAACAAGAAATGTCAAGTGTTCCAGCTTTGTCTACTTCTCTGCTACTCAGATCTGGAGTTTGGAGGCAAAAATGATATTCGCATCAAAAGTTACAGGAGTTTAAGTAACAGCACCAACATCAGTTTGTGTAACATTTTGGCAAGCAGTGTCTATTTTGACCAATACTGCAACAAGTTAGACAATAAGTTAGAGAATGGGATATTCATCTACTTCTCTGCTATTCATAGCTGTGTGCAGAATCAAAATATTCCATACGGAACTTACCGTACAGCTGTTTTTGTAACTGCATTACCACGTGTTTTTCAACCTTCCCAAACAACGGTCGATTTGAACACTTTCCTCCGAAAGTAAGGAAAAAAGTTCCGCAAGCTAAAATATTCCCTTGCTTCTCTGCTCTTCATTGAAAAAGGCGGATTTCAAATCGGGGCTACCAATCTGTAACTATAGCCGTTTTCGTAACCCATCGCCTCACTTTCAAGTGTCTGTAAATCAAGCCAGCAGCAAGGCAATTTATTACTTTCCCAAACAACTATCGTTTTGACCACTAAACAAACAGTTACACAAACATAGTTTGGCATAAAATCTTCCTCTACTTCTCTGCTTCTCAAGGGCGGAAACGCTTTTAAAATTGTGTCTATTGTTCTCGAGGGAGAGCGATTTAAGAAACCCCTCACCTGCTCTTCACTAACAGCTCTCTGTGTCAATACTGATATTCCAAAACGGAACCGTTGGCTAGAATACTCGCAGACACTGCAGGGCCAAAATCATGAGGAGACACTCCTCCTACACCGTTTAAGCTAGAAATGCCGTTCCAATATCAACAAATTCGCAACGGTCTCGATCAAGTTGTTTGTATAGAATTTTTTATATCTGTTATACTGTTTCCGTTTTTCACTTGTCCTCTTTATGTCCTCCTTCCGCTTTCATTGGATCTCTCAAGAAACTCAAGTGCCCCGTTGTGACATCATTACATTTACATTACATTTAAGTCATTTAGCAGACGCTCTTATCCAGAGCGACTTACAAATTGGTGCATACACCTTATGACATCATCACTTCCAAGTGACATTCTTTGTAAGTGAAATCAAGCTATTTTTGACACAAATCAGCTAATAAATCCACTTTGCAACCACTTTGACAAGAAATGTCAAGTGTTCCAGCTTCATCTACTTCTCTGCTACTCAAATCTGGAGTTTGGAGGCAAAAATGATATTCGCATCAAAAGTTACAGGAGTTTAAGTGGGGGGGGCTGTTGTCTAATTCCCTGTGTACGAGGCCTTATTTCCAGGTCTCTGGAGAAATCGATGACAATAGATGGTGAGGTACCAGCCGATTCCAGATTCTGACCCGTGGAGTGCTGAATTCATGTCTACAGAACAAGTGGACGAATCTGGATCCTTCATTTGCAGGGAATTTATATTTGATGAGACCATTTTTGATATTTAGGGAGGTTAGGTTGTGTCTTGTTTCAATATTAGACTGTTGTTTCATGAAGATTGTAACGAAAATCCTGATAAGAAGAGTTATGATTCTGATGTAGGCCTAAGAAACAGTCAGTGCGAATGCAAGTAGTGGGTTATGTTTAGGTGATGTTTTGATAACAATAAATATTTCTAATAAAAATAGAAATAGGCTTTTTAATATTACAATATAACCACATGTGTGATTGGATGTATAATATTTAATCAAAGGGTGGATATGTTAAGGGATTTTTTTATCAATGATGATTAATTATGTATACATTTTAATCAGGACTGACTAATCAGAATACTATTATGTTACTGTATATGTATTAATCAGAATACTATTATGTTACTGTATATGTATGAATTTTCTTTTTAATCCTCGTACTGAATATAATGTGTGTAAATATAATCAAGAATTAGAACAATGACCTTGGTAGAATGTTCCTTGGTAGAAATGAATGAACTATATCGCCAAACTGGCTAGAATGCTTATCTACACAGGCTGACCTTGGCTCTAGGCGAGGTGGGAAGGCTTGAGAACTATAGAGCCTTTCTACCAGTGTCAAGAAGAGAAGGAACATTTAGAAAACGCTGACGTCATTTTTAGTTTATAACCTGTGGTAAAATGTGTAATGAGCAGTACTCACAAGAATAAACGCAGCTGGTTGATTTCAAAGGCTGGTCTCTGTCCATTTTATACCAATAAGGGTCTTACAACCTCTTATGAATTGACAGAGTGATTAATTTTAATTGGTTATTAAAACAGAGGAATTTAATTCCTGTAACAGTTCCATGTTTCACGAGCTGAAATAAAAGATCCCAGAAGTGTTCCATACACAAAAGCTTATTCCTCTCAAATGTTGTGCACAAATTTGTTTACAGTCCTGTCAGTGAGCATTTCTCCTTTGCCAAGATAATCTATCCACCTGAAAGATGTGGCATATCAAGAAGCTGATTAAACAGCATGATGAAGACACAGATGCACCTTGTGCTGGGTACAATAAAAGACCACGTGTAACCACGCCAGCCCAGGACCTCCACATCCCGCTTATTCACCTGCGGGATCGCCTGAGACCAGCCACCTGGAAAGCTGATGAAACTAAGGAGTATTTCCATCTGTAATAAAGCCCTTTCGTGTGGTGAAACTCATTCTGATTGGCTGGGCCTGGCTCCCCAGTGGGTAAGCCTGGCTCCCAAGTGGGTGGGCCTATGTCCTCCAAGGCCCCCGCACAGTCATGTGAAATACACAAAATAGGACCTAATGAATTTCTATTGATTGATTTCCTTATATGAACTGTAACTCAGTGAAATTGTTGTATGTTGCATTTATATTTTTGTTCAGTGTAGTTTAATTACAGTTACCTATAGACCTAAAATGAATAGTCCAGTCCAGGTAAATAGACTAGTCTGGGGAGAATAGTCTAGACCCAAAGTGACCCATAGTCTTGATGTAGAGTGGATAGTCTCTAATGGGGTTACCATAGTGTCTACCTACAGCGGATAGCTTCAACCCGGGGTGAATTGCCTCGGCTTAGGCTGAATAGTCTTGGCCTAGTCAAATAGACCAAAGTTGTATAGTCAATAGTATTGGTAACAATAATACTACCCCAACCCTAGTGCTCATCCACAGCTGTAAAGTTTGATTAGAAACAGGAAAACTCTTTTATTTTAAACCAGTTCACAACAGTTTGAAAATGAATTCATGAATGAATCATTTTGAGATGTTCCAGTTCCATGTGTAACACGGGACCGATAGTTGTGCTAAGAAGTCCTGTGAATAATCATATAAATGCCAGCATACTCAAAGTAAAGTTCAACTAAACAATATCAAAACACCCCGACCTCCGTTTTTTAAATGCATAAATAATCAAACGTTAAGAGTTAAAAAACTTAAACGACTTTAGTGACAGTTTGACATTATCTCCAGTTACTATGATAACACCAATGGCCTACGGAGGCAGAGAGCCTGAGGAAGACCCCATTCACAGGGAGAGGGAACAGGACCCTACCCCCCTTTCACAGGAGGAGACCCAATGTGAGACCGATTACACCACCGGTGGGGATACTGGTAATGAACTGGACCAAGACCAAAATGACCACTTGCATAGGTGGGCTATATTTGATGGGTGGGGGGTGGATGGAACAAGGGATTGAGCTATAGATTAAACATTAAAACAGCAAGACAGACAGCATTTCATATCTGCTGTGTGTGCTGTTTCAGCAATGTTACATGCTAGTGGGAAAGCATGACAGAAAGCCATTGTGTTCTACATTCAAGATAGCATTCAAGAAAATTGCAGTATTGATCTAAATGGCGTTTCCTGTGTCTCTTTTTTTCCCTGTGTAATGTGTCTCTTCAGTACCCTGAGATAACATCAGACAGGCAGACAGAATATGAAAGAGTTCTACCTGGCGAGCGACAAGAGCCTGTGTGCCGAGATCGATGACATCAGCGACCAGGCGCAAAAACTGAGCCGAGAGCTGGACATCCTGGAGGATGGGACGATGAAGTACCAGGTGTGGTGAGCACGAAAAAGCATCTGCTATTAGATTTTTGGCCAAAAAGAATATGGTTCTTTTTTGTCTTACAGTCCACTATTCTGATACTTGTGTAGAAATATGAAAAGTCACTTTTTAGTGATTCATTGAAACAAGCACCGTTACAACACACACACACACACACACATACACACAGACTTACTTTAAATATATATTTGTAACTACTTTTTGAGTAAAAAATTAGATGATAAAAATAAAAACAGTAAAAGGAGTCAATATTTTCACCTAGAATTTGTACTACTAAGGAGCAGGTGGTATTTTAACCTTTCTCTTTAGCTTTAGGAATCAGCTAAATGATACGCAAATAATAAAAATCCCCGGTCACCAGCCCTATGAGTTCGAACATTTATTTGTGTGATGTTTCCTCTACAATTGTGGAAAAACTGTCTAACTTTTATGAATAACACCCTTTTGAGTAAACTCTTGGGAAAAAAAGGTGCTATCTAAAACCTAAAAATGTTCTTCAGCTGTCCCCATAGGACAACCCTTTGAAAACTAGTTTTTGGTTCCTGGTAGAACCCTATTGGATTCCATGTAGAACCCTTACCCCAGAGGCTTCTACATGGAACCCAAAAGAGTTCTACCTGGAACCAAAAAGGGTTCTCCTATGGGGACGGCCAAAGAAGCCTTTTGGAACCTTTTTTTCTAAGATTGTAGTAGTATGTTTTATCATTCTCCTCTACATCTCAGGCAGCGGCTGATGAATACAACCGGACTAAAGGACCTGAAGCGGGTGAGTGAAAACTGCGCTAGGGGGGCATACCTCATGTTACTGTAAAATCAAGGATAAAACACTACCTTGTATTTCCCAGCAGCTCGACAAAAGGCACCGACTCATGCTCTCATGGAATATCGTATGATGGTGACAACAGGTAAGGAGCACGAACAGTTGTAACTTTGTCTGATGTCGCCTCACGCTGGTGCACGATGCAACAGTGTCATGGTTCTTTCTTGGGAAATGATTTACAATAGGTAGATTGAAATGAGGAGGCTGTTTTCACCTATTCTACAAAATGTGTGCATTACCTTTTTACACGTTATTGTGCTGTCTACTATTCTCTCTTTAATGTTTTTAATGAAGAATAACAATTAACATATTTTTTGTAATTAAATATTCTAAATTATTCTATGTGATCATGCAACACATTCTTTCCCGACATTTGTCAAAAACAACATTTACAGTAGTTTTTCTTTGATGAAAGCCTATACATATGTACTGGTACTCCTCAGTAGGAGCAGTCCTCCATAGGAATGAATGGAATTCTACATGTTTCAATCACAAAATTACATATAGTTAAGTATTGTTTGTTCTAGTAGGGATGGTAACATTAGTCATCTCAAAGAATTATACTAAAAAAAAATTGATATATTTTTTCCATTTTTTATTTTTGCTTACCTCACATAATATAATTTAAAACCATGAATTAAGGTGTCAGAAATGGAATCAATGTGGCAAAAACGAACGTAGACATTAATAAATGCATTTCTATAGCTTCCAAAATATTTTTTTACAAGGTGGGGGAGTGCCAAGATGGAGGCGCGGTGGCTTCAACACATCACCCCAAAACTCATCTAGTGTATATACAAATCACTAATTCCATCTCTTATTAGCTTGTGAGTACAAAACATATTGCCCACATCTAACTGACATTCTTATGGCGATAACTGACACAACTAAGGAAAGAAACGATCCACACACTCACCTTGTCATTTTGGCTGCAGCAGTCACATCACCAAACAGCCACGACAACAAACTCCCATATTGCCTAAGTGTTCTGCATTGAGCTAGTGGAACGCATTGCTTTGTGGTGGCAACACAATTGGCTCAGGGGTAGCCTCTTGTTCTGCACCAGTGTAGTGTCATTTTCACCGCTATGGAGAATCGCATCTTTTTGACACATCTCGAGGAATGGTAGAGGTATTTTCACATGAAAATGTTCATGTTTTAAAAAAGAAACTGTGAACTCAACATTTTAAAAAATAACTTTACCTTCTAAACCCATTTCGTAGAGATGAAACACTGATCAATAACTAAATTGTGACATGCAGCAGGACAACCTTTGGTTCCCTAAATGTACAGTATATACACTTCTTAACACTTAAAATGAGTTTTGATGCGATTTCTCTGCATTTTGAAAGTACCAACTACCAGCAGGTCATAGGTGAACCGTTTGGCCACAAACTTTCAGCAGGGTGATATGTCACAGGGAAACCATTTGGCCACAACCTTTTTGATTAAATACTTTTTTTTGTCACTTGAGAACAGCCTTGTTTCAACAATCAGCCTGTCACTCACATCAGCTGCATTCATCATCTGCAGGTGTAGTTTAAATATCAGTCCGTATTTAAAAAAAAAAAAACTGTGTTAATCTTAGAGAATATGTCCAGTTAAATGATCTACTCATACTGCAGTGTCCGAATTCATATTGAAAAGGCAGTTGTTGAAAAGAAGGCAGTCTGTGGTGAACAACTGTACAATGACAGAGAGGTTGCCTTTAGAAGAAATCCGTCCATAGCATTCTGCTGTCTTGTGAGGTATCGATCAATATTTGTGTGACTGTGGAGTTTGAAAAGTTGCCCAGTACAACAAGTAAGAGCCCTATGAGTGGTACATGGAAACCTTCATTGAGTCCCTCTGTAAGTCTCTCCACTTTATCTGCCTGGCTGAGGAAGTAGTTCAAATGTCATATCTATAACCTCTTTAAAGCTAGAATCCTTAATTGAAACGATAACAAAGCAGGCACCCCGCCTCTGTTTTGGTAAAAAGCTGCGGAATGGGCTTGGAGATACTGTAGGTACATTTAACAATGTACTTTAAACGATGGTTTGAGACTATAGGTTATTTATAAGTTATATTCTTCAATAATAAATGGGTATATATCATTCATTTATAAGTCCAAAAATGGATGTAGCAAGTAAGGATTCTAGCTTTAAGGACAATTACGTTTTTGAGTGAAATTTCAGTGGACGATGAAGATTTGGGTGAAATGTCTTGTCCCAGTTCCATTTCCTCTACCACTTCTGTGTTTGCATATATTTGCATATATTTGCATATGTAAAGCTTTTCTACCAGAATTCTCCAGAATTTCATCAAGAGTGATCTCTGTCTTGGTTTGATGTTGAAAGTCTTTGCACCAAAGGCAATGAGATGTGGGAAATGAGGCAGTGGTTACAGTGACTTCTATTGGCAGGACATTAATGTGTGTGTATGTAAGTCACTGTGGCATGCGGATGGGCATAGCTGACTCAGGTTGCCATAATGGCGCACAGTAGGTGTGTTGGCACCAGTGTGCTGGCAAGAGACCGAGCTGGCGATAGGCTGGTATGGAGAGCTCAGTTCATGGAGGCAGTGCAACTTGTATGATGTCCCAGCTGGTGCTAGCATTTGATCACACAGATGGATGAGTCAGAGGAACCTGTGGTCCTTGTCGTCACTGCCCAGACGGAGACTTAATTTCGGGGTTACTGTCCAGGGACGTAGGGCCAGCTGATAGAGCTTCCGGAGAGCTGCATGTCGCGGATGAGAGTCTCGATGGGCGTCTTGCCCACCAGACGCATGAAGAAGAGCTGGGAGATGAGGTTGGCGGGCACCGCGCGGAGGGCGGGCAGGCGGAGGAGCAGGCGGCCGAAGCGCTGGGGCTGACCTGGGTACTGCATCCGCTCGTACTCTGTCAGAGCCACCTGGGCCTTCTCCTGCAGAGACTCCACATGGGCTGGGTCTGTCAGGCCACACGCATCTGAGATGGAAGAAGGGAGGAAGAGATTGTTGAGGTGAGGACAAAGTGGGAGGGAGCAGTACTTTATTGAGACGGGACCCTAAATAAAGATGAAGGGTTGCTTTCGTTTTGCACCAACAAGAAAAAGATTCTAACCGACAACTAAAAAGGTTAGGTTGTACACCTACATTTTTTTTCTCTTCTGTTTTCCTGTTTATTTACATTTACATTGTATCATTTCTATCTTTTGTTTATATGTTTTTGATTTTGGTCATTCAAGCATGATAATGCAAAATTGTTTAATTTACATGTCAAAATTTTCAAATCAAATCAAAGTGTATTTGTCACACGCACCGAATACAACAGGTGTAAACCTTACAGTGAAATGTTTACTTACAGGCTCTAACCAATAGTACAAAATATGGTATGGGGTGAACAATAGGTAAGTAAAGAAATAAAAACAACAGTAAAAAGACAGTGAAAAACAGTAGCGAGGCTAGATACAGTAGTGAGGCTACATACAGACACCGGTTAGTCAGGCTGATTGAGGTAGTATGTACATGTAGATATGATTAAATTGACTATGCATATACGATGAACAGAGAGTAGCAGTAGCGTAAAGAGGGGGTGGTGGGTGGTGGGACACAATGCAGATAGCCCGGGTAGCCATTTGATGACCTGTTCAGGAATCCTATGGCTTGGGGGTAAAAAGTGTTGAGAAGCCTTTTTGTCCTAGACTTGGCACTCCGGTACCGCTTGCCATGTGGTAGTAGAAAGAACAGTCTATGACTGTGGTGGCTGGGGTCTTTGACCATTTTTAGGGCCTTCCTCAAACACTGCCTGATGTAGAGGTCCTGGGTGGTAGGCAGCTTATCCCCAGTGATGTACTGGGCCGTACACACTACCCTCCCTCAGTGCTTTGCGGTTGGAGGCAGAGCAATTGCCGTACCAGGCAGTGATGCAACCAGTCAGGATGCTCTCAATGTTGCAGCTATAGAACCTTTTGAGGATCTCAGGACCCATGCCAAATATTTTTAGTTTCCTGAGGGGGAATAGCCTTTGTCGTGCCCTCTTCACGGCTGTCTTGGTGTGTTTGGACCATTCTAGTTTGTTGGTGATGTGGACACCAAGGAACTTGAAGCTCTCAACCTGCTATACTACAGCCCTGTCGATGAGAATGGGGGCGTGCTTGGTCCTCCTTTTCCTATAGTCCACAATCATCCCCTTAGTCTTGGTTACATTGTTATTCTGGCACCGCCCGGCCAGGTCTCTGACCCCCTCCCTATAGGCTCGTCGTCTCGTCGTTGATCAGGCCTACCACTGTTGTGTCATCTGCAAACTTAATGATGGTGTTGGAGTCGTGCCTGGCAATGCAGTCGTGGGTGAACAGGGAGTACAGGAGGGGACTGAGCACGCACCCCTGGGGGGCTCTAGTGTTGAGGATCAGTGTGGCAGATGTGTTGCTACCTACTCTCACCACCTGGGTGCGGCCCGTCAGGATGTCTAGGATCCAGTTGCAGAGGGAGGTGTTTAGTCCCCGAATCCTTAGCTTAGTGATGAGCTTTGAGGGTACTATGGTGTTGAATGCTGAGCTGCAGTCAATTAATAGCATTCTCACATAAGTGTTCCTTTGTCCAGGTGGGAAAGGGCAGTGTGGAGTGCAATAGAGATTGCATCATCTGTGGATCTGTTTGGGCTGTATGCAATTTGGAGTGAGTCTAGGGTTTCTGGGATAATGGTGTTGATGTGAGCCATTACCAGCCTTTCAAAGCTCTTCATGGCTACGGACGTGAGTGCTACGGGTCTGTAGTGATTTAGGCAGGTTGCCTTCGTGTTCTTGGGCACAGGGACTATGATGGTCTGCTTGAGGCATGTTGCTATTACAGACTCAATCAGGGAACATGTTGAAAATGTCAGTAAAGACACCTGCCAGTTGGTCAGCACATGCCCAGAGCACACGTCCTGGTAATCCGTCTGGCCACGCAGCCTTGTGAATATTGACCTGTTTAAAGGTCTTACTCACGTCAGCTACGGAGAGCGTGATCACATTCTCAGGGTAAGTGTGCAGTGCAGACCTTTCAATTACAATATCGACCACAACAGTTTTTTTCTCCTCTCGTTCCCCAAAAGTACACTCTTTTTTTAAACGTGGCAACCGATTCAACTAATCATCAAACCCTCGATCGGGTGTTTTTGTTCGGGGGCTGAAATAAAATGTGTGCTGTCGTGTAGACTCCTCGAGGGCCGGAGTTGAAAAACACCACACTACCATACATCTACATAAGGTCTGTGATTGTACTCTGCACTTGTATTGTGGTGCCAGGAGAGGGTACCACACTCCTCAAGTCTACCAGTATAACCGTGTTCAGGATTTGTCCTTGTGATTTCAGTCAACAGGTGCTTGGTTACCATTAGATAACGTAGCGCAGTGCTCCACAACACTGTTCCTGGAGAGAAACCCTCTCGTAGGTTTTTGCTCCAAACCCAGTTGTACCTAATCTGATTCAGTTTATCAACCAGCTAATTATTATAATTGGGTGCGTTACATAAGGGGAAGAGCAAAATGTATTGGACTGTACTGTAGCTCTCCAGGAAGAGGGTTTGGAAAGCCCTGATATAGAGTGATATGCTTTCCCATTAGAAATACACTACATATACAAAAGTATGTGGACAGCCCTTCAAATGAGTGGATTCAGCTATTTCAGCCACACCCATTTCTGACAGGTGTATAAAATTGAGCACACAGCCATGTAATCTCCATAGACAAACAATGGCAGTAGAATGGCCTTCCTAAAAAGCTCAGTGTCTTTCAACTTGGCACCGGCATAGGATGCCACCTTTCTAACAAGTCAGTTTGTCAAATGTGGGCCCTGCTAGAATGGCCCCTTTAAACTGTAAGTGCTGTTATTGTGAAGTGAAAACGTCTGGGAGCAACAACAGCTTAGCTGCGAAGTGGTAGGCCACACAAGCTCACAGAACGGGACCGTCGAGTGCTGAAGTGCGTAGTGCGTAAAAATAATCTGCCCTCGGTTGCAACACTCACTACCAAATTCCAAACTGCCTGTGGTTACAACATCAACACAAGAACTGTTCGTCGGGAGCTTCATGAAATGGGTTTCCACGGCTGAGCAGCCACACACAAGCCTAAGATCACCATGTGCTATGCTAAGCATCAGCTGGAGTGGTGTAAAGCTCGCCGCCATTGGACTCTGGAGCAGTGGAAACACGTTATCTGGAGTGATTATTCACGCTTCACCATCTGTCAGTCTGACGGACGAATCTGGGTTTGGTGGATGCCAGGGGAACTCTACCTCAATGCATAGTGCCAACTGTAAAGTTTGTTGGAGGAAAAGTGGTCTGGGGCTATTATTCATGGTTCGGGCTAGGCCCCTTAGTTCTAGTGAAGGGAAATCAATGACATTCTAGACGATTTTGTGCCTCCAACTTTGTGGTAACAGTTTGGGGAAGGCCCTTTACTGTTTCAGCATGACAATGTCCTCGGGCACAAAAAGAGATCCATACAGAAATAGTTTTTCAAGAGTGGTGTGGGAGAACTTGACTGGTCTGCACAGAGCCCTGTCCTCAACCCCATTGAACACCTTTGGGATGATAATCGCCCGACATCAGTGCCCGACCTCACTAATGCTCTTGTGGCTGAATGGAAGCAGGTCCCCGTAGCAATGTTCCAACATTTAGTGGAAAGCCTTCCCAGAAGAGTGGAGGCTTTTTATAGCAGCAAAGGGGGGACCAACTCCATATTAATGCCCCATGATTTTGGAATGAGATGTTCGACAAGCAGGTGTCCACATACTTTTGGTCCTGTAGTGCATATGTTAAAGTCTCAGCATGTTAGTAAAAAGTCACAGTATGCAAGGCAATAGTTTGAATATGTACAGTAGTCAAAAGTCTCAAAATGTATCAGGTCGACATATAGGTCATCAAGTCTGACATGCATGTCAAAGAGTATTTACATGTCAAAACAAATCTCATCAGACACAATCCGCGTACAGTACAAGGTGGGAATAAAATAAAACAGACATCTCACCTGGCGAGAAGAGGACGATGGCCTTAAGACAGCTGTACTCGGCAGAGTCCACCTGGAGCCGGCTCAGCTTTTCCACTTGGTTCTGGAACACCCTCACCTGGTCCATGAAGGATACCACCCGCTCGGCCGACATGGGTGAGGAGTGGAAACCCGCAGCGGCCAGCAGTGGGGCCATGTGGAGGGGCAGGGCGGACTGGGCTGCGTTCAGGATGAACAACTCGCTCCAGCTCAACCTGAGGAGAGCTACCTGCTCTGACACAGGCAGCTCTGGGAAGTAGGGGATGTTCCTGGCCCACTCAATGGTGCTGAAGAGCAGCCTAGCTGCCAGCTCGCAGATGTTGTCGATGCCCATGACGGCCCCGCCTGCGCCGGTGGCCTGGCCCTGTTGGTTGTACTGGTGGCCGTAGCGGCTGCTGGGGTAGGGCTCGGCACGCAGCAGCTGGGAGATTAGCTCTGACACGGGCTGCCCACCATTGTTGTTGTAGAAATCAGCCCCTCCTACGCCACTACCGCCACCTACTGGGGTGCCCGTGGGGCTGAGGCTGGAGTGTGAGGGGGGGATACGTCCGCGCTGAACTGCTGGGGTGGGGATGGGGGCACAAAGGGAGGTTGGGGGGAAGTTAAGAAGGGGCAGGGAAATGGGGAGGACGAAAGGGATTGGGATTTGGGTTGAAAAGTAGGGAGGGCAGGGGGAGAAGTTGAAAGTGAGTCGGGCATGCTCTCTCACAGAAGGTGGTTTGGCAGATTAACAACAGACGGTCTTGACCAGATAAGGACCATCTAATTCCTGAGTGAAGCTGACACAAAGGGGCGCAGACAGATTCCTCAATAAAAGAGGGCAAAATGGAGGACTTGCATTCTTCGAGAATCCTCCAATTGAAGGTTATCCCGAAGAATAAAACAAAAGACAGCAGAATTATCCATTACAATTAAATTTCCTCCAATTAATTCTCTCCTGGAGTTCATTTTTTACTATGTAAAGATTTGTATTACCAAAAGTGGGATAAAATATGACAATATGGCCTTTGTTTTCAGATTGATTGCTCTCAGGAAGAAAAGGAAATTATTTAGCTTCTTTGTAAGGATGAAATAGAGCGTGGCTACATCAAATACTGCTATAATGCTCCCAACCATAGTTAATGTATTAAGCCATTGGGTGAGTCATTTAACCTTGAGAATTCCACTCTAATATGCTCCTATAGGAGGAGCATATGTGACTCGTTTCAGGAAACTAGGCACACTACTAGGCACACTACTTCACAGTCGCACCATTTGAGAGTAAATCAAAATGCGAGGCCAGAAATGCCTTCTGGAACATGTGAACTTTCATGTGCCTTAATAACAAACTCGTGTGCAATCTGTAAATACGAATAACATTTTTAAATTAAGAGCCTAGTTGGTTTAGCCACGGAAAAAGTTGGTTTAGCCACGGAAAAAAGACAGAAACCTTCCCGCTAGCCATGATTGGCTGAGATAATGAGTTGGTAGGACATTCCGAGAGATGAGATAGGATTGGTCTGCCATGTAGCACGCTTCTGTCTATAACATGAGCTGGTCAGTATGTGTAGGTAATCCTTTCTAACACTGATTTCGTTTAAAGATATCACATAGTAGAACTGCATCAGGGTTGCTCTCCACTTTCTGGAGGACCGAGTTTTGAAATCAGTGGAATTAGAGTATGATAGCTAAGGAGATGAAGTTCTGGGGTTTGATTATAAATATGCAGACGGAGTCGAAAAGAGAACACACAGAAGGCTGTTGTATAAAATGCCTGTCTCCGGATTACATCTTCAAACTAAGGGCAACCATGGTATCTGTGACAGAGAGGGAGAAGTGTCCATCCATGTATACGGGTAAGAGAGTCTAGCTAGCTACATTTTCAGATATTACACGTTTCTAATTTTGTCAGAAAGTTGTTTTCATTTCAAGTTAAAGTGTACTGTTAGCTAGCTAGCTGACGTTAACTGGCTAGCTAGCTAACATTGTGTGTATGATCTCTGTAGTAATATTATTCGTATCTCAGAGCCATTTACATTGCTCGTTATAACCTAATATTAGCTAGCTAACATTGAACCTGGTTGGTTAGGTACCTGAAAATGCATGCAGGGTAGTACCGTTATGAGTTGGGATTATGGTTTATTGTTTAGCTAGTTAGCTAGCTACATGTCTAAACAAAAGATTTCATTATGCAAGTAGCTATTTCAATAGAATGTTTATGTCACTGCAACAACTGTTGAGAGACACAGCTGGTAAATTCACTCTGGCTATATACTCCGATTTCAAAGCACTCTTGTCTGAGTGTGCGAGAGCACAGAATAACTGATACATTTATGAACGCTCAACACCTGTTGAATATGGCCGGTGTCAGTAAACGTTAGGAAAAAGACTCGTTATTAAATTGTTGCCAGCAGCAGTACAGTTGCAGTCACCAATGCTCTGGATATCATAAAAACAGACTAACCAGCTCTGCTAGTAAAATGGTCAGTGAGCTGTTCTCTCATTTGTGTCTGGAAGTAGCTAGCAAGCTAGCCAATGTTAGCCAGTTAGCTTGGGTGCTTGACTGCTGTTAGGTCAGAACGCCCCGAGAGCGAAGCGCCCTGAATATACGAACAGACAATCTGATAATGCTCTGAGTTTACGAATGCCCAGAGCACATTGGCACTAAATTTACGAAAACGCCCGTCGCATAAACCAGCCTTTAGTTTGAAATCTTTGGTTGTTTAGTACATAGCCTCACATGTGAATCCTTAGAGATGGGTGGGGTTAGGAGGGTGTGACCGATGTTTAATGGGTGTAGACAAAGAAGAGCTCTCCAGTAGGTATCAAATATTCAATGGCCATTTTCACAAAAGTGAGGTGACAAGTTTATCAACTTTCAAAGCATAATTACTTTCCCATTGTTCCTCAACTGTAGTGTATGTTATACCATTCTCTAGCTAGAGTCTCTACTTTTATCCAATGTAAAAATAAAAAACCGCACAATTTCAAATGTTGCTACATAAGACCAAATCGAGCCAGTCGGTCACAGATAATGGAAGGCAAAGTCATCTAGATTAGACTGAAGAGGAAGCATTTAGAGATAAATTCCTCTACATTTTCTGCAACAGCTCAAGTAAATCATTGTGGGCTATATCACTCTGACCCTTTACCTTAGGCTACAATAATGCCTCATATCAACGACATAGGGATAGTGTATTTTACTTAGGGCTTCATTAGGCTATAGTATAAAATGGCATATTACCATGGTAACGGTGGAACAATCACAACCGGTACTACCAGACAGAGAACGTTATACACAGTACCAGTCAAAACTTTGGACACACCTACTCATTCAAGGGTTTTTCTTTATTTGTACTATGTTCTACATTGTAGAATAATAGTGAAGATATCAAAACTATGAAATACCACATAAGAAATCATGTAGTAACCAAACAAAAGTGTTAAACAAATCAAAATATATTTTATATTTGAGATAATTAAAAAGTAGCCACTCTTTGCCTTGATGACAGCTTTGCACACTCTTGGCATTGTCTCAACCAGCTTCATGAGGAATGCATTTCCAACATTTTTGAAGGAGTTCCCACATATGCTGAGCACTTGTTGGCTGCTTTCCTTCACTCTGCGGTCCAACTCATCCCAAACCATCTCAATTGGGTTGAGGATGAGTGATTGTGGAGGCCAGGTCATCTGATGCCGCACTCCATCACGCTCCTTGGTCAAATAGCCCTTACACAGCCTGGAGGTATGTTTTGGGTCATTGTACTGTTGAAAAACAAATGATAGTCCCACTAAGCGCAAACCAGATGGGATGGTATATCACTGCAGAATCCTGTGGTAGCCATGCTAGTTAAGTGTGCCTTGAATTCTAAATAAATCACTGACAGTGTCACCAGCAAAGCACCCCTACACCATCACACCTCCTCTTCCATGCTTCACAGTGAGAACCACACATGCGAAGATCATCCGTTCACCTACTCTGGGTGTTTTGCCTGCTCCGGTTCTTCCTCCCTGGCGCTCCAGGCATTACGCACACCTGCCACCGTCATTTACACACACCTGCCTTCCCTCATCACGCGCATCAGCGATATTGGCCTCACTCAATCTCCTGTTTATTACCTCCCCTGTATTTGTCAGGTCCCCAGCCCTGTTCCCCGCTGCTGCATTGTTTGTCGCCTGTCTTTGTGTTCCCCAGTTCTGACGCTGTTCCTGTCCTGTTGCCTGTCCGTTCCTAATTAAATGTCAACTCCCCGTACCTGCTTCTATTCTCCAGCGTCATTCCTTACACTGGGTCTCACAAAGACAAGGCAGTTGGAACCAAAAATCTCAAATTTGGACTCATCAGACCAAAAGGACAGATTTCTACCGGTTTAATGTCCATTGCTCGTGTTTCTTGGCCCAAGCAAGTATCTTCTTATTAATGGTGTCCTTTAGTAGTGGTTTCTTTGCAGTAATTCGACCATGAAGGCCTGATTCACGCAGTCTCCTCTGAACAGTTGATGTAGAGATGTGTCTGTTACTTGAACTCTGTGAAGCATTTATTTGAGCTGCAATCTGAGGTGAAGTTAACTCTAATGAACTTGTCCTCTGCATCAGAGGTAACTCTGGGTCTTCCTCTCCTGTGGCGGTCCTCATGAGAGCCAGTTTCATCATTGCTCTTCATGGTTATTGTGAATCCACTTGAAGAAAGTTCTTGAAATGTTCCTCTGTCATTTCTCTTTGCTTATTTGAGCTGTTCTTGCCATAATATGGACTTGGGTCTTTTACCAAATAGGGCTATCTTCTGTATACCACCTATACCTTGTCACAACACATCTGATTGGCTCAAAACACATTAAGAAGGAAAGAAATTCCACAAATTAACTTTTAACAAGGCACACCTGTTAATTTAAATGCATTCCAGGTGACTACCTCATGAAGATCGTTGAGAGAATGCCAAGAGTGCGCAAAGCTGTCGTCAAGGCAAAGGGTGGCTACTTTGAAGAA
This sequence comes from Oncorhynchus keta, assembly GCF_023373465.1. Lineage (NCBI taxonomy): Eukaryota > Metazoa > Chordata > Actinopteri > Salmoniformes > Salmonidae > Oncorhynchus > Oncorhynchus keta. The sequence continues at coordinate 48,697,649 of NC_068443.1, forward strand.
TCTCAAATATAAAATATATTTTCATTTGTTTAACAGTTTTGGATACTACATGTTTCCATGCGGGTTATTTCATACAGTAGTTTTGATGTCTTCACTATTATTCTACAATGTAGAAAATAGTTTTTTTTTTTTAAAGAAGAAAGACAGAAAAACCCTTGAATGAATAGGTGTGTCCAAACCTATGACTGGTACTGTATATTCAAATCACTATGGGGCTATAGTTACAGTTGAGATACAGACAGTGATGTGCGTGAATGACTGGTGCTCAGGGGCGCAGGTGGCTTGCTCTTGTATCCCTCTCATTCACTCACGCAGGCACTAGATTTGATGACAACGTGCATGACATCAAGACTGTACCCATGGTAAGCTTAGCTATGATAGGGCCAGGGTAGTTATTTGTAACATGGACTATGGCCCACATGAAAAAATACTATAGTATACTATGGTATAAATACTATAGTATTCACTGTATTGTTTTTGCGGACTAAAGTCTGTGGATACTGTAGTACTTACAGTTAACTATAGTATAAATACTGTAGTAAAATAAAACTGTAGTATATACTATAGTAATTCAGGTAGTGTTTTTGCAGATTATGGTATACTGTAGAATTTACTGTTGTGTTTTTATGGAAATTACTGCACAATTGAATATAGTGCGTTCATTTTATTATCTTTGACACATAAGTGAAGACTTTCTCCTTGAGAAACCTACTGGCAAAATACTAAAAGAGCAAATTTTCCATAACCTGCAGGTAAGTCTGCACTCCTGCTCTTTTCTACAACCTGTAGGGAACACAATATATGATCTATACTTGGCATGTACAGTATGTTCTTCGCTTATGGGTGGCACAAAGTGTGATATGGGGGAGGGGAATAGGTATTTTAGTATTTTGTAGTATTTACCTAAGTTTTAAAAAAAAATGTTTCTGCAGTCATTTCTGTAGTATTTATTACAGTGTTTTTGGGGAGGATAATACTGTAGTATTTACTATAGTATTCTACAGTATACAACACATTCCTTAATAAGTACTACACATATTAGAGGGATACTGCAGTTTGTATTATAGTATTCTACTGTATACTACAGGTTACTATATAATTATATAGTAAGTACTGTAGTATTCTATAATAAACTGTAGTATTTTTTCATGTGGGGGGCCATGTAATGGTAAACAAAAGTTGTTTTTTGGGGCAGAAATCTATGGATACAGTCCCTTCTTGACTGGAGTTCATGTCTCATAAGTCAACATAAACATATTCTGCATGAATGTACACAGAAATATGGGTATGCAGGTGTTCTATTGTATGTGGACAGGAAAAGTACCTTCTTTGCGCATTCCTACACGAAAGCACTTCTCCAGGCGACAGTACTGGCACTGGTTACGATGATGTTGGTCGATCTGGCACTCTCGATTTGACCTGAAATATAGATCAAAACATGTCATCACTGCTATGCCATACACAAATGATAAGGACATTTAGCTTAGCTGACCCTTAGAATAGCTACATAACCCTTGGTAGAAATCTATGGTAGCATATACAGTACGTGTAATATCACTTTAATGGAGGAAGGTCACTTCAACGTGATGTAAAACATTTCCAGGCAGTTGTGAGTTACCAGACCATATCTAAATGATTGCATAACATTACTAGAGGGTATAGGTAAAAAGCTGAAGCATAAAACACGATGTGATACAAAATAAGCTTCTATTTAAATATATTATAGATATAAGCTGGTTTACAGAACCCGGTTATATAACTACACAGCAAATTCTCCACTTTAAATCAACACGGACAGTGTTAAACTTAACACGGGGCCAATGTCAACAGGGGTCCACACTTTTCAGTGTTAAGTTAACCCTGAAAAGTGTGCTGATTACACTACAATGGTGCCGGAGAAGAAGGCAGACGTTTTACGTGTCCCCAACCGATAGTTTTTTTGTTTGTTTATTTGCGTTTTTGTAACTTATTTGTTCACTTATTTTATACACAATGTTGCCGCTACCATCTCTTATACCCGAAAATAACTTCTAGACATAAGGACTGCGATTACTCACCAAGGACTGGCAGAATCCTTTTTTTCCTTTAACGAGTTTGACGAGCCAGACACAAATGATATACTGCTTTCTCGGGAACAGCCCCAGATCCCCGTGATTTGCGTGAAGAGGAGGCGGAGAAAAAGGGGCCAGACGGCAGGCTGCCTTCTGAGAATTTGTAGGCGATCTAATAAAACTCCTTTCATTCTGCTAGCAAATGTGCAATCTTTGGAGAATAAAATCAATGACCTACGCGCAAGATTAAAGTACCAACGGGACATTCAAAACTGTAATATCTTATGCTTCACTGAGTCGTGGCTGAACAAAGACACTATCAACATACAGCTGGCTGGTTATACGCTGCACCGGCAGGATAGAACAGTGGTGTCTGGTAAGACAAGGGGCGGCGGACTATGTATTTTTGTAAATAACAGCTGGTGCACGATATCTAAGGAAGTATCAAGCTATTGCTCGCCTGATGTAGAGTCTCTCACGATAAGCTGTAGACCACACTATCTACCTAGAGAGTTTTCATCTGTATTTGTCGTAGCTGTTTACATACCACCACAGTCAGAGGCTGGCACTAAAACAGCATTGAAAGAGCTGTATTCTGCCATAAGCAAACAAGAAAACATTCACCCAGAGGCGACACTCCTAGTAGCCGGGCACTTTAATGCAGGGAAACTTAAATCTGTCTTACCAAATTTATATCAGCATGTTAAATGTGTAACCAGAGGGGAAAAAAAACTCTGGACCACCTTTACTCCTCACAGAGAGATGCATACAAAGCTCTCCCCCGCCCTCCATTTGGCAAATCTGACCATAATTCTATCCTCCTGATTCCTGCTTACAAGAAAAAATGTAAGCAGGAAGCACCAGTGACTAGATAAAAAAAAAGGTGGTCAGATGAAGCATATGCTAAACTACAGGACTGTTTTGCTAGCACAGACTGGAATATGGTCCGGGATTCCTACGATGGCATTGAAGAGTACACCACATCAGTCATTGGCTTCATCAATAAGTGCATCGATGATGTCATTCCCACAGTGACCGTACGTACATACCTCAACCAGAAGCCATGGATTACAGGCAACATCCACACTGAGCTAAAGGCTAGAGCTGCAGGTTTCAAGGAGCTGGACTCTAACCCAGAAGCTTATAAGAAATCCTGCTATGCCCTCCGACGAACCATCAAACAGGCAAAGTGTCAATAAAGGACTAAGATTGAATCGTACTACACCGGCTCTGAAGCTCGTCGGATGTGGCAGGGCTTGCAAACCATTACAGACTACAAAGGGAAGCACAGCCACGAGCTTCCCAGTGACATGAGCCAACCAGATGAGCTAAACTACTTCTATGCTCGCTTCGAGGCAAATAACAATGAAACATGCATGAGAGCACAAGCTGTTCCGGAAGACTGTGCGATCATGCTCTCCGCAGCTGATGTGAGTAAGACTTTTAAACAGGTCAAGATTCACCAGATGGATTACCAGGATGTGTACTGCAAGCGTGCGCTGATCAACTGGCAAGTGTCTTCACTGACATTTTCAACATGTCCCTGTCCGAGTCTGTAATACCAACATATTTTAAGTAGACCACCATAGTGACTGTGCCCAAAGACACTAAGGCAACCTGCCTAAATAACTACCGACCCATAGCACTCACGTCCGTAGCAATGAAGTGCTTTGAAAGGCTGGTCATGGCTCACATCAACACCATTATCCCAGAAACCCTAGACCCACTCCAATTTGCATACAGCCCCACAGATCCCAGATGACGCAATCTCTATTGCACTCCACACTGCCCTTTCCCACCTGGACAAAGGAACACCTATGTGAGAATACTATTCATTGACTACAGCTCAGCGTTCAACACCATAGTGCCCTCAAAGCTCATCAATAAGCTAAGGATCTTGGGACTAAACACCTTCCTCTTCAACTGGATCCTGGACTTCCTAACAGGCCACACTCAGATAGTAAGGGTAGGTAACAACACATCCGCCACGCTGATTCTTAACACTGGAGCCCCCTCACAGGGCTGTGTGCTCATGCCCCTCCTGTACTCCCGGTTCACTCATGACTGCACGGCCAGGCACGACTCCAACACCATCATTAAGTCTGCCAATGACACAACAGTGGTAGGCCTGATCACCGACAACAACGAGACAGCCTATAGGGAGGAGGTTTGTTGTTTTTTTGTTGGGCCAACTACGCTAGCTAGCAGTCTTCTGCCTGTTTTGATTTTTGAAAATGTCTGAATTTTATAAAACGCATAGAAAAATTCAAAATAAAAATATGCTAGCAAGCAAGCAAGCTAGCTAGCTAGTTACCAATACATAATATACTTCCCATGCAATCTCTTGAGTTTGGGATTAGCTAGCTAGGTTGATAGTTTTTTAACCTTGACTAGCTAGCTACCTACCTAAAGCTGGCAAATATGCTATGGTCACTACTCACTAGCTAACCAGCTAGATAATGTCATCAATAATGGCAGCGTTTAAGAAATATATTACCTTCAACAGTGTTATCTTGTGAACAAGCCATCAATGTTTTGTGATTATTGGTGTCGTAAAAACACCAACAGCAATTAGGGTTAGCAATTATCATGTTTGACATTTCAGTGGAAATACAACTATCAGCTTTTTGATAAGTGGTTTAGCAAAAAAATATGTCCCTTATTATCGGCCTACTGTAATGGGGTGAGTGCTGGTGGCAGGGAAGTCAGGCGCAGAAGAATGAACTTGGTATAAACTGAGCTGTTAAAGTATTTAAGTATTCAAAAACCCCGAAAACCAAAATGTACAAAATAAAATAAGAGGGTGCAAAACCCGTTGCACACCAGAACATAACTAGCACACATTACATACAATCACTGACAAAGACATGAGGGAAACAGAGGGTTAAATACACAACATGTAATTGATGGGATTGAAACCAGGTGTGATGGAAGACAAAACCAATGGAAAATGAAAAATGGATCAGTGATGGCTAGAAGGTCGGTGACGTCAACCGCCGAACACCGCCCGAACAAGGAGAGGTACCAACTTCGGCGGAAGTCGTGACACATACGGTTCCCCGTTATTGGCCACCTTACTATTTTGTTCAATTACAAGATATAGCCGTTTAATTTAGTTCATAAAAGAGACACCAACCTCGCATCTGAAGTGTTTACTAGAGAGTTGACTAGTTGGCTAGCTTACCGGTAAAAATAATATATACTGTTAGCTATATTTCAGAGGTAAAATATGTATATTAAATGATGTGTGGTCTGTCATGCGGTCTAATTTTACAATATACAGTGTGTCCCACAAAATGTGTATACTATGAAAACTCTCAAAACCTAACTTAACTTACATAAACTGCAATGAAAATTGGTGGTCAGCTAGCTAGAAGAGTGTCTTTAGTCTCAAATTGTACCGTCCATTTAAATGTTTAGCTCGCGGTGATTTAATCGTCTAACCGCTAGAGTGTTTCTGAAGTAGGGGGGAAATTAGTTAGCTAGCTATACACCTAAATGATAGAAATCATGATGATGATAACTAGCGGTGCTATGCTAACTATGCTAAATTGTCATACATTCTTCTTCTTTACCACAGATTCCCACAAGGTCTCAGACTCTAGGATGCTTAGAAGGAGCAAACAAATGAATACAGTCAGACAGAGTTGTCGATTTCCATTGTCCCTTGTAATGCTATAAAGGTCAGGAAAAGACACTCCCATTTTGCTAAATTAGCTAGCTATCTAGGCCACTCACCATACTAAAGGATACAGATTGATTCACTACTTAAATAGTTATGTTTATGTTATTGAGTAGGCTTATATATATATATATTTATAAATATAAATATATATACAGTGGGGCAAAAAAGTATTTAGTCAAGCCACCAATTGTGCAAGTCCTCCCACTTAAAAAGATGAGAGAGGCCTGTAATTTTCATCATAGGTACACTTCAACTATGACAGGCAAAATGAGAAAAAAATCCAGAAAATCACATTGTAGGATGTTTTATGAATTTATTTGCACATTATGGTGGAAAATAGGTATTTGGCCAAAGTCAATACTTTGTAGAGCCACCAGTTGCAGCAATTACAGCTGCAAGTCTCTTGGGGTATGTCTCTATAAGCTTCTCACATCCAGCCACTGGGACTTTTGCCCATTCGTCAAGGTAAAACTGCTCCAGCTCCTTCAAGTTGGATGAGTTCCGCTGGTCTACAGCAATCTTTAAGTCATACCACATATTTTCAATTGGATTGAAGTCTGGCCTTTGACTAGGCCATTCCAAGACATTTAAATGTTTCCCCTTAAACCACTCAAGTGTTGCTTTAGCAGTATGCTTAGGGTCATTGTCCTGCTGGAAGGTGAACCTTCATCCCAGTCTCAAATCTCTTGAAGACTGAAACAGGTTTCCCTCAAGAATGTCCCTCTATTTAGCACCATCCATCATTCCTTCAATTCTGACCAGTTTCCCAGTCCCTGACGATGAAAAACATGAAGCATGGTGGTGATGCTGCCACCACCATGCTTCACTGTGGATACGGTGTTCTCTGGGTGATGAGAGATGTTGGGTTTGCACCAGATATAGCATTTTCCTTGATGGCCAAAAAGCTCAATTTTAGTCTCATCTGATCAGAGTACGTTCTTACATTTACATTACATTTAAGTCATTTAGCAGACGTATGTTTGGGGAGTCTTCCACATGCCTTTTGGCGAAAACCTAACGTGTTTGCTTATTCTTTTCTTTAAGCAATTTTTTCTGGACACTCTTCTGTAAAGCCCAGCTATGTAGAGTGTACGGCTTAAAGTGGTCCTATGGACAGATACTCCAATCTCCACTGTGGAGCTTTGCAGCTCCTTCAGGGTTGTCTTTGGACTCTTTGTTGCCTCTCTGATTAATGCCCTCCTTGCCTGGTCCGTGAGTTTTGGAGGGCAGCCCTCGCTTGGCAGGTTTGTTGTGGTGCCATATACTTTCCATTTTTTAATAATGGATTTAATGGTGCTCCGTGGGATGTTCAAAGTTTTGGCTATTTTTTATAACCCAAACCCTGATCTGTACTTCTCCACAACTTTGTCCCTGACCTGTTTGGAGAGCTCCTTGGTCTTCATGGTGCCGCTTGCTTGGTGGTGCCCCTTGCTTAGTGGTGTTCCATACTCTGGGGCCTTTCAGAACAGGTGTATATATACTGAGATCATGTGACAGATCATGTGACACTTAAAGTGCACACAGGTGGACTTTATTTAACTAATTATGTGACTTCTGAAGGTAATTGTTTGATCTTATTTAGGGGCAAAGGGGTTGAATCAATATGCACGCACCACTTTTACATTTTTTTAAACAAAGTATTTTTGTCACGAATATTTTACCGAAGGTGACTCCCCTTCTTGTTCGGGTGGCGCTCGGCGGTCGTCGTCGCCGGTCTACTAGCTATCACCGATCCGTTGTTCTGTGTCCCTTTGGTTTTGTCTGATTGGTGTCACCTGTTTCTTGTTTGGTTGTTAGGGTGGGGTTATATAAGGTTGTTCAGCCCGCTTCTGTTTCGTGCGGGCTTGTTCGTCTGTTTTTGTGTTAGAGTGATTGTTGTTTGTATCCTGGGTTTTCGCGCTGTCCGTTATTATTTCCTGTTCATTTTGTTTTACTACTTTGTTCATGTATTTTTTCCTGGACATTAAAGCGTGTTTTTCCCACATCCTTTTGCTCTCTGACTCCACACCTCTTCACATATTTTTACGTAACAATTGTTTAATTTCACGTCACCAATTTGGACTATTTTGTGTATGTCCATTACATGAAATCCACATCTATTTAAAATACAGGTTGTAATGCAACAAAATAGGAAAAACGCCAAGGGGGTGAATACTTTTGCAAGGCACTGTGTATATGTATATATATTTGTTTAATCTAAGTAATACAATTATTAATATAACAATAACATCCTTGTTATTTTGAAAGACATGTAAGGTAAGGTCTTTCTACATGTTGCAATAAAGTTGACTAAATTAGGAGCTCTTTTTTTGTTTGTACATATCTTCAGTTGGTAATTTATTTTTATTTTTTATTTTACCTTTATTTAACCAGGCAAGTCAGTTAAGAACATATTCTTATTTTCAATGACGGCCTGGGAACAGTGGGTTTAACTGCCTGTTCAGGGGCAGAACGACAGATTTGTACCTTGTCAGCTCGGGGTTTGAACTCGCAACCTTCCGGTTACTAGTCCAACGCTCTAACCACTAGGCTATAATAAGTAATTAAATAGACATTGTCACATGTAGCTATAAAGTTACAGCTCCCTTTAAATAGCTAAATCCTGTGTAAGAACTATCGAAAACCTTGTACTTATTCAGATATTACAGATATGCACTAGTGTGTTTATTTTCTCATTTGGATGGCGCTTTCAGAAGCCGATGATTAGATTGCCAGAATGGGTAGCGTACTATGTAGGTACACAATAATTACATGCAAGTACACTTCCAGATACACTTCATTTTAACTAGCTAAATCCTGTGTAACACCCAGTAATTACATTGTACTTATGCAGATATTACAATTACTCTGTGACAACATTGAGTGTAGATTTTGAAGACTGCGCATTTACGAGTAGGTAATTAGAGCCCTTTGAGCTTCCAACCTTTGTTGGAATATCAGACGCCCAGTGCATCTGTCCACAAAAGATTACAGTTATTACGGATATTATATGCAGCTGAGAAGAAACTAAACATTAAATTGGTGAATTTAGTTGAATCTTGCCCATTTCTGACAAGCATGGTAACATGCATTTGTTGTTACGCCTCTGTAATTACAAACCGCAATTACAACCAGTTACATGTTGTTATTACAGTGTAACTATGAGTTATTACAATTAACTACAATACTTGTTACAGTATAATTACACATGTAATGACACTGTAATAAGGACCCCTTAAAATGAAATGTTAACAACAACAAAAAAATCTACCTGCAGTAGAGCATGCTGGGAAATCTGATAACGAGGGGTGTGGTTTTGAAAGGAATGTTTTACACTCCACATAGTAAAACTGACACAATCACATTCAATACTGGTTATTAACACCAACACTGGGGTTATTTTACACCAACACTGGGGTTATTTTACACCACTGAGTGTTACCTTCTGAATCAACACTAGAAATGTTACACTGAAAAAATCAACACGAGGTAACACTGGCCAATTTGCTGTGTATATACTGTATGACCCAATCCCTCTCTTTCCTTAGATGATCCATGGCATTAAGTATTGCATCTTTGCTCATGGATCTTTCATATGGGCAGAGTGGCTGATGTAAGAATGACAAAATCTCAGTGAGGAAGAAATTCAATCAACTGACTTCAAGGCCAGTTTTGTAGAAGCAAACATATGAATTTGTATGATATCTTCTGGGGGGAGATGGTCTCTGAAGAGAATAGCTGAATTAAACAATGTATTACACACCATTGTTTATTGGCAGATGTTTTGATTGTCCATATTATTGGTAGACAACAATATGCAAAAATTGAGGGTTGAATATACACCTCCATTGCATTTCAAGACTAGTCATTCAACTGAGACTGCTCTTCTCTGTATCACGGAGGCGCTCCGCACCGCTAAAGCTAACTCTCTCTCCTCTGCTCTCATCCTTCTAGACCTATCGGCTGCCTTCGATACTGTGAACCATCAGATCCTCCTCTCCACCCTCTCCGAGTTGGGCATCTCCGGCGCGGCCCACGCTTGGATTGCGTCCTACCTGACAGGTCGCTCCTACCAGGTGGCGTGGCGAGAATCTGTCTCCTCACCACGCGCTCTCACCACTGGTGTCCCCAGGGCTCTGTTCTAGGCCCTCTCCTATTCTCGCTATACACCAAGTCACTTGGCTCTGTCATAACCTCACATGGTCTCTCCTATCATTGCTATGCAGACGACACACAATTAATCTTCTCCTTTCCCCCTTCTGATGACCAGGTGGCGAATCGCATCTCTGCATGTCTGGCAGACATATCAGTGTGGATGACGGATCACCACCTCAAGCTGAACCTCGGCAAGACGGAGCTGCTCTTCCTCCCGGGGAAGGACTGCCCGCTCCATGATCTCGCCATCACGGTTGACAACTCCATTGTGTCCTCCTCCCAGAGCGCTAAGAACCTTGGCGTGATCCTGGACAACACCCTGTCGTTCTCAACTAACATCAAGGCGGTGGCCCGTTCCTGTAGGTTCATGCTCTACAACATCCGCAGAGTACGACCCTGCCTCACACAGGAAGCGGCGCAGGTCCTAATCCAGGCACTTGTCATCTCCCGTCTGGATTACTGCAACTCGCTGTTGGCTGGGCTCCCTGCCTGTGCCATTAAACCCCTACAACTCATCCAGAACGCCGCAGCCCGTCTGGTGTTCAACCTTCCCAAGTTCTCTCACGTCACCCCGCTCCTCCGCTCTCTCCACTGGCTTCCAGTTGAAGCTCGCATCCGCTACAAGACCATGGTGCTTGCCTACGGAGCTGTGAGGGGAATCCACCTCTGGCACCACTCAGTAAAACCTCCAGGCACACTCTGATCAGGCCCTAATGCACCAATTTGCAAGTCGCTCTGGACACCCAAACAAACCACTCAAGTTTTCAAGACATAGAACTTTCAAAACGCATCGTACTGTGACACTTTCTGTGTTTTGAAAGACCCATATCGTGACAACTTTGCTGACATACCAAACATTTTGGGACTGTATCAACAGTGGACTAATGGAACAAATTCCCCAAATATCCCTTTAAGTGAGGGATGACTCAAATGCATTATGCGCACTGCTGTGGGAAATTGTAACAGCTCTGCACAGTCAACAATGTATTAATGCACGACTCATTCTAGCTATTTGCATCCATTTGCTTTGTACAAATGGGATATCAAGGATAAGGACAAACTAAGAGATCAAAAATAAAGGCTCAGTGACAAAGCTATTACCCAGGTGTATGCTACAGTTTGGTGGAGAAAGAGGTGAATTCTCCTCTTACAATGTAAATCGCTTTGAGCACTTTAAAGATGCACTATGCAGAAATCACTCCGACCACTTCCTGCTTGCTAAAATTCGAATAGTTTGCCTAATTTCAGTTTATGTGACAAAACAAACAAAGTATAGTCTAGAGAATTATTGTACTATTTAAAACGCTGTTAAATATATTTTCCATAACCAAACATATTGTATTTTCAGCTGTTTGAAGCTGGTGTACAAAACAGAAAGTAAAACACTCAAAAGGGAAACTTAAGAACAGGAAGCATAGAAATAGGTCACATAGAACAGATCTACCGCTTCTTAGACTTGCTTTCAATGAGAATGACATATCTATAACCCAAATTTCTAGGGCTGGGTCTCCCAAAAAAGTTACACATGCAGCTCTGTTATAATTATCCATCCACTTTGAGAATCCATAATTAAATCACCACAATTATTAATTAAGTCTCACCTGCAGGTATAGTTGAGGTTGCGCCGGATGCTTCTCTTGAAGAAGCTCTTGCAGCCCTCGCAGGTGAACACACCGTAGTGCTTCCCACTGGACTTGTCCCCACACACCACACAGTCCACCACACATGCCTTGTCCTCGTCCCCAGCCTCCATGTCACTGCCCCCTGCCTGGGGCGAACCGTCCTCCTCCTCTCCCCTCAGATAGCCCTTGTCCCCCAGCCCGTTGGTGCCCCCGTTGGGATCTCCCCAGCCCCCACTCACCATGGCCATTGTTTGATTAGCAGACCACAGAAGGAATGGGAGACAAGCCAAAGCTTTTCGGTAGCTGCCGTCTAAACTTTCTGACTTTCTTTTGTGCTCCTCTGTTCAGAGTTTAATATTTGAAGGTTCTCTGTCTTCTCATTTAATCATTTGTTTGGCTTTTTGGTCCTTAAAGTGTGTTGGAAACTAAAATAGTCTGCCTGAAAAATACCCACACCCTCTTTTAATTTATAGAACAGTATAAATGGTGTAGAATGTTTGTCCTCCCACCAAAAAACAACAGAGCTGTTGTGTCTCCTCCCCTTACACTATGATCCGGAAATAGTTAAGCCTTTCACTTTAGAAACTTTTGTTTTGCCTGTGGCTTCCAATGGCCCCTGTTTTTCTTTCTCCTTTTTCAGTTATTCACTCTTCTTCCTTTGGCCCATGTCCTCCGACGGCTGTCTTATATTATAGAGGTCAAATTGTTACCGCTTCAGCCACGAAACAGAACCTTTCACAGGAAACAATGAATCAAACACAAACTTTCAACAACGGACCGAAACACACCCCATTCACTAGCTCTCGAAAACCCTTATTATCCGTAGGGTTTTTACTGGTTAGCTTCGCCCACGGTTGGCTGCGTGTGAACTGCAATTCAGAAACTGTGTTTTAACGTTTAGAAACGTCAATAATCGTCACAACCGCGAAGCGGTTTTTGCGAAACATGTGATATGCCCCTTATCTTTCATATCAGCAAGAAAAGAATCTTTCAAATAAAAAAAGATACACTTAACATTAGCAGTTTCTCACACGTCCATATGCTGTGTGCGCCTCCAGTTGACGAAATAATACTTCCTCCCCAGTTAACGCTTACACACAGGTGTTCTGAGCATGTTTCCAAAACCTTTACCGCAAGCGATGCGTTTTAACGTTCAGGACGAGCGTTGAAGCTCTTTTAAAAAAAACTCCCAGGGAACAGAAGATACTATCTTCAAATAGTCGCTGAAGGTAGTTGGCGTCTATGAACGAGTTACGCATTCACTAGCACTTTGCACATGATTAGAGAGGGCAAATTCTCTCTCACTCCCTTCTCTCTTTGGCAAGAATAATGGCTGAAAAAGAACCTTGCTAGTCCTTAGCACATGGAGACGGAAGCAGTGGTCACCCCTCATAAAACAGTCATGCCGTTTGCCTTTCTGATAGTGTTCATGTCGAGACCTAGTCCTGCTGCCATTCTGGAATATATTACTTATATCCTGGCATCAGAGAGAAATAATGCAAAAGCCTTGTATGCTTACCTTGGGAAGTACACTCATATAAAATGTCAATGTCTTGTTTTTGCTAGATCACTCTTACAGCCACGGAGGGAGTGAGGGTACAGACAGAGCGAGGCAAGAGACGGGTTTACCAGCCATCCCCAGAGCACCAACAACGTTCTGGTTGACAAAGAGCTCTTCCAGGTCACCATTAGCAAAACAACTTGCTGTTTCACAGCTCACTGTGTGGCAATATCATCAAGGCACACAGAAAACCACTATCACGTCTCAGCTGTGGTTACATCTACCCCCTCTGTTTAACTACATCAACCAGTCTCTCTGGCTCTCTTCAAAATGATCTTTAGCTCAAGGAAGTGCCCTCTCTTCCTTGTTTGTTGTTGCAGAGGGCTAGGCTGTAGCAATATCATCGGTCGTTGTGGCTAGACCAGTCTCTGATTCAGACCCTCCAAAATTAGAGAGCACAGATGAGGTAGAAATCCAAAAAAAGCCTCCTTTCCACCCCTCAGAAGTCAGTGGAGCTACTCTAAGCACTCACTCCAGTCTTTTGTCAGTTCTCTCCCACCGAGCACTAATGACTTGTGGCCTAGCCCTGTGCTCAGTCCGTGTGGGTGCTTCCCGTGGCTGAGGCAAGGGGGAAGGGACAGGGCTTTCTCTCCTCCCTTTGGCTGCAGAGTCCACAAATTTAATTAAGATTTTTTTTTTTAAAGAAGGCTAGGCTCTAGACAGTGTTGCAAGCCGCCACACTGACCATCCTCTCTCTCTCTGTGTCTCTCCTGCTCCCTCAGTTTTCTTCAGCCTGTGTGTGTGTGTGTGTGTGTGTGTGTGTGTGTGTGTGTGTGTGTGTGTGTGTGTGTGTGTGTGTGTGTGTGTGTGTGTGTGTGTGTGTGTGTGTGTGTGTGTGTGTGTGTGTGTGTGTGTGTGTGTGTGTGTGTGTGTGTGTGTGTGTGTGTGTGTGTGTGTGTGTGTGTGTGTGTGTGAGAGAGAGAGAGAACAAGGGGGAGCAAAAGAGAGAGGGAGGGAGAGGGGGTCATGTGTGTGCTCAGGGATTTGACACTGCTATTCAAGCCCTACGGTTGCCATGGCACCAGCTGCCTTATATGGACATTGGAGTCAAAGAGCAGAGAGTGTGCTGTGGGGCTGACACACACACACAGAAAAATAACGTGGAGGTTCACTCTCCTTGGAGAGAGGCATGACCCCAAGGCCTGACTCTAAGCACACGGCAAGAGTTACCCCCGACCACGCCAAACAACTCGAAGCCCTCCGACAAATAAACAAGACCACTCTTATCATGGCTCTGTATAAGCTCCCAACACAGTGTGGGCTTTTTATGGCAAAATGTTAAGCTACTTGTTTGTTTAGTTTACTCTGTTCTCACAGGCAGGTTATGCAATAGGCTATATTACATTTTTACATTTCATCGCTGAAACAAAACACAGATTCCTCTACAAACATTGACTTCAGTAATATGAAGTAGTCCTACAAATGTTTTCTAAGTGTACTGCATTAACCCTGGAAAAATGATATTGCCTGCACTTTGACCCCTAGCCCATGAATAGACAGCTAAAGACCCATCTCATTGTGCAACAACAACAGCAAAAAACGGCACATTTTTGGTCATCGCCGTTTCACAAAGGTTCTCTGTTCCGTAGCTCCCTTGCTTTGTGGAGCGCATGGTGATTTGTGTCTGAGGTTAGCCCCAAAGGTCACGCTGACTTTCACACCCCTGCCTGGCGAAACCCAGGGTCATCCTAGATAAAGAAACAAGGGCAGGAGAGAAGAAAAACTATCCTGGCAAAGAGTGCAGAAAAACATGTCATGAATCTGATCAGGCATATTACTATGATGTTATTTGAGAAATTTATAATTTATCGCCATAGAAAGACATTCTTAAGTACCTAAAAAAGTGTCACCAACATCACTTTTTTCCTTGTTCAGATCCAGATAATGTGTAGCATAATAAGGACAGTGTATCATAATAAGGACAGTGTAGTATAATAAGGACAGTGTAGCATAATAAGGACAGTGTAGCATAATAAGGACAGTGTAGTATAATAAGGACAGTGTAGCATAATAAGGACAGTGTAGCATAATAAGGACAGTGTATCATAATAAGGACAGTGTAGCATAATAAGGACAGTGTATCATAATAAGGACAGTGTATCATAATAAGGACAGTGTAGCATAATAAGGACAGTGTAGTATAATAAGGACAGTGTATCATAATAAGGACAGTGTATCATAATAAGGACAGTGTATCATAATAAGGACAGTGTATCATAATAAGGACAGTGTAGCATAATAAGGACAGAGTAGCATAATAAGGACAGTGTAGCATAATAAGGACAGTGTATCATAATAAGGACAGTGTAGTATAATAAGGACAGTGTATCATAATAAGGACAGTGTAGCATAATAAGGACAGTGTATCATAATAAGGACAGTGTAGCATAATAAGGACAGTGTATCATAATAAGGACAGTGTAGCATAATAAGGACAGTGTATCATAATAAGGACAGTGTAGCATAATAAGGACAGTGTATCATAATAAGGACAGTGTAGCATAATAAGGACAGTGTAGCATAATAAGGACAGTGTAGCATAATAAGGACAGTGTAGTATAATAAGGACAGTGTAGTATAATAAGGACAGTGTAGCATAATAAGGACAGTGTAGCATAATAAGGACAGTGTATCATAATAAGGACAGTGTAGCATAATAAGGACAGTGTAGCATAATAAGGACAGTGTATCATAATAAGGACAGTGTAGTATAATAAGGACAGTGTATCATAATAAGGACAGTGTAGCATAATAAGGACAGTGTATCATAATAAGGACAGTGTAGTATAATAAGGACAGTGTATCATAATAAGGACAGTGTAGCATAATAAGGACAGTGTAGTATAATAAGGACAGAGTATCATAATAAGGACAGTGTAGCATAATAAGGACAGTGTATCATAATAAGGACAGTGTAGCATAATAAGGACAGTGTAGTATAATAAGGACAGTGTATCATAATAAGGACAGTGTATCATAATAAGGACAGTGTAGCATAATAAGGACAGTGTATCATAATAAGGACAGTGTAGTATAATAAGGACAGTGTAGCATAATAAGGACAGTGTATCATAATAAGGACAGTGTAGTATAATAAGGACAGTGTATCATAATAAGGACAGTGTAGCATAATAAGGACAGTGTATCATAATAAGGACAGTGTAGCATAATAAGGACAGTGTAGTATAATAAGGACAGAGTATCATAATAAGGACAGTGTAGCATAATAAGGACAGTGTATCATAATAAGGACAGTGTAGCATAATAAGGACAGTGTAGTATAATAAGGACAGTGTATCATAATAAGGACAGTGTATCATAATAAGGACAGTGTAGCATAATAAGGACAGTGTATCATAATAAGGACAGTGTAGTATAATAAGGACAGTGTATCATAATAAGGACAGTGTAGCATAATAAGGACAGTATATCATAATAAGGACAGTGTAGTATAATAAGGACAGTGTATCATAATAAGGACAGTGTAGCATAATAAGGACAGTGTATCATAATAAGGACAGTGTATCATAATAAGGACAGTATATCATAATAAGGACAGTGTAGTATAATAAGGACAGTGTATCATAATAAGGACAGTGTAGTATAATAAGGACAGTGTAGCATAATAAGGACAGTGTATCATAATAAGGACAGTGTATCATAATAAGGACAGTGTATCATAATAAGGACAGTGTAGCATAATAAGGACAGTGTATCATAATAAGGACAGTGTATCATAATAAGGACAGTGTATCATAATAAGGACAGTGTAGCATAATAAGGACAGTGTAGCATAATAAGGACAGTGTAGCATAATAAGGACAGTGTATCATAATAAGGACAGTGTATCATAATAAGGACAGTGTATCATAATAATTCAAAGAAATTCCTGAACCCAAACGCTTCCCCCTGGCTGTGTGTGTGTGTGTGTGTGTGTGTGTGTGTGTGTGTGTGTGTGTGTGTGTGTGTGTGTGTGTGTGTGTGTGTGTGTGCGTGTGCGTGCGTGCGTGCGTGCGTGCGTGCGTGCGTGCGTGCGTGCGTGCGTGCGTGCGTGCGTGCGTGCGTGCGTGCGTGCGTGCGTGCGTGCGTGCGTGCGTGCGTCTGTCTCACTGGGACAGTGTAGCATTGTCCCAGTGCAATTGTGTGGCTAATGGATCATCAGAGATGTGTCAAGCTGAATGAAAGTCCCTTTAATTAAGCCTGTGTGTCTGTTGATTGTCACCTCTATTGTTGGTCAAGACTATCCTCCCCAAATAATGGCCCCTTGTGAATGTGTGTGGAAGTGAATGTGTGTGGGAGTGGATATGTGTGGGAGTGGATATGTGTGGGAGTGGATAATGTGTGGGAGTGGATAATGTGTGGGAGTGGATATGTGTGGGAGTGGATAATGTGTGAGAGTGTGTGTGGAGGGGGATGTGTGTGGGAGTGGATAATGTGTGGGAGTGGATAATGTGTGGGAGTGTGTGTGGAGGGGGATGTGTGTGGGAGTGTGTGTGGAGGGGGATGTGTGTGGGAGTGTGTGTGGAGGGGGATGTGTGTGGGAGTGTGTGTGGAGGGGGATGTGTGTGGGAGTGTGTGTGGAGGGGGATGTGTGTGGGAGTGTGTGTGGAGGGGGATGGGGGCGCCGAAGATATTGAAAGTGTTGACCTTCCTTTTCTTCCACAACATTTTCAAGATCCGCTATTACGACCAATCCTTTTGAGATGAATTCCGTCATGGAATTACAATAATTTCTTAAAATCTGGCATATATTTTACATTTAGCAAAAGCCTGTTAAAACCACTATGCCTGGCTTCAACCTCCACAGCAACAGTTTGTCCAGCCAAGGTACTACTAACAGCCTGCTACCATAGCAAGGGCTTGGTAAAGTAATGCTGAAGATACATTTAGCCTTTACTTGATGTTTGGTATGTCTCTGGTGTTTGAGTTAGTGTGTGTCTGCACTCATGTGGTTTGTTTGTGTGTTTGCGTGTGTGTTTGCGTGTGTGTGTGCGTGTGTGTGTGTGTGTGTGTGTGTGTGTGTGTGTGTGTGTGTGTGTGTGTGTGTGTGTGTGTGTGTGTGTGTGTGTGTGTGTGTGTGTGTGTGTGTGTGTGTGTGTGTGTGTGTGTGTGTGTGTGTGTGTGTGTGTGTGTGTGTGTGTGTGTGTGTGTGTGTGTGTGTGTGCGTGTGTGTGTGTGTGTTTGTGTGTGTGTGTGTGCATTGGGGGTGGGGTGCTTGGTCTTTGAACTGCCAGTCAGAATGTGTGAAGTAAGGCTATTTAGTCCTCAAACATGCTTTGTGTGTGCATGTGAGTGAGTGTGATTGCTTTCCTAATTGTAACATATTAGTAACTCATGGGTGTTATAGTACTATTGTGTTTGTAATCCATGAATTTGATCTGTGTGAGATACAGAATGGCGGCTTCATTCCATTATTGCAGATCAAACCACTGACTGACTGATCATTAGCTGAAGAAAGAGGACAGAACTGACTGAAGTTTCCTTCCAGAAATAGTTTGCTCCATTAGTTGTAAGGCGAGCTCTACTTTGTTTTGACATGAGAAACTCTTCACTCAAAATAGCTTACTTGATGTTGTTGTAGGTGTGAGGAGTCCAGGGGTGTGTTGGTGGGGATTCAGATTACGTGGGTTCTACTCACTCCCACAACAAACCAGGACACCCCTGTAAATGTTGGAAATAGCAACACTCCCAATAGTCAATGTGATATTCGAACCCTGGGTGTTGGCGACGATGAACTCAAGCATAGCGGCATATGGAAAGTACTAGGTTTTAACATAATCATGGACGTTACAGTGGTTACACGCGAGGGGCATTTTCATCGCGCTCCAATGATTGTCAAACCATTTGACCTGCAGGGACAGCTTCTCTCTGAGACCGGCTTCACCTTTGAACCCAAAGGAATGGGCAGGCCTGGTGACAAATACAGGGCCTTTTTGTCTGCTTCAAAGGAAAACATATGCTGGATTGAGGAAAGATGAAGTATTTTCTCTCACAGAAGACCCTCCGATGACAGTTAATAAGATGTTTGGAGGGAACCAATCCTGCCATTACAGATTTCAAAGCCCCATGGCTTAAAAGGCATGGTTTGAAATATGAAATCTGCATTCTGTATTCAAAATACCTCAAGTCCCTATGAACACAGTATTCTTATCACAATCCTACAGAAGGCTGGCGCAAGTCATTTATTTTCAAATAAAATTTGGTCTGAACGAGTGGCCGTGGCCGTCAAAGCCTGATAGTTTAATAAAAAAAGTATTTCTATAGAAATAGAAAAACCCTCAGCGTTTTTTAAACATTGTTAAATCACTCTTTGATATCGCAGACTAATAATTAATGTATTGATATTCTCCAGACTCAACAATGGTACAGTATCACATAATGCAAATCGCATAATATATGTACAAAAATAAGCTATAAACTATAGGACCAGCCTTGTTGTTGACCAACATCCTTTAGATTAACGTGTGTTTTAGATGACACACAAAAGGCAGACTCAAAAATGGCATTTTGTGGGGGGACGTGTAAAGGCACAGACGTCCCGCACACACACACAAGTATTTAGCACCGCATTTTGTCTCGGGAGGGGTAAAACAAGAGTCTGGTAACCAGTGTCATAACTCTCCTGTGACGATCTGAAGGATCAGGTTACAGTGGGTCCGCTCTATAGCGTGTTCTCCCTCGAAGAGGGGGAGAGCGGGAAGTCGGCTGTTTTTATGGCGGTCGTAAAATATGCTGCCTCTATGCTCTGTGGTGTTCGAGATTGGAATGTAAAACTGTGGAACACAGAGAGACCCTTGGATGTCTAAAGTTAAAATTATTCAAACAACGTTTCTATTTTTGAGAATGCGGGAATGGTCCGTGGATACTTATGGGACAGTCATGTCGAGTGTGTTTCTTTTGGTGATCTCATACGGGACAGGAAACACACATAACAGTATCTTTTAAAGTGTACATTTCCCAGCTGTCAGGTTTACATCTAAATATTGTGAAACGTATGTGATTAAACAAAATATGTAATGTGATGTTAACCTAAATGAGAGTATGGATTTTCAAATAAAGATGAACGAGTCAGTGAAATAAATTTAGTCGCAAAATAAATGTAGAAGTCTATATTATTCAATCATTGCACCCACACTGCTCGCGCGCGCCAATGAGCGTCTGCATTGCCAAGCGCTAAAATAGAAGTCAGTTCTATTTTGTGACGCAGATCGCGCTGCAAGCCTCTTCCATCTCCTCATTGGTTATACCCACATGGGTGACTGAAAGATGAACGAGGTCAGTGGCGGTCATGCACCTAATTTATGAAAGTTGCCAATCGCAGTATAAAGTCAAGAAAAAGCCTATGACTAGAAACGATTCGGTTGACCGTTTTATGTGTGGATTAATTGTTGGAGTAGAGGACCTTGTGCATTTCAGGTAAAATAACAACTCAATGTTTATATCCCAGGACAAATTAGCTAACAACAGCAAGCTAGCTAAATAGGACAAATTAGCTAGCAAGTGCAAGCTAGCTAGCTAAATTGCCATAAATGTTTAATGCTTTCGAACCTGTCCCCAAATTAATTGGTTCAGAGTTTTGATATTTTAACCTGCATGTCGTGATTGCATTTGGTGTGGGGAGACAAAATACATTTATGCACGATGGAGCACGAGCGGAGCCGGTTTGCGTTCCGTGTTAGGTACTCACACAACTTTAATGATCACCCACACAGGATTGGTCAGATGCTCACACAAAATTGGTCAGATGCTCACACAGAACTGATCAGATGACCACACAGAACATCAGCACATAATTGAAAGGTTACCCACACAGAGTCAACCTACCGCGCCCAAACAGAACGCTCCTACAAAGATTACCCACACAGGATTTCAAACCCTATCTATATGTACAGGGAAACCCTGTAAATGTTATTAAAATATTACCTAGTGGTCCAAAAACAAAACACTCACACAGGGTAACCAAGGGCATACCTGGCTAGCACATTTAAAATAATTGGATATCACCACTTCTGAGGATCACTAAGAAGGTCTCACAGACACTTTTCAGAATGATGTCCTTCTTCCAATAGGGTTTCACCAGGTACCATGTTTCACACAGAACCCACAGTCACCCTGGCCCCTTGCCTCTACAGACCGCACCAATCCCCACTGTGATCAATTCAGTGTCAGGATGGCTCTAGGTCGCCCGCAACCGTCCAAGGTGTCTTTGAGTCTAATAGCTCTCAGATCATCCTCCACTGACTCGGCCCTGTTTACGCCTCCAAGGTGCCCCCCTCACACAGGAATACACACACTCAGAGCCTACAAAAGAGGCTTATCTAAAAACTTCACTTCACGTGTTTCGCTCACTTCTTAATTTATTTTAAAATTAAGTTCAAGATGTGGTATCCACTCGGCTCGCTGCCTCTCAGATCAAAGGTGGGTCCATCTGCTTCGTTCCCGAAGTGTGGTCTCCCTGAGATCCCAAGTTTGAGGGATCCCTTGTGCATTCTTTTTAGTTGCAAATTCGGCCTACAGTATTGTCTTTTGTGGACATGCTCATTTGGATTTACACATACCAATAGCTCTTTCTTTTGCTCTTAAGTCAGTATGCCTTACATATAGGATACAAATACTGAATATACTTATAGAAAGAGAATCACACCATGATTTTTGCAATTCAATGTGGATGAAACATTTCTAAGCATACACAACTGTGTTCTTACTCTTGAGAACTAAACTCAAGCTAAATTGATATTTACTTATTTCTTTAAGAAGTCCTTTCATTCAGTCATTCCATACTAAGTCAATTTCTGAAATTCTCTCTGATGTAAATTGGTTGGAGGGAAAGTTGGCTTCAGGACTTGCTGTTGGTTTCAGGACTTGCTGTTGGTTTCAGGACTTGCTGTTGGTTTCAGGACTTGCTGTTGGTTTCAGGACTTGCTGTCACCGCTAGGTAGTAGTTTGTGTTATGGACATGAGTGGTTCCATTCTATTTCAATAATAATTCATGTTTTTGATCCTGTCCTTGTTGACTCACCCCGAGATCTGAAAGCCGTAAGCCCCGTTTCCGTTTTTGGTGTGCAAAAGAGCAGAAAAGTAAATAAATAAAAACAGTATGGGGATGAGGTAGGTGAAAATGGGTGGCTATTTACCAATAGACTATGTACAGCTGCAGCGATCGGTTAGCTGCTCAGATAGCAGATGTTTGAAGTTGGTGAGGGAGATAAAAGTCTCCAACTTCAGCGATTTTTGCAATTCGTTCCAGTCACAGGCAGCAGAGAACTGGAACGAAAGGCGACCAAATGAGGTGTTGGCTTTAGGGATGATCAGTGAGATACACCTGCTGGAGCGCGTGCTACGAATGGGTGTTGCCATCGTGACCAGTGAACTGAGATAAGGCAGAGCTTTACCTAGCATGGACTTGTAGATGACCTGGAGCCAGTGCGATCCCAGACTGTGTCACAGCCATGACTGGGAGACCCATGAAGCGGTGCACAATTGGCCCAGCATCGTCTGGGTTAGGGGAGGGTTTGGTCTGCCGGGATTTCCTTTTGCTCTAGCGAATCCTTTTGGTGGGCCAGGGAACTGCAAGCTGACTTCGGTTGCCAGCTGGACGACGTTTCCTCCGAGACGGCTGGCTTCCTGAAGCAGTGCAGCTTGGAAGCAGTGCAGCTTGGCAGGGTTGTGTTTTTCGGAGGACACATTGGCTCTCGACCTTTGCCTCTCGCGAGTCTGTAGAGGAGTTGCAGGGATGGGACAAGACTATAACTAACAATTAGATATCACAATAAAGGAGTAAAAGTACTAAAAATATATAATTAAATTTGAGCTCGAATGGAATCCAAAAATTAGAGCTGGGTCGAGGGAAACCCGGGTCAGCGCAGCCCAGTTTCACAACTGCTGCTAGCTCGATTGGAATTTGAGCTGGTGACACAAAGCAAGCTCATCTGGACAAGCAGTACTCAGACATGACACGAATTACCATCAAAGCTGTATCCTTCATTTCTTTTTTGCACTACACAGTAAGCTGGTAGGAGAACAGTCAGCTCTCAAATGCTAGCTACCTAATGTTAGCTAGCAAATCAGAGTTGAAACAAGCTAGCAGGAATTTTAGCTGGGCAGGTTGTATTGAAAGCTAGCTAGCTACTACATCATATCAAATCTGTCATCTGGTTGGGTTGGTTAGCTAGCTAATAGCCAATGCATTGGCAAGCAAGGTAGGAATTAATCTAGCTAGCCTGTTATGCTAGTGATGACACTAACCATTTAGCTAGCTAGCTAACGTCAGCAAGCTAAATATATGGCTTTGAGTCTGACAGGCACTGGCAGGAGTATGGGGTAACGTTACTTAAAGCATGGTGAGGGTGAATTAAACTCTTCAACATGTTGCTAGCTAGCTAGCAACATTAGCTGTTGTCACATATTGGCTACCTAGCAACATGACATAATTCGAATTCTAATTTCTGGAGGTTCTAATTTCTGGAGGTAGTGGAAATGCAATTTGAGCTAGCC